>NW_027518695.1:15347500-15927500 GCF_043159265.1 Tasmannia lanceolata
CCGAATTAGCGCTCCAAACCAACTCGGGATGCCAAATAGCGAACCAACTTAGCCTACCCTCATTGTACCGCTTACCAGGCTACCATCGTACTCCGTACCCACACCGCATACCGGAACAAACCGCGCTCCAGGTAACATTGAACCATGAACAATGTCCATGATATGTACTAGACATATTAAACATATATGCATACCCATTTGTATGCTTGTAAAAATGTCAAGAATGAAAAAAGAAATTCAATATCTTTGTGTGCTACAAGGATTAGTGTCGTTCTAGGCTTATTTGGTTATTCCCTACACGTTCTGCTCAAGATGTCACCTGGCTGTTTTGTCAACTATGCAAACCACAATGCTAAAAATTTGGTGTCTTATAAGAGAAAAAAATGTACGAAGAATGCTGATGTTAACTCCCTTCATAAGGAGCATGCAGAACATGTTTCTGATATGTTTAAAGCTGTCTCCACCTTGAAGATGTATTCACAAAAGCTACTAGGCTCAACAAATACAAACTTCATTAGCAAACCAAGGCTGGTGCATATAACTTCTCTCCATCTTGAGGGGAGTTTTAATATATATATTTATGATGCTAATTGTTCTTTCCCCTTTTCAGCAGGGGTATTTCAGTCATCGTTCATTTCTAAGTTGACAAAGGTACTATGTCAAATTATGTTTTATGAGTTCTCAATTCGATAAAAGTAAGTCCATTATGTCAAGAATCTCGCTTCAAACTTCAATTTTCACATAGATGGCTAGACATATGCAACAACAGGTAGCAGCAAAGATTTCCCAATTTATCACTTCTCAATGACCACAAATCCGTCAGCACAATTATTTCTGTATGAAGGATATTTCTCATCATCCATGAAACCTTGACAATTAGGTCAGATAATGATTATAGAGTTTAATATTAAAGAAAAGTAGTGCCAGGAATGTGCAGAACTTTTGGTCAGTACTTCGGCAGTAAGTTCTTAAACGCTTAGTTTGGTATTATTAACTACAATATTATAATATTAGTAAATACAATAACAACTAGTATTCTGGTCAATCATATCAGTAATAAACAAGAGTATGACTAGAACAGAAAATATGGACAGACCTAAAATGCTTGCTTCATAACTTACATCATTTCGGAAGTTGATTCTCCCTCAGGTGACTCAGGAGATGTTTGACACTCATCCGCACTGCCTAGGGTTTGTTTACAACAATCCGACTGATCAGAGAAAGCGGTAGCAATTGAGAGGAACAACAATGGCCGTGAAAGTTTCTGCCAGATTAACATATATTAGAACTAAGGATGCAAATGATACTAATCGAACAAACCTAAAAAACATTGAGAATTTAAATTATATTGCATGGAAAAATTATTCATTAGTAGAGGTCGAAGAAGCACCACATGTATAATCCATCAAAGATTTTAAAAAACAAATCGAGGAAAAAGATTGAGGAGAGAGAGAGAGAGAGAGAGAGAGAGAGAGAGAGAGAGAGGGGGGGGGGGGGAGGGAGGGAGGGAGGGAGAATGTATTACTGGTTGAAATCCTTCCTGATAGATGAAATATTTCTAGGGAAGCTTCAGGCTGATCTTCTAAAATCAAATAGAAATCTCCTATGGCACAATCTTTTCTGATGAAATTGCAATACAATTAAATATGATTGCCTTTTTTATGAAATACAAGATCCGAAAGGTGTAGATAGCCACTTAATTGCCACGGTGAAAATCCATTGGACAAGACACCTCCAATTTCTCTCAATTCTATCATTAGGTTAGCTCACAAGAAATCTAATCCATTAATCGAACTGTAACAATTTGCTCCTTCTTTCCATGTCACTGGATTTCCACCAACAAATGTATACTACAAGATTATAAAAATCTAAAGACGCTGCTCCAGGTTACCTGGCTCTCCAAATGAGGGCTGTATCACAATCCAGACTCTTGTGTACTGATTGATGGTTTTCTTATATATTTGTTCTTTTTTCTGGACTACCAGGAAAACCTAGTTAACTATCTTAGTTCGCATACCCAGTGTTATTGTTACAAGAACAATGTGTTGCAAGTTCATGTACAACATCTTAGGCACTAAGAGAATCTAGGATGTGAACCAAAGACCCAGATTCTCTCATTAAAATAAGCAAGAGAGAGAATGATGTAGAAGGTTCTTCCATTTAAGTATTTAACATTTCTCCAATAAAATAACCCTTTTAATAAAGCAAGCCTGCTATTTTAAAATGACCTATTAAGCAATTGTTTATAAAGAAATGAAAATCAACATAATTAGCAAACCATTAAAAAAAAGACATAATTAGCAAATATCTCTAGCTATATTTGACGAGGAGACCTATCATCTTCTTATATAGGGAAAAAACAAGCTCAATCCATGGTTCTTATCTAGGGGTTATTTTGTTCTATTTATGTGGCTGTTAATGAACTAAAGTTCTAAATTTTCACTAGCAAGTTTCGCAACACGTGCAAAGTTTTTATATAAAATAATTATAACAAGAAATATATTTTTCACTAGGGATTTTCAATTGCAACTTTTGCAACATCTATGGCTAATTTTCATTACGTGTCTGTTTCTTACGGCCCTCAAACAAGTAATTCATTTCTGCATTTCGGGTGTAACAGAATCTTCATGTAACAGTAGCTTTGGAATAAAAACATCTTTTGGAATATCTCTTGCCGGCTAAAGTCACTGCGATCAATGCCTTGCAGGTATGTGACCTTGTCTTGTATTTTCTGACGACCTTCCTCCATGAAATATCTCTAACTTCTTGTATTTTGTCATCTTTTTCTTTTATGTTGATCGAATATTTGATGATCTGATATATTTCTCAAAAAAAAAAAAACTCTTTCATCAGCCCATGAATTAGGGCTTCATTTTTCCTTTCAGTGAATTTAACGAAGCAAGCTAAAAAGCATGCAGATTTGCTTCTCCCAAAGCAAAGAAACAACCAAAAATAATTTAGGAGTAAGAATTTATAAATGAATTATTCTACCCCGTAAACATTTACACCCTCATTTGTTTAATAGGGGTTTTATGGGGAAAGAAAAAAGCCCTATCAAATATTTCTAACTAAAGTTATAAGTATAATATTAATATTTAAACACACATACCTGTGTGTGAATATGAATATGGATAGTCTTTATTAATTGTACACACCATTGAATAATATACTTAAGTGTGCCATTTCAATTTGATTCGTTAAGTTAGTTTAATAATCAATTGTATACATCCTCATGCCTCTTTTGCTTAATATTTTTCGAAATATATTTGATGCAAAAAAAATCCTACACCCATGTATTTTGGCTATCAAAGTGACATACAATGTACACAAACATATATGTGCCCATATCCGTACCGCATACCAGGTTCTTCAACATAACTACTGGGGTGCTAGACAAATATGCCAATGATTATATAAAAAAAAATAGTCTCCCTTCAAGGTTGAGGTGGAGGGACTTTTCACTGACTGGATCCATCCATAAACCTTTTTTTTATGGGCGATCCATCCATAAACATAACATAGAAAGAAAGTCTCATTCCAAGATTGCACTTGAATTGAAATAATGCCTGCTTTTAAATAACTCAAGTTTCAATGCTCAACTTCTAGGTGTGAGCTTCTAGAAGCACGTATAAACTAAGATCATAATGCATACAACATGCCCCATCCAAGTCATATTGAAATATGCTCTCCAATGAACTACAAATAACATACACACCGCGCGAACAAAAATAAAGGAAAAGTACATCAGATATAAGTCAAGGAGGGAGAAAATCAAAGCACTCTAATTCAGTTCTAATGATATCATACCAAGCCAGACGATCAGCCTCATTGTAGGCAGAGCACCACATATGTTGGAATGTCACAAAGTGACCCCTCAACTCGATCAAGTATCTCTTCAATCGCATTGGCGAACCACCACCGAAATCTAGCCCCCCGGTTCATCCAAAGAATAACATGGAGAGAATCACCTTCTACAATCAGTAGATCTAAATCATCTCTCAACCAAACGGAGCCGAGTGAGTGAATCCTAAACGTTTTGTTCTCATCCGTCTCACCTAGTGCGCCACTGTGTTGTACTTCTTCGTCTTCTTGTAATTAACAGCCCCGAAGTGCAAATAGGGCTTACTACATCAATCTTAAACCTTAAACTCAATAATTAAAATAAAAACAAAGGAAGAAGGGAAAAAAAGAGTAAAAATGCATTTTCTGTGCAAAAACTACTTCTATTTCTAATTAATCCAAATAGGGCCAAACATTAAGGAAAGGAAAATCATTCCCAGCTACTCTGTTTAGCAATTGCATGTTGTTTAAAAAAATAGAGGGAAAAGGACCTAAAAAAATAAGGAAAAAATCACATAGTAGTTCTTCTTCTTCTTCTTTAATTTGCATGGAAATAAAAAGTTCAAAACTCGAGAGAGAGAGAGAGAGAGAGAGAGAGAGAGAGAGAGAGAGAGAGAGAGAGAGCAAAAAACCTAAATTGTTGTATTTGGGGGTTTTGCTCGTTCAATGGGGTTAGTAATCCACTTTCTAAATATAAAAAAATAGACATAATTTTATGGTAAACCATGTAAATACCATCAAAACCACGTCCCTATACTTTAAAAAAATGTGATCTTGAAAATCTGGAAACAAAAATCCTAAATTTTGAAACTGTGAACCAAATTACGCAAAATGTGTATTCACAATTTTTGTAACCGTGAATTTTAATTCTGGAATCATGGATTTACCAAAAAGGGAAGCACGCTTCTAGGAAATGGGGCAAGCGGTTATACACTTCCAAAGCATGCTTCTTAAAATTGTGTAAAGCCATACAAACTATGCTTTGGAAGCGTGATTCCTTGGAAGAGTCTCACCTTTCAAGGATGCTTTTAATAACCTTGGTTTTACACATTGTTTAAAACCACCCCGCATCAATCATCGACTCGCAAGAGTCGACTCACTGTTTTCTCGGTCAAGTTGTTTGAGTTTTGAGTTTTGCCTTACAAATTCATAGAAAACTCCTTTGACTCACCCAACTTAATGAAAAAAATGACCACATCAATCATTCACTCACCTTAAGTCAACCCCTTTTTACCGTGTCTCAATTCGCCTTCGAGATTGAGTTTAGAAATAGTGGTTTTACAGCCGTGGGTCGCAAACAACTTACGGCCCTCAAACAAGTAATTCATTTCTGCATTACAGGTGTAACAGAATCTTCATGTAACAGTAGCTTTGGAATAAAAACATCATTTTGAATTTCTCTTGCCGGCTAAAGTCGCTGCGATCAATGCCTTGCAGGTACGCGACCTTGTCTCGTATTTTCTGATGACCTTCCTCCATGATATATCTCAAACTTCTTGTATTTTTGTCATCTTTTTCTTTTATGTTGATCGAGGCTCTAAAAAGCTCTTTCTTCAGTCAGTGAATTAGGGCCTCATTTTTCCTTTCAGTAAATTTAACGAAGCAACCCAAAAAAACATGCAGATTTGCTTTTCCCAAAGCAAAGAAACAACCAAAAATAATTTAGGAGTAAGAATTTATAAATGAATTATTCTACCCCGTAAACATTTACACCCTCATTAGTTTAATAGGGGTTTTATGGGGAAAGAAAAAAGCCCTATCAAATATTTCTAACTAAAGTTATAAGTATAATATTAATATTTAAACACACATACCTGTGTGTGAATATGAATATGGATAGTCTTTATTAATTGTACACACTATTGAATAATATACTTAAGGGTGCTATTTCAATTTGATTCGTTATGTTAGTTTAATAATCAATTGTATACATTCCCATGCCTCTTTTGCTTACGAACAACATTTTATAGTAATATACCTGGCATATTTTTCGAAACATACTTGATGCAAAGCAAATCCTACACCCATGTATTTTGGCTATCAAAGTGGCATACAATGTACACAAACATATATGTGCCCATATCCGTGCCGCATACCAGGTTCTTCAATGTAACTACTGGGGTGCTAGACAAATATGCCAATGATAAAAAAAATAGTCTCCCTACAAGTTTGAGGGGAGGGACTTTCACTGAGTGGATCCATCCATAAACTTAACATAGAAAGAAAGTCTCATTCCAAGATTGCGCTTGAATTGAAATAATGCCCGCTTTTAAATAACTCCAGATTCAATGCACAACTTCTAGGTGTGAGCTTCTAGAAGCATGTATAAACTAAGATCATAATGCATAGAATATGTCCCATCCAAGTCATATTGAAATATGCTCTCCAATGAACTACAAATAACATATTGAATTCGAAGCAACACCTAGGGCTAACTACGCAAAGTCATTTGTGCTAGGAAAATCATCCATTCAATTTGATTGAACATCACTATCAGAAGGGGTAAGTTTCCAAGAAGAATGATACATACAGACCGTGCGAACAATAATAAAGGAAACAATTAATCAGCATCCACTATTCTCTCCTAGCAACAAGCATATCAAGGACTAATTTACCAATACATCCTCATCTGAGAATTAACCATCATAAGACAACCATTTGCACATCATAACCCAATATAAAGGAATCGTATAGAGACACATGAATAAGTTCAACTTGAAACTTTCAATATATATAGATGAATGAACAAACCTGCATGCCCTTAACCAAATTCTTGAAGGGGGCCCATCTCTGAATCCATTTAAATGGCGGGTAGCTAAGGACTTGCAATGCCTGAAGACCCTTCCATATGAATGGACACCTTGCTCTGGAGAACCTTCGCACGATCTCTAGAGATGCAACTTTAAGCAAAAAGAATATTATCTGATCAGCTGACCCTCCTCCCAATTTAGCATGCTTCGAAGAAACCAAGTTCTTGAATGTCTTCTGAAAACCCTTTGGAGGAGATGCAACTAAACGTTGTTTGGATGCCTTCCCAGACGAAGCAATGCTTGATACTTTGAAGTTGTTATTTGATGCCGGAAAATGTGTAGAGTCTCCCATTTAATGAATCAATATACCCTCAACTTCACATTCTCAATCACTTGGATACAAAACTTTGAAATATCAGAAGTAGTCCCTGGAGCAATTGTTGTATCGTTTTTATATAATGCTCGGTGTACATCTGAAATTACCAGATTCGCAGATTGCATAAAAAACTATTGAAGATCTCCAATTTATAGAGAGGTGAAATATTAGCTCAAACTAAACTTGTATGAATCTTATCATGCAAAGACCAATTTCAATATCAGTGTGAGTACTATATTTGAACTGATGCTAGAACAAAGTTTAGATAATTTCCATTGTAAATATCAGAACGAAAACTTTATAATTGTGAAATCAAACTTCTAATAAAGAATTAAAACAAAGATTACAACATTATTCGTGCCAACATCATCAACTTAAAACTTCCCATCCATATTTTTGAATGGCAAATAATAACTGTACATGCACACGCACACGCACATGCGCACGCGCACACAATAATGCTAGGAATGCATACAGGTTTCGAATGATAATATTGCAAACCAGTAGTTATGAAACAAATAAGGCTTTTTATGATCTCTGTGACTGAATTTTCAGATCATAAGTGAGAGTATGCTTCTGAATTCAACAACCAAACACTAAAATTTAGCTCAGAAAATGGAAAGGAAAATATGCTATTGATTTCCCACAGCTTTGTGAAAATTTACAAGCATCAAAAGACAAAATAAACAAACTCATACCTTTCTTTGAACAATTAAAATAATATTAACAGAAAAAAGGGGCTCAACAAGCCAAAACGAGCTGCGATAATACAAGGAGGGGAATCAAAACAAAAGAAAAAGAAAAAAACTACAAAACATGCATTTCACGCCAGATCATCAATCCTGAGTCAAATAATCCAAATTTTGCTAAACTTCAGAGGAAGTGATGCCTTCTCTTTGAATATGGGATTTATTCTGTGTGGGGCCCTGTGACACCAACAACCTTTATGATGACGTCAGCAGTTCGGGTCCACTTGGGCCCCTGATTTTCTTTTCACTATAGTTTCCTCTTTCTAAAAACTTTTTGATGCATTCTGATTGGTGTTGAGGATTAATTTCTGCATCACCCTCCTAGGGTTGTAGAGAACTCGAACTTGAGTTGTTGCCTTCCTCATACTCATAAAACAATTGAACATTATTACGGCGCAGTTCTTCCTCTGTCATCCATGTAATGTACTATTATTAGTAGGAGACCTTACTTTCCATTGGACAAGATATCAGCAAGTGCTCAGATCAAGTGATCGTCTTGTCAAGAATATGTATGATCCTCTCCATTGGCTTCTTTAAAATGAGAATATTTGCTTCTATGTGATGTAGGACCCGGAAGAGATATAGAAGAAAGGGGAGAAAGGGAAGAAGATGAAGAATAGGGAAGAAAGAGAAGAAGAAGAAGAATAGGAGAAGAGAATAGATGAATAAAAGAGTAGAAGAAAGAAGAATAGGAGAGGAGACGAGAAGAATAGATGAATTTAGGGAGAATAAGAGAAGAATTAGAGGGGAGAAGAAGAAATCTGTAGAGGGGAGAAATATCAATCTTTATTCAATAATCATCAAAGTTAAGATCCCTAATACAAGAGGCCTATTTATAGGCAACTGAAATAAAATTCCATGGAAAATAAAATCCCTAAAACTAAAATAATATGGAAAATTAAAAAACATGTAAATAAATACTAATGAGCAAATATACCACTTATTGGCCTATTATCTGTATCATTCTCCCCCGCTTGAAAAGAACTCGACCTCGAGTTCTAGTCCGCCGGATCAAATATGAAAACGACCCACTCAAGCAGCATGAGTCGCAATCCGCCAGAGGCACTCGGGATGTCTATTGCACATGATAACCGTGAGAGTAGCCTTAAATACCGGTGGAACGGGAGGGAAGAAATCGCCCATGTAGAATCATAATAACGCAATCCAAGCTGAAGAAGTAAACTGTCTGGAAAGATAGCAACATACTCCTCCTGGGTCGGTGGTATTGGCATGACAGCTATAGGCAGTACGAATCCATGACTAACCTCAATAAGGTCATCATCCACTGGTATCACATCTGGCGCAATGGAATCAACAACAAAGTCATATGCTAGAATCGTATCTGGCATAGTGATATCAGGCCGGCAATCCTCCCGATCAAACTGCATAACAAGCACCTCTGCGGCAGCACAAATCTCGACAATCTGCTCGACCAGCTCAAAGAGAGTGCAGTCCTCAACAATATGCTCTCGAACATTCGTCTCAAGTAATGGCTCATCAGTCAGGTCACTCGGCGCTGACTCAGGATGATGCTCAGTCGACTCAGTCAGTGGAGCAGTCTCACATGGCTCGGTCACACTATCTGTCTTTAGTATAGAAATGTCAAGATCTCTCTCTCTAGATGCTCGGCAATCGGCCCTATGGAAATCTCTTAATCGACATGCTCATCGACGTCGGCCTCAACAATCACTGGACTCTCTGGCTCTATATCAGAGATCTCTGACTCAGTATCTGCCATCATGGACTCAGTATCTGACATAAGCAAGGCCTCAACAACTATAATGGTCTCATCCACAATGTCATATGTCGGACCAATAGCATCATCTGTGTCTGGCTTGTCATTAGTGTTAGCAAATTTCTTCGCTGCTTCAATTTCGGCCGCTCGTGCACGACGGACTGCGATGTTTCGTTCAAGGCGAGCGAAGGCTTCATGTTCGCGGATGGGCTGCGGCTTCACGTTAGCATACCAATTTCCTCTCATCCAAGTCTTGCACTATCTTTTCCAAGATTGCCTGAAATTCAGCTTCTTGTGCAAGTCGAGCAGCTTCATCACACATCAATCTTCGTTTATACACTGCTCGCTCACGTTTCAATCTCTGTTGATAATGATTTCCATAGATGTTCATAAATTCATAACAAACTTCTTCCCATAGACGGAATCGTAGCTTGCCTAAGTCACTGCGCTCTAGCACGAAGAATTGCCATTTTGACTTGGCGTCTCTGCAAACTGAATCCTTGACACAACGAATGGTTATTTCATGATTATAACCAAAGTACTGATGATATGCATCAAGTGCCTCAATCCATTCTAGAAATGCATCCTTGACATCTCTATAGGGATAGTGGTGTTCATCATAACCATAGAAATATGGAACAAATGGTGGAGCCATAAGGATTGGTGTCGAAAATTGAAATCAACCGTCTGATCTGTCTGTCATGTCGAATGGAAGACACTGTTTGTCGCGGATCTAGGATCGGGCTCCTGGATAGCTCGAATCAATGGTCGGAACCAAAACGGACGGACGGCCAAAGTTGGTCGTTGTAGTGCTTGCACTAGTTGTGGACTGCTAAAAGTAGGCTAAATAGACTCGAAAAGTTGTCACGAACAACTTTCGTGTTGATGGCGAAAGCCAATTTTGAGCGGAAATGGTGCAAGAGAATAGATTAATAGAAGAAAGGAAAGGAGAGGAGAAGAGAAGAATTGATGAATTTAGGGAGAAGAAGAAATCTATAGAGGGGAGAAATATCAATCTTTATTCAATAATCATCAAAGTTAAGATCCCTAATAGGCAACTGAAATAAAATTCAATGGAAAGTAAAATCCATAAAACTAAAATAATATGAAAAATTAAAAACATGTAAATAAATACTAATAGGCATATTTAGGGCTGGAAATGCACCGAGCCAGATCACGAACATGTTTGGGTTCGGCTCATTAAAAGCTCGGCTCGGGCTCGTTCATTTACTAAACGAGCCGAACCCGAGCCCAAAAAATAGGCTTGTCAAATAAACGAGCCGAACTCGAGCATTGTATAGTTCAGCTCGGACAAGCTCGTGAACTTTTTAGGCTCGGTTCATAAACAAGCCGAGCCGAGCACAGAGCAATCTGACCCAACCTGAAACCCGACGCCTATAGTAAGGTTACAAAAGAAACATTTGTCCGAGCAGAAGCAATAGCGCGCTTTTTTTCCTTTCCAAAATTCAAATTTTGTTTAACAACTTGACAATTGTTCACATCTTTCTTTCTACCTTTTTAAATTGTTTTTACTCCCAAGTTACAAGTTACAAGTCACATCTTTCTTTCTACCTTTTTTAATTGTTTTTACTCCTCTCACAAGTCACAAGTCAAGACAACTATCACTTCCACACCCATATTTTTATTAATATATCATCTTTTTTCGATCAACACATCTCTTCTTTCTTCCTTTATTATTATTTAGCTATCACTTTCGTTGCAGAAATTTCATCATTATAACCTCTTTTAACAAGCAATACCTTTCCTTGTTTTTATTCACTTTTGTTAATTTCCTTCTCTTCCCCACCGATTGCACAAAGCACAGAAATTTCGAACCAGTGAAAGAGTATATCGCCATTGAAGGAGGCTCGATCGGGTGAGCGGCTGCGGAGTATTTGGCCATTAAAGGAGGTGCCAAGCTAGAAAAAACTGCAGCTTTGACTGGAGAATCTCAACATCAATATTTCAAGCTTTTTTCTACCTCTGGCTTTGATTTTTAGCTAAGTTTTGTTTTCCTAGATGATCCTTGTTTATTTTAATAATACTTGAAAATTTTTATGTCATTCTTTTTCTCTGATTTACACTGAATTAGTCTCCACAAATAACAATTTAAAAGCTCGTATCGGCTCGTTCGTTTACTAAACGAGCCGAGCCGAGCCAGGCTCGAGCTAGGTTGAATACTTGGCGAGCCGAGCTTGAGCCATAATATTAAGCTCGTCATGAACACGAGCCGATGCTCAAACTAAACGAGCCGAGCCCGAACACCCCAAAGTTCCGCTTGACTCGGCTCATTTGCAGCCCTAGGCATATTGGCCTATTATCTGCATCACTATGTCCTTTGAAGAGTAATCATCTTGAAGCCTAAGCAAATCGGCAACACTGAACATTGCAGAGATATCATAGCCCTCCAGTAGTTTAACCTTGTAAGAGTTATCGTAGATACATTGGAGAATTCAGCACAAACCAATTTTCCTCTACTTAAGCTTGTTATACGTTCCTAGAGGGAATCAGCCTCGCCGAAGATACACCATCACCGAATCTCATTCACTAAAAAGTTTTGATTAGCAACATCTAAATACTTTACTTGCCTCAATCTATTGTTATCCATAAGTTGGGAGGTCATGGATGTACTCAACAAAAGCCTGGGAAACATCACTATGAGTAGGATGCAACAATAGAGGGACCAAGTCCAAAACATGGTTTGGGCTTCTTCCTTGTACGATCTCGAATTGTGACTTGCCAATATTTTGGTTCATTTAAGCAGTTGAAGCAAACTCAGCTTAGCGTAGGGTTAAGACAAAGATCATTTTCCCCAAGTCCCGGCGAGCATACCGTCAAAGACAAAGATCGTAATGTAGTGGTTGTATCCTGGAGATAGGTTGCAAGCAACTCAACTGAATACTGACGGTAGTGGGGTGATACGATAATGTATCATAAGGGTAGCAGTTTACAAGTAACGTGCCTCTACCTCTTGTGATCTATTTTCCTATTTTTTTTCTAGCATAGTTTGGTTCGAATTTTGCATACTACATACACTTCAATTGAGGTTGGTTTCAAACTCTTCAAATCATACACTTTTGAACCGAATCCTAACAAATACTTCGGTGTAGATTTCTAGCTTGTGAATCTAACAGATTGTAGCTAAATAAATCATTCAAAACAATTCAGATATAACCAATCAACTAACTCGACAAGCCGATAAACTCTAAATAGATCTTAATTAGACCATTTTATAAGCGTGGCAATGAACTTAATTCATTTTATTTGCTATTAAAGCAATTTTCTGACACAAATCAAAACAATAAATCTAGAACAAACTCAAAATGCAAACTTATTCAAATTTCAATGCATCTGAAGTACATGAACCTTCCTTACAAGAAAGAAAGAATCATTCGTTCATCAGCAAAAATAATAACATCGAATTGTAAAATTCTCAGAAATTCCGCTCTGAATTGATTATGAGAGATTGAAAATCCAAAACACAGTCCAGGAAAAGCAACAGATCAAGACAGAGAAATCGAGAAAATCTCAATTTTCTTACCTTCATAGAGAATCTAAAATTTTCTTCCACTTTTCCAGATCCTCGATCTTCGATCCGCTTTCAGAAAAGATCGCGCACTTTAAATTAGGGTTTGGTGGATTTGGCGCTCGTTTTATTGGGAAGAATCGCATAGCTTTTTCCGTTTTCAACGCACTCTAAAATGGAACGGACAGAATGCGTGGCCCAGCAACATGACGTGCACAGTCAGCATTTTGTTTTAGCCCGCGAGCCATCGGAACCAATATGATTGTTTCCATCTTGATCGTACACGTGGCGCTCTTAAGTAAAGAGAACCGTTCATCCCGTCAGCCACGTAGTGAGAACAACTACTTAGGCTCTCAATCAAAGCTAAACAATCAATTATTGGGTCCCACAAAGACAAGCATCTGCAATTGAGACGGTGATTGTCTGGTACAGTGGGGCGTATTAGAAGTTTAAAACCCACGAGGCATTGGCTCTTCGGCATAAGGTCATGGGTTTGCTCGCTGTAGAGTGTTCGAATCCCACCCCCGACTTACCTGATACACATGGTGAGTGGGTCGTTGCGTGTATCCATAGTGACTAGTCCTACTCCCGAAGGAGGTGGGGACATCCTGTGTCATCAAAAAAAAAATGAGGGGTATTATAATGTCAAAAAAATGAGGGCGTTGAAGTCCAGTATTTTTTATCAGCAGCAACCTCTTAAAAAGTGTGCTGCTGTTTGATCAAATATCAAGGGTGGTACCGTTTTGACGGTACTTGACGGTCGGGCACCGTATAAAAACTCTTTTTAAGAGAGCATAGTGGAGAAAGATGTTCCAAAGAGTCCATTTTTTTTATTTTTTATTTTGAAATGGTCCAAAGAGTTCATTTTTGTGAGCCACAACGTAAATTGGTTGTACCTCATAAATCATCTGTCCTCTCTAGGGTCGGAGGTTTACGATGTTGAAATCTGTTAGAATTTTGAGATTTTAACATCCATTCGCTTCGTATCAAAGCTTCCGTTATCCGCTCCTAAGCGAATGGGCATTGGAATCATTAGAATCTTGAAGGAAGGTGATGATCCAAGTGGTTAGAAGATGAGTGGTTAGAGGGAAGGAGTAAATCAAGAAAAGATGGGCTGTTAAACAAGAAACAAGAGGAAGCAAGTTGGCAATTTGGGTTTTGAAGATGCTGGACTAAGTTTAAGATGACAATCGGATGTGGGTTTGGGAAAACAACTAGGATGAGTAAAAGGGTGAAATTGGCTTTTGGGTGGTATGGACAGCTAACAAGATATAAAAAAGGTGGGTTATGTTGGTGTTTTCGTGTGGCAAGGTTGTAGGTGGAATGTTGTTGAGATAGATGGATTACAAGGGACATTCGAGACTGATTTGTAAAGGTGTTTTAGGCTAAAATTTATACAAGGAAAGAGAGGTGTTAAGGGCTGTAATTGGAGGGGATTTGGGTAGTTTTATGAAACAGGCCTGGATGGTTGTTTTGAGAATGGTGATTAATATGAGAATAAGGTAAATAGTTAGGCTGCTAATGGAAGGGTTGTGCCTTCCAAAAAACTTGGGGAAAGGAGGGCTAGTGTGGGTGGATTTGGCGTGAAATACAAAGGGACCGGTTTGGCTTGGGGTCGACTAGATCTAATGAGGACTTAGGGGCTGTTTTGGATTGAACATAGGTGATGCTCGATTGGTTTTTGTGTGATAGAAAAGACACTAAAAGAAAGATGGTTGGATGGAGGTTGAAGACGATAAGTAGGTAGGTGGCTGCCTCTAGAGGGTGATAAAACTAATCTGTTCAAACCAGTTTGTGGTGATCTTGCATGAAGAAAAAGATAAAATTGGTAAAGTATAAAAGTTTAAATAATGCCTTCTCCATTAACTGGTTGTTTCACATGGTATCAGAGCAAATGCCTGGGTTCAAACCTCCTTGATAGCAAAATCCACATGCAACGGGCAAACCCAAAAGTGAGGCCACATGTGAGAGGGGCCACACAGCCCACACTTGAGGGGGAAGTGTTAAAGTATAAAAGATTAAATAACGCATTCTCCAACAGCTTAAGCTTTTGGAGTAACTGGTTATTTCACAAAAAGAACCGAGGATAAAGGGGCAGTTTTCATGGAGAAAACTTTCCGATCCTTTCTTCCCAAAAAAAATAAAAACAATTTCATAAAACTCAACCCAATTTGCTTACACCATGGAGGAGGCATTTAAAGAAATCACATTGGCTAAATCATAGCTAATCTAGGATACCAAAGATACTAAAATAATGAGAAAAGAAAACATCCTTCTCTCTTTAAAACTTCTATATCCTAAAGTTTCTAATGGCTTCCCTAAAATAACTCTACCTTATATTTAAGCAATCCAAACATTCCTAAAAGCTATCAAATTCTTAAATAATCTCTACCAAATTCGTCCAACTTACATATCTAACAAAATAAATTCCAATAAAAATAAACTCCCAATAAATCTAAGGATTTTATGCCTTGGGACATCAAATGAACAGTTTGGATCATCTCTCTGAAGTGGGCTCTACTGTAATTTCTAAAACGTAATGGGCTTTACAGCCGTTAGTAGATACTTATCCATGAGATTTTTTGTGGTGTGTGCACGTACGACTCTAGCTGTAATATCCTTTGCAACTGCTTAATTAATAAAAGACAAGCTGAGTTTATACAATTATAAAAAAAACATGGTAGCGCAAAGTATAACCACCTTAAAAAACCAATAAACCACCCATACGAAGGTTATTAAATAGGAAAATGATTTGAGCAGCATGGTGTGACGACAGTGGCCTGGGACGACCTCGGCCTCCTCACCCTGCCATGTGGACCTTCACAGGAGAGTCATTTCAGGGAATGACATTCAAATCAAGGCCTATACTCTACTAATAGGAATAAGACTGCTCTTCTCTTTCTAGCAGCGTTCCGTTCGGTCCCTCTAACGAGAAACCTCAATCCCCCTTTTCTTCCCCGGGCCAGCTCCATCTAGAGTATTTATGACTGCTCTTTAACAGTACATTGGGGTGACCCAAGGAAGAAAAAGGGGCGAATATATCATTTTTCATATTTAATTAGCAGAATTATTTTGGGATCATGTATGGTAGTGAGACCCCCTTCAAGATCAGCTATGTTGATTTTACATACAAGACCCAAAAATCGCATGTTACCATTAAACTGTTCGAAGGTCGCCATAGAAGTGGGTGGCCGGTGGAAAGGAAGTGGGTTAGACCGAGTCCTTTATTGTGAATAAAGCTGTCATAATCTATGCACCCCATGAGTAAGTCTTGTTCAGACTCTTATCCTTGACTAACTTAGTTCTAGATAGCTGCCTCTCATTATTTTTGCTAAAAAGCTCAAATTATTGGGATACAGCCCCACTCCCTTTGACAATTCAGCGGTGGAAATAAATGACCCTTCTTCTTCTTTTTTAATTTTTTGGTCAGACAATGATAAAATTCAACACAACAAGTCTGCATGAGAAATTCGAGAATGAGAACACCTGGCGATTGTTTGATATGTGGATAGTAATTCGAGAATGAAACTCTCTCTCATTATCCCACTCATGTGTTGTTTCTGGTTGCGCTAGGAAATATGAACGTGGATTTTGCTAACCTTCTTTCTTCTTCTTCTTTTTTAAAACCATTTGCAAGTAAGATTTTATGCTTTCTATGTTTATAGTGCTCAAAGAAGCCCTAAGCATTTATTTAATGGCCTCCCGGGTAAAATGTTATTATATGCAACTATAATTACTTTAATTTAATCTTATTTGCAAGTGGAACATATAATAAGGCTTCTTTGGAAGTCAAAACTATGTTATTGGTTAGACTATGGTAACCACAACTTGCAAATAATTATATTTGACTTTAAAACACACATGAGTTTACTAGCAAAAGGCACACAGCAATAGAGAGAGAGAGAATTGGTCGATCCATCCTCTCTGCCCAAACCTAAGAAATCGATTTTAATTGGGCCGCAGTAATTATGTATGTTTGTGCGCGTCCGTGCGTGCGTTCGTGTGCAAGGGAAGTGAAGTATTGGCCCCTTTTTCTTGCCCTGACCACTCCCTACAGTGTATTAACGACTACTCTTTTCACACTACAAGGAGGTGGCCCAGGGGAAGAAAATGAGGCATATATATCATTTTCCTATATATTATATGAGGAAATGAAGTATGTGAGCTGCACAGATAAGCTATCTATGCATGACTCACAAATCATAGTGGGGGCCACATTTTTGGGAGGCCCTTCCATAGATAGGGTGTGTACAAAAAATTAGCCATATAAAATCATCCTAACCCAATATCAAAGTCGGAGGGGAAAGTGGACAGACACTATTTCTGCCCATTTTTTCCCTCCACAAATGGCAGGGTTAGGATGATCATAAATGACTAATTTTTGGTACACACCCTATCCATGGAAGGGCCTTCCAAATGAATGCTTTAGATCCCCCAAAAAATGTGGCCCATAATATGGTTTGTGCAACCATGCACATATAGCTTATCTGTGCAGCTGCACATACTTCATTTCCTCATATTATATATGGGAGAGCGTCTATGCAATTTCGAAAATTGCTATTGTGGCCTCTCTGTTTTTCGGGAGAGAAGATCTACATAATAGTTGGCTTTAAGTTTAATTCGAAAAATAAAAAAATAAGTTGGCTCTAAGTTATTTATTTAATCCATTCCATTGGTCGTTGTTCTATGGAAAAAAAGCTTCCATGAAATATTATTTGTGAAATCGTCTCAAAGCCCTAATAGTATAGATATACAAATAATACTTTCTTAATCTTATATTAGTATCGAAAGAGGCTTTATGATTGTCTAATTGAAGCTCCTGTAGTTTGGTTGATCTGGACCATCCATCTTGGCCTGGTCCTACATTGGACATCTTATAGATCCAGTGGCATAGACAAAATGAGGATGGGTATTACAGTAATTTTAAAAAAAAAAGCACAAAAAAAGGAACAGCAACCATCACACCAAAAGCCTACACTGCTCTTCCCTTTACTGCTTTTCTCCCATTTCCTCTCTTTTTCTTCCCTTTTCCCCCTTTTTCTCCCACGCTCTCATGGAAACCCTCCCCTCGCCCGTGATTTTAACGATAACCCCATAAAAATAAAACAAAAAAGAACTCCCCTTTTTTCCCTAACCCCACCCCCTTTTTTTTTCTTCCTCTCTCATGACTCCTCCCTCTCTCTCTCTTCCCATTCTCTCTCTCTCACACGATGCGATCTCCTCAGTTCAACGGCGAAACCCCTCCTCGAATCGCCACCCCACACTTTCATTCCACACTCTCCGTTCAAAAACTACGCCGATTTAATACCCTAATCCTCGTTTTCCGACTAGTCGCGTTCTGTTTCTCTCTCTCCTCCGTCGTCTTTATGCTCACTAACATTCACTCCGATTCCGCTAATTGGGCCCATTTTGATGCTTTCAGGTACATATATGTCCCGTTTTGATATAGGCACTCCCTTTCTATCTATATTCTTTACCCACCTGTTTTGGTATTGGCACTCACTCTTTGCAGATTCGTTCTTGCCGCAAATGGGATCGTCGCCGTTTACTCGTTCGTTGAGATGGGTGTTTCCGTTTGGGAGATTCTGAAAGGAAATACGCTTTTGCCGGAGGCCGTACAACTCTGGTTCGATTTCGGTCACGACCAGGTAATTTTAATTTTAAGCCTCAATCCTCCATACCGCCCGATACGTATCGGGATCTGTGATTGCTCCTTTAGCTTTCCTTTATTCCTAATTCCGACTTTTTATATGGTGTAAGTCCGTATAGTCCAGTATTTTTTTGAAAACTACTGTACTGTTCGCACCATCGGATTAGCCCAACCATCCATTTGTTTGGCCCCCCAAAAATCATTTTCTATAGGGTGATCCTAGCCCTCCGATCTATGCGGGCTAGGATCGTCCTATGGAAATGATTTTTGTGGGAACAACCTATTTACTTTGTGGCCTAAGTAATGGACGGTTTGGATCATCCTATTGTGTAAGCCGTACATTACTCATGTCTAGTATTTTTCAAAAAGTACGGATTACACCGTAGGATGATCCCAACTGTCCATTTGCCCTAGACGAACTGCATATAGATCGGAGGGCTAGGATTATCCTATGAAAATGATTTTTGTGGGAACAACCTATCTACGTTGTGGCCCAACTAATGAACGGTTTGGATCATCCTATTGTATAAGCCGTACACTACTCATGCTTAGCATTTTTTAATAAGTATGGATTACCCCGTAGGATGATCCCAACTGTCCATTTGATGGCATATTAGATCGGAGGGCTAGTATCATCCTATGGAAATGATTTTTTGGGGGGAACAACCTATTTAAGTTGTGCCCCATCAAATAGACGGTTTCGATCATCACACCGTCTGTGCCGTACGGTATTTTTTGAAAACTACTGGTTTACACGGGCTTACCCAGTATAAAATCTCACCTACTCAGTCAATGTTTTTTAATCTCTCTTATTTTTTTTCCTCTGTATTCGCCGAAATACCGGCCGATACGTATCGGTACGAAATTCTGATACCGGCAAGGGGGTGGGGGGGGTTGTTTTTTTTGCAGGGTTTTGCTTACCTACTCCTGTCGGCTAACGCGGCGGGAACTGCCGTGGCTCGGACTCTGAGGGAGGGTGACACGTGTACGGTCGAGAATGCTTTCTGCGTTCAGTCCTATATCTCCATCGCCTTGGGATTTGGAGGTTTCTTGTTTTTAGGGATTTCATCTCTCATTTCTGGATTTAGGGTCGCTTGTTACATTATAACTGGCTCCCGTTCTCATCTTTACTGAAAAAAGAGAGAGAGATTTTGATGGCTAAATTTCTGGGTATTTTGGTCATTTGCATTCTGCCTCTTTTTACTGAAAAAAATCTTTTCAGTGGGTTCGAAGTTCGAACACTGAACAGCTGAATAACGAAATGAAAAGATTTGGGGTAAAATGAGATGGGTGGAAATGTCCAAAAAAAAGAAGAAGGAAGTGGGTGGCTATATCAATCCCCGTCTCTGTTTTTGGTTTCTGTTCACTAGAGATGCACCGAGCTATTATTCTTTGTGTATTATTATTTGAATCAATTGTTCTTATTCTTCTATATCTTGCGCTTAAATAGATCGTGTGGTTGAGATTCTCTCATCTGTAGCTACATGGTTTTGGTATTGTATACAGCCCTTTGTCGATTCAACGATTTTATAATCCTGGATTATAAAATTCATGTAATCTAAAACCAGCCTGGATCTCTGAATGGTGTTTGATTGATTGATTGATTAATAGCTATGTTAGTGTGAAAAAATAATTACTGGAAGCTTGACATTTGTCAAGAACATAATTAGTGGAAGCTTCATAGTTGGGTGGGAAGCTCGCTTTTCTTTGCTTTTACTGAAGTTAGTTTTAGTAATTGAAGTTGAAATGATATTTTTAAAGAAAGTTTATGAGTGTAATTTGGAAAATGAACCCACAATCAGAATGTGCCCCATGTGTACACTATTTAGGTTGTGGCCCAACAAATGAATGGTTTGGATTATCTTATGAAGTGGCCCCACACTGCTTTTTGAAAAATACTACAGTTCTCAGAGAAACTCTCAGAACCCAAGTAAAAACATAAAGACAAGCTAAGTTTGCACAATTATTAAAACATGGTAGTGATCAGTAGCCTTTTTTAAATCCTTAATTTGAACTATCCCGTAAGTGCCCTAAGGGACCCAACAGCATCCATTGAAATGAAAGGTCCAAAACCTGCAACAAATAGAAATATTTTGAATTGTAATTAAACTGATCCATTGGGATCCATCCGCCTCTGGGATCAGATGGTTCACATGATCAATAGTAAGAGGAAATTTTTGGGTTCTACAGAGGAGCATGTGTGTGAAATCAAGGCCATTGATCTTGGTAAATCACGACATGGTTTTGGTCCCATCCGAACGGACACCCCCATGCATAAGATAATGGACTACAAAAAGCAACGGTTTAGACTCCTTGATGGAACCCCAAATGTGATGATTCAATGGCTTAGGATTATCCAATCGAGCTTATTTGTGCAGACTTATGATTACGGTTAGGTTCAATGGATCGGATCACAGGGCAACTTTATGTCAAATCACCTCATAAGGGGAGCGTGCCAGTAATGCAGGGGGTGAAAATATCATCACCCCGACAATACCTCGTAGAACAGAAGAAATGCAAGGATTTGAACAAGAGGTGTGCCCCTAAAGTTCATTGTCCATTTGCAGGCTAACGAAAGCTGCAGGGGTCCCACCACAGTCCAGTGGACCCATGCTGCTAATTGGCATAATACTATACATGGATGACAAAGCATATTTGTCTGTCTTGATGCGGATACCACATGATGTGGTATTGTATCGTACTCGTTGATGCCGAAATCCAGGCTCCGGAAAATGCTCGCCGTGAGCCTGACTGTCGAGCACTAAGAACTCGTCACAGGGCCTGGAATTTGGATTCCGGGAGACCCTCCGATCTACTATAGTGCCTTTTTCGCTCCACAAGGATCAAGATTAAATGAACATTCATTCTCTTTCTGTAGAACATATAGAGAGAGTTTTCTGACCTCTCAGTGACTATTGATCTAGTGTACTATTACTATTTCAGTAGGATCCGACTCAGTGACTATTGATCGAGTGTACTATTACTATTTCGGTCGGATCCGAAACCGAAATGAATGAAGAAATAGGATTTTAGAGATAAGGAATAAATCATCAACACTCAAGTCAAAATGGAGCACCAAACAAGAGAGTTTGAGCACTAAGGGCGGGAAGAGCTTGTGGTGAGATCGAGTGCGGTTTGTGAGATGTGAGAGATGCATACCTTGGTGTTTGGTCCTCCTTTTATAGAGTTGGATTGATAGACAATTTAGGAAACTTGTCTTTTCCTGAGGCCCGGAGTTTCATTCTCTCGTTTGCTGACCTCAGAGGTTCGTCCCTGAAGTCCCTTGTTTGAGATGGATAGAGATTGCTCACCATGGTTAGATCTGGTTGAGCCGTGGTGTTCGCTTGGAGTATCTGGTTGTGATTCCGCTCTGAGTTGGTTCAAAAATGACTTCGGGTTCCTCTCCTTGTCTTGGCAGGTGTGAGAATACTGAGCTCCTTGTGGAGAGTTAGGCGTCGTTGGTCTCTTGGCTAAGCGTTGTTAATGCCGAAGATTGAGGAGATCGGTTCCCAAGCTCATTCCGACCCGAGTGTCATAGATCGATTCCCAGAGCTTGCGAAGTGACTCGGCTGGGCTGTGTTAGTGATTTTGGATTTTCAAAATCATGTATTTTGCATGTTTTAGTGTTTTGATAATGTTTTATCAAAAGCGTTTGGGAAAAAGAAAATGTTTTCTTGGAAATATTTGCTTTTAGAAAAGGATGTAGAAGTGTAGTTGAAAAGATAGTCCCGTACCGGATGAGAGAAAAGAAAGAGAAGGGCTTATAAAGCACTACACTTTTCTATTACTTGTTTGATTGCACATTGGGTTGAACCCATGGTTGGACCCGCGGGACGGTGCAATGCACCGTTCGCACACGCGCACGCGCGGCGTGAGCAATGGGCTATAGGGCGCATAGTGGCGCTTTTTTAGGCACACTTTGCACTTTTTCCAGATTTGATCTGCACCGTTGGATCAAGATGAAGGTGGATTGGTCGGATGGATGGGTCAAATGGTTCGTAGGCCCATCAAGCCGAATGGTTGGGTTGGGCTTCGGTTCGGGCCTAATGGTCGGCCCAACGGGCCCATAACTCCAACGGTCAAAGAGTGTGATCAAATGGGTTGTGTCCCTTCCCTCAACGGTCAAGTGCCAAGGGAGTGCGATCCACACTATAGATGGTTGATCTAACGATGACTGGGTTGGAGAGAGGTTTTACTCAAACCAACAGTCACCTCTAGGATCGATCAGGACCGTTCAATATCAATGGGTGCGATCTAACGGTCAGATTTCAAACATTCTGGAAAGGTGCCCTGTAGAGGTGTTTTTCACACTGAAAAGACACCAGGTGGTCTACAAAATGTGCAGAATTCGGTCATTTCAGATATGAAAACGAATTGGCGATTCTGACAGACTTTACACTCTCTTCTACACTCCTACAAAATCCCCAAGTATTTCTACATACTGTTTTTCTTTTGTTTACTGTTTTAGATACTGTTTTTCTGTAGAAACATTATCTAGAAATTTCTCTAAGGCTTGAAATTTTGGAAGGGCATTTCGGGTTTGATTCCGCTAGTGCTACGCGTCATCAAACATTAGTAGGGCTTCCCTACTAGGCTTCATTGTATCTTGGAGGCAATTCGCGGATCCCCTTTGCACACTACTAATGGGGGCGAATCTTGTGTTAAGGAAAGTGATATCACGCCTTGAAGCAACAAGTTTCTGTTTTCTATCAACAACAGTATCCTCAATTTTTTTCCAACAGGCTGTTGCTGGTCCAGGTCTAGCTCTGTCTTTCCGGGCTGTTCTTGGACCCATACAGGTTCTTCGATGCTCATGGCGGGAAGTGGTGATTGGATTTTCAAGCTTGGCAGGAAGACTCCCCTCGTACCGCCATGGCTGTTCAAGAAATCCAAAATCGCAAACCAGGCCTTGATATGAATGGGCCTTGGAGCAAAATCCACTCCCATTGAATGATTCTAAAGCCTCAACGAGTATGGAGTCGAAACTGAGGAGAAGCCTTCCCTTTAATAGAATAGAATGATCATCTTATCAATAGTTGCATTGTATGGACTAATAAGAAATGCACGTGCAAATGCACGGGCGACTAAGGTATTTTACATGGTTTAATATACCTACGAAAGACACCTTTGTTTATGAAAATCATTATTTTATTAACCAACTAAAAGGACAACTACTATATAAACTAATGAAACATATAGTAGTTATAATCCAAACACTACCAAAAACACAGTGGGCCCACATTGTTTGGATGATCCAAAGCGTTCATTTGATGGGCCCTGACATAGATAGGGTGTGCCCAAAAAATCAGCGCAATAGGATCATTCCAACCCTTCAATATGTGGACGAACCGTCAACTGAGGGGGTCTACCTTACAGAAATTGAAACCACAGGGGGTCTACTTGTAACTTTTTAAACATTAGGGGTTAAGTTGAATGGGTCCCTAAACTAATTCATGTGACTTCAATATCTACATTTACGTTGAAGGTATATGAGGAATTATATGTATTCACTCTTGAAATGGAATCAGCTGAGAAGGAAAAGAAAAAAAGAGGGCATAAGGAGAATTTCAAAGGAGAAAAAGTGTTGACGGGATATGAGGAATTATATGTATTCACTCAGAGAAGTGCGAATTCAATCAGAGTTATGATAACGAAAGAAACCTATTGACTGATAAAAAGGTGAAGACCCGGATCAAATTTCGACCGTTTCTGCCACAAGAAAAGGTAGGGAGAACTCAGTTATCAGATGAAAAGAAGCTTTGTAAAATCACACAAAATCAGTCTGAATTAGGGATTGGGTCTGTAGTTCAATGGTTGAGGCTCACTATCTCAATCTTGAGTTCGCAAGTTCGATCCCAGCTTAACTACCAATAAAAAAACCACTCTGAATTGGTTAGTCTTGGTTTTTGCGCAAACCACCAATCTCATCATAAACTTATTATTGATCGAAAAATTAAATTAGGTTTTAGGGGGAAAGAAAAGAAATCCCAATGCCCAACAACCAATAATAATAGAACTGAATTATGGCAAACAAAACCTGTAGAAGGAGAAAGAAAGAAATCCCAATACTCAATCATGAGAATGTCCAACATCAAATAACAATAGAACTGAATTACAACAAACAAAAGCTGTAGAACTAATCTTTAATTAAAGCACCATCATAGAGAAAGATCGCACAAAGAAGCTTCATTTCAATGAAATGAGAAAGTTGTGCATAGAAATAATAATGGAAGAAGTCAACAATTATATCCTACTATTATATCCGACTGTTGGTTATTTTTCCATAAAGCAAAGAGAGGGGTTTTCAATGCCCCGACGGAACCAACCCTCGGACGAAGCTAGCTTACATCGTCTTTGTGAAGGAGCTAGGGTTCTCCTTATATTGTTGTTGAGCTCCCTAATCAGCTCTACATTTCAGCATAGATTGTTTAGGATATTTGACATTTAACTTGTGGTTCTGGTTAATCTCATTGATCATCTAAGATGTTTCGGACTTTGAACAAAGCTCTTCTGAAAGGTCTGTAACACCTTGTTATCCATTTGGGTTCCATTGCCAAGGCCTAAAAATGTATCCCTTTCTATTTTTCCAAGCGAAAGTCAATCCAATCAAAGAACAAAAGAGTGGAAAAAATGTTAGAAATAAGGAAAAATGGAAGTTGCTCAGTCAACTTTGTAGTGGGTACCCCTCATTTTATCAGCAGAAATTGAACAAAACAATTAAACTATATAAGCAACTCTTTATCCCTGTAAAACAACAACAATAACAACAGCAACTAAATAACAACAAGAACGGGAACAAAAAAAAAAAAAACGAATAACAAGAACGGGAACAAAAAAAAAAACGAATAACAACAACAGTCCCCACATAAAAAAAACCAAAGAAAATTGCTTATAAAGGGGCTTTACCAAAACAAAGCCATGGTTTTTTTTTACTCATTTGAGGTTTTTTCTTTTCTCCTCAGGTATTCAATTTTTGTTCACAGTTGTCCACCGTTTTACTAAATTGAAACCATGATTTTTTAACGAATTTGAGATGCTTTTGCTTCTCTTCTCAGGTAGACAATTTCTGTTTGCATTTATTCGTTTCTCAGCCAGACAATTTCTGTTCACAGTTTTTCAACCATCTTCCATTGTCTTTTTCCTCTTTCAATTTCTTTTTAAGAAGAGAAGAACATGAAGAAGTGAATGAAATAAATAAAACCCAAAAGAAGGTGGGAAGAAATCCTAAGTAACAACTTTCATGAAAGAGTAGGACAATAGAGCGATGTGCGAGGAGGAGGAGAGCCGGAGCATAGGAAAGGATATTAATGTTTTTGTCACTTTTTACATTATCCTAAGAACTTTCCAAGCTAATAAGATGATCAAGAATGTGATATGGTTATCACATCAAGTCCAGTATTTTATAAAAAATAGTGGAGCTCATGCGTAAACAACATTTAAAAATTCTACTTATCAATACTAATTGGTGATAAAAATAAAATAAAAATATTTCTAAGTAATTTTTTGCAGTTTAAATATGTACTTAGGTGGGGCACTTAGCTAGATTTGTTCATAGATAACAATTCAAAAATTTCTAATTAACTCATGATATACAGATTTAGATTGCAATAATGGATTTGTTGGATTATTAGGACGAAAATCCAGTAAATTTGATTTATCCATATTAACTGGGCCCCACTTTTGCATTATTTACACAATCAGATCCGTTAATCGAAAGGGAATCATAAGTCCGACCAAATGCGGTTTAGAACACCTGGATTGGATTATCATAATTAAGCCCTTGATCCATCAGGCCTCATTTGGGTTCCCCTAAGAAATGTTAAACTGTTGATTTTTGAAATCATTTATCTCACACATGGGATGTCCGTTCAGGATGGGATGAAGATTATGTGGGGCGGCACATGATGCTCTACAAGATCGACGGTGTTGATTTCACATACATGTCATTTATGAACTAAAAACTGCTTTCTCACCATTGATCGTAAAAGTGACTTTTGTGTAGCCCTTTCTTTCCAAATTATCACGCAAACTTTAATCAGATAATCCACATCTCAGTTTCACCACGGGCAAGCCATTCAAAAACAAATAACAAATAAAAATTAGCCCCTAATTTTATCATAAAACACCATCATTCATGTTGAGGTAGAAAAACCAAGATTTTTTCGTCTTATATTCTGTGAGCCTCTACTCTAAGTCCATTAATTTTCAAAAAAAGTTCAGTAGGGCACACTTCATAGGATCATCTCCAAGCTATTCATTTTTACTCGCCCACATTTAACCCCAAAAGTAACTAGTTACACATCTCTCTCTCTCTCTCTCTCTCTCTCTCTCTCTCTCTCTCTCTCTCTCTCTGTTAAACAGTACTGTTTTGCAGAGAGAGATCTTAAATGAATGGAATTGGGATATGGATGGAATATAATGAAATAGAGCCACTTTGAGATTCCCTATGAAATGTCGCATAGAATGGATCTACTACGAAGAAGTTAGCAGGGGAGTATATAGCCTAAGGAGGCCAAAGAATTCCTTGAATAAAGGTTTGGGCCCTGCCTACGCCGGGGAAGGATCCACGAACAGAAGGATCGCATAATAACTCTCGGTCGAAGAAGCAATGGTTTTTCGAAAGCCTTTTCTAGTACAGGGAAGACATTTAGTTCCTTTGGTTTCGAAGCTAAGAACCACATTTGTTTGGGAACATACTGTATTCTTGAACAGTTCTGTTTCGTCCAAATGCAGAGGATTTTTGGGGCATGGAACAGAAGAGAACGAAGTCATGGATGATCAAAGAAAGAAAAATGCACAAATAGCAGAAAAAAAGCAAAACCATGTGTCGAGGAATTAAAGCTCTATACAAATAAATCTTGAAACTTTATTTTGCAGGAATATCAAATGCAGAGGACCATAAAAACTACGGCAGCACCACGTCGCCCCTCTTTCTGTTCTAAAATCCAAACCACCATCCTTGCGGCTTACTCCAGTCAGTAATGAAGGATGGGTGACTTTAACATTTTGCATTAAAGAGGGGAATACATCAGGGCCCTATCTTCTCTGTTAATATATTTCCCTCCCACGTATGAAGAACATTAGTTGCACTCGTCCAGTGCAACAGCGAGTTGGGTGTCTAACTAATTTCAGCTTTTAGTTTAATTGTTAGGCCACATGAAGCACTTTCCAACTGTTTTTTTTTTTTTTTGTTGAAAGGTGCACTTTCCAACTGATATATGGGCTCAAGACCAAGAAAGACTGTCATGCAGACTCACAAATCAAGCGCATTTAAATATAAAAAGTTTACAAGATTTTATGTGTATTGACAATTACTTGAAAGGAAAAAGACCTGGGTGTAAAAGCCTGGATAGAAAGTCTACATGGAGTAGTAGATCATCAGATAAAGCAATGAGACCTTCCAAATAAGGAGTTTCAGACATAGATGTGCAGCTGGCTCGCAAACGGAGGAGACTGTTCAAAGCGTTTCTTGAGACCGTCTGACAATACGACTGACTTTCCTTTTGAATTCGTCCCTCCGCTCTCTCCATTCTTTCTGTAAAAGGAAAAGAAACAGGAGTTGCATCCAAGTGAATGAACAGATAGGAAACTGTTAATGTCATTGAATTTCTTATATGCTAAAGGGTTTTGATGTAACATTCTTGATTAATTGATATCTCTTCGTTCACAAGGGGGTTCCTGTCTCCATGGTTTTAAATTTTCACCAAAGCTGACACAAAACGACCAAAATGTTTCCATTTCAATCCCCACCAAAACGATACCAATACTGAAATACATGCTGAAGCCAAAATAGTAAGTTCATTAGTGGTATAGGTACTCTCTATAATATTATAAAACTCATAGGTATATCAAGTGCATATCTAAAGTGATCTCCATCAAATTTGGTATGGAGCCACAAATCTTGTATACAAGGTGTAATTTAAGATGACCAACACCATTGACCCAGAATATCATAAGAATAGCCTCCATAAATGCCAACATACAATCAGCTTTGTCCCAGCCATAGATCAATCATTGGACACTCCTTTAATTGTGTTTCGTTTTTATCAACGATGAATCTAAAATCTCCAATCTTCAAACATAGTCATTTGATTCAAATGTTGGTTTAACACTTCCACCATTTTAACAACTTCAAATTTGAAAATATTGTAAAAGCATCCAAACACCACATAATGATTAAAAACAAAACTGCTAATGACCTTCACATCGTTGTTCATATCTAAGAGCCACTCAAATTGATACATTCTAGAGTTTTTCAAATATATTACTTGGAAAATATACTCTTAATAGAAAATTGTACGCATCGCAGATGGTGTCAGAAAAATGTGCGGTGAACAATTTCAACTTGCAACCTAGCGTATCTCAACCAGATGCATTATCAATGATAATCTGCACCTCTTTCAACATTCCCACCTTACAAGTAGGGGTGTTCATTATTCGGTTATAACCGAATAACCGAACCGAATTGGTTCGGTCGGTTCGGTTCGGTTTTTTTTTCTTTTCGGTTCGGTTTCAGTTTTTTTTTTGGAAATTAGGTTATTCGGTTTTGGTTTTCGGTTATCTCAAAAAAAAAAATCGGTTAACTGAATAACCGAAATTATGGATGAAAACAAATTTTTTTCCAAAAAAAAGTGCTATATGTGCACTCCGTAGGATGATCAAAACCGTCCATTTGATTGTTCACAACTTAATTAGGTTGTGCTCAAAAAATCATTTCGATCGGCTGATCCTAGCCCTCCGATCCAAACCGAGATTTTCCTTTTTTCCCTCTTTTTCTCCCACAATTCGATTATTCGGTTATAACCGAATAACTGAATTGTTAATCGGTTTGGTTTCGGTTCGGTTTTGGTTTATTCGGTTTTGTTATAACCGAATAACCACCCCTACTTACAAGTAAAACCTAGCATATCTCGACCAGGCGCATTATCAATGATAATCTGCACCTCTTTCATTGGTCCCACCTTACAATTAACATCTAAGAACAACTTTAACGTACAACTAGTATCTTTATACCGTGAACAATTTCAACTTTCAACCTAGCATATCTACAACCAGGTGCATTATCAATGATAATTTGCACCTCTTTCATTTGTAGCACCTTACAAATAACATCTAAAAACAACTTTAACGTACAAATTGTATCTTTATTCTTTCCACTTCCAACTAAAAGCTTCAAGAACATAAGTCGTCTCCATGAATCATTCACAAGGTTTAGTCACATTGAAACATACATTCACCCATCTATAAAACATTATAATTAATCTCACTAAATTAGATGATGGTCCAATGGCATTTAAGATCTCTTTCAATAATTGCCTTTTCTAGTGGTCATGCAATTGGTCCTTGATCTATCATATGATGGTGGATTATAACCCATAAAATTGATATTACTCGAAAATAAGATTGACCGAACAAAATTAAAAGACAACCCATAACTCATAAGCATAAAACATGTGCAATCATATGGTTCTATGACAGAAACCGACATGAAACGGCCAGCATGTTTTTGTTTCCATCCCCACTGAAACACAATACTTCAGTCAGCATGTATAGATTTCGGTACCATGTCAGTCATGTCAACCGAAACGCTACTATATAAATTACTTAACTTCAGTCGACATGTCGAAATTTCAGCCAAGAAGCTCGGCTCTTCACATTTTACCTTAGTAAGTGCTAATTTTGTGTTTTTTTTTTTTTTTTTTGCTTGATTCTTCATAATGCATCAACAATTGTTGATTTGATGCGTTTGCACATTGATTAGTGCAAATTTTTTTATCTCATGGATTTATGGTTGTGAAACTTGGAAACAATATAATTTTGATTAAAAGCTAATCACATATGCATATTAGCTTCTAATTTATTATAGGTGAGTTCTTGCCTGATTTGTTTTTTTTCACGGATTTATGGTTTTGAAAATTGGAAACAATATAATTTTGACTAAAAGCTAATCACATATGCATATTAGCTTCTAATTTATTATACGTGAGTTCTTGCCCGATCTGCTGGCCCAAAGAAGAAAAAAGCCTAAGCAATGGCAATGTTGGTGAGAAACAACAATATAAAGAAGCAACGAATGGATCCTAAACTAAAGAAATAAAAGGGAAACATCAAAACATAATGACAAAAGGGCAATGACGAAACCATAGAAGCTGGATCTGCACACTGAGGGTAGCAAACCCACATTTCTGAACCAAGAACATCAAGTCACAAGTGGATTCTTCCAGGAAGAGAAATCCCATCCCTCTTAAAGTACGGGTCCCTCTCCCTCGAAAGTGATCCACTCTTCCTGAAGACGCAATCCCTCTGCTGGTTATGGGTGTGGATTTTGTTACAGTATATTAGCATATAGATGCTAATGTATACTACACACCTATACTACGCACTACATGGATGTGTAGCCTACTCACTATAAAATCATGTAATTTCTAAAATGAAATTCAGATCAAGAAATTCTATTTAGAGCATCGAAGGTGTATCGGAAAGGACAAAAACCATAACATGATGCTACTTCCTGGCTCCTGCTATTCCAAAAAAAGAACAAAAATCACAAAGGGATTTGCTAGGGAAATTCACGGAGAGGCATCTCGCGGCTGATTTTTGCAAGAGAGAATAGCCACCTCAAATGAATTAAATGAATAAGACAAAATCTGCTGAAAAGTGAGCCTGTGTGGCTGTTCTCTCATGCAAAAGTCAGCCGCGGAGTGCCTTTCCACGAAATTCCTTGGCAAATCCCAACAAATAAACAAAGCTATTCTATAAGTTTTGCCATCATATATTTTATTTTATTGATACATAATAAGTCTATTTTTATAAATTGTCTATTTTTATATAGCTTCTCATATGTTCTTTGATGAAAGTGTAAGATCAAGCACAAAATATGCATAGATCTAGCAGGTTTTATCCTATGATTCGGCCGAAACTTTGAATGTATTGCTGACACACATGGCGTGCCATGTCCGACACGACACACGTGTCCAGACGCGTTGACACTCCTTTCGACACTAGGAAATGTAATGCTAGAAGTGTCGGGCCCAATGTAGGCATGTGGAGTGTGGACACATTTTTGTACCGTGTCAAGTGTGACATTCTGTTTTATAATTAAATAATCCGTTTACGTCTTTTATTATTAACTGTTCTTTTATTATAAACTCTCATTTTAGCTCTTCTTTAACTAATATTTGCAATTATAACCGCTCTCCTAAACCTGAAACCCTCAACAAACTCTTATTCCAATATTATATTCATTGTATCCTATTGGTTTTTCAGTGTCCCCATTTCTGGTTCAGTTGTGTCCCCGTTTCAAATTTTTGGAGGTTTGCTGTGTCCGACACTCCGTATGCGTATCAACATGTGACACTCATGACCATGTCCACAAACCATAGATTTATCATTCTAGAGAAAAAAATTGTAAAAAAAATGAAATAAGAATAAAAATTGAAGAAAAAAGAAATAGGTCAGCATTCGTGCATAGATCTAAACAAACAACCCACCTCAAACATATATCTACTCTAATTTAAGCACTAGAAACTATAATAGTTATAGAAAAGGAAACAGATTAAGATTTTAAACATGAAAACCGCCCAAATGGATGACCCAATGCCTCAACTCGTCAATCACAGGAAACCTTCCCCAAGCATTGGAATCGAGAAATATGAACGAAAGGGGTTTCAGAAACCCCGTTCTGCTATATTCCATCGCATGTCATGCAATACACGCGCAGAATTTTGAATGGTACCACGCGCAGAATATTGATACAACAACTCTCAGATGATGCACTTCAAACAAAAATGATACGAGGCCACGAGGTGACAAGGGTGCTCACAATACACCTATTGTTTATATCACCAAGTGAAAATCCAACAAGTACTATCTGATACATATTGGCATGGAACAATAAATAATACCATGGTTCAAATGTAAAGCTAGATCATCTGGCATCAAACATCCAAAGGGAAATGATATTGGCGCCCACGGCTTTGGTACATCCCACCCATATCTTTATTTGAATTTTCAATGATTCATACAACATAATTAATTGTATGAACAACATTTTCAATATATATATATATATATATAACGTAAATGAAACCTTTCACAAGAATCTTTCACAAAATTATCAACTAATATTATCAACTATCAACTAATTAGAATGGTTCATTATTAGACCATGGTATTTGATTCGCCAAATACATCATTATTGTATACTCTTTCATATGGATGGCGCAACCCAATCCTTGTTTTGTTTTGCAAGTTTCTAATGGATCCCCTTCTTCTTCTTTTTTGAATCTAAATATCTAAATAATAAGAAATATGCTCTTGACAGTGAGATATGTTGTATATGTAAATCCTAGATGTGAAAATAGGCAGAATTCTATATATATATATATATATATATATGAGAAAACGGTTCCTACACACATGTGTAGATAAGTTATCTACACACTAGCTTAAAATACAGTGGGGGCCACATTATTTGGGTGATCCAAACCATTCATTTTTAAGGCCCTCTCATAGATAGGGTGTCCACAAAAAATCAGATCCATAGGATCATCCTAACCATTCAAACTTTGGAGGAAAAAAATGAACTAATTTGTGAAGGTTTAAAGACATCCATTTTACCTCCACAAATTGTAGGGTTGGGATGATCCTATGAATCTGACTTTTTGTAGACACCCTATCTATGTGAGGGCCTTTAAAATGGATGGCTTGGATCACCCAAACAATGTGGGCCCCCACTGTATTTTAAGCTAGTGTGTAGAGAACTCTCTACACATATGTGTAGGAACCGTTCTCTCTCTCTCTCTCTCTCTCTCTCTCTCTCTCTCTCTCTCTCTCTATCTATATATATATATATATATATATATATATATATATATATATATATAAATTGTATGAACAAATAAAAATAGTTAAAATGAGAACACGGATGGAAAGAAACGATAAATAATACCATGGTTCAAATGTATAGCTAGAACATCTAGCATCAAACATCCAAAGGGAAATGATATCGGCACCCACTGGTTACATCCCACTCATCTCTGTATTTGAATTTTCAATGATTCATACAACACAATTAATTGTATGAACCGATAAAAAGTTAAAATGAGAAGACGGATGGAAAGATGTCGTATCTACAATATATATGCACAAAATTATGTATATAAACTATAAAGTAAAAATATAATACTCCCTTTTGTTTGTATGTTCTCTTTCATGTCCTTGAAACAATTGAATGGGAATTGCCATTTTGCTTTGCTTTTATACATGTTATTTCATAAGAAATGTACAGGTTCTAAAAATATAAACTAATAATATGTATTACTGTGGAAGAAGAAAAATATGTCTCTGGAGGAAATAAAGGCAGTCCCATCTAATCTTCCCATGTACCATCTGCTCATTTTCAAATGTCCTACCAGTGTCATCAATCATATTGAGAACTTGCAGAAGAACTTTCTATGAGATGACTCTGACGGCAAAAGACTGTTCCATTTAGTTAGTCAGAAAGAGGTTTGTCAACCTATTCATGTTTGAAATCTAGGTATTAGAGATCTTAAATTGATGAATAGAACCCCTTTTATGCAAGTGGCTTTGGAGATTCAGGAGGACCGAAATCACTTATAGAGGGGGTGGTTGCAGGTAAGTATAGAGTGAGCTTCGGCAACTCGTACCCCTTGGATATATACAGGCATAAAGGGATAACTATCTGGAGGTATATCATGAAAGGCAAGCCACTATTTCAAAGAGGTATTAGATTCAGATCTTGCTTGGGAAACAAAATTAAATTTTGGATGGATACTTGATGTGATGTGATCAAGAGTCTCAAGGATGAGTTTCCAAACCTATTCTTAGTGGACTTAGATCGAGAGGGCTCAGTAATGGACTCCATAGAGATCACAGAGGAGTCAGCAGCTTGACTGAATTTAGAGGCAACAAGATTAATTTCCTAAGAAGATCTTGGGATATTATTCAGCTTAGTAGGATCCCATCGGTTATGGTGGCCCCTAAGTGGACTCCACCTCTTGGGTTTGTTAAGCTTATGTTTGATGGATCTGATCTGGGGAATTCAGGAGTGTCTGGGATTGGAGGTCTCCTGCGTGAGGCATAAGGCGTCACAAAGTGGGCTTACTCTGGTCGTGTGTCTATCGGATGCTACTAATGCAGAAGTACAGGCTCTCTTCTAACTGCCATTCATTTGGTGAGGGAGACATTGATCGATGGATAAGGTCAGAAGAATCCTTACCACGTAAATGTGCGGACGAGATAGAAGAGATCCTGGGTAGGCGAGTGGGGCATTTGGTTAGATTTCATCATGTCTGTAGATTGAAAAACATTGAGGCCGACCGGCTTGCTAGTCTGGAGTAGGCAGGCCAGCATTAGAGATTTTTTATTTCTTACCACCTTGATCTTGTTGTATCGTTGTCTCTTTTTCCCTTTATTATTCTTGCTTTCCTTTGATTAGCTTGTATCTGACCACCTCGAACTATTTTAATAAAATCATTGTCATATATATATATATATATATATATATATATATATATATATATATATACTAGTAAAAAACCCCGTGCGATGCACGGGCCGACAAAGAACTGTACGGACCACATCATAGGTTGATCCAAACCGTCCATGTGATGGAACATAACATAAATAGGTTGTGCCCGTAAAATCATTTCCATAGGCTGATCCTAGCCCTCCAATCTATAGAGGTCTCCATAATTGTTGTTCCTCTTAAGGTGCCCTGAATTCATCAATATTTTTAAAGGTGTCCTGAATCCGTAGTATTATGTAATATGTTCACAAAAATCTGTAGTATTATGTAACATATGCACCCAATCGGTAATTTTGCAAAGAAAAAACGCCACCATGTTGACTTTGTGGACAAAATGTATAATAAAATATTCATAAAGAAGGGTAAAATAGGTATTGTGAAGGGGGTAGGATTGAAAATATGGGGCTTTAATGGGGGCCTTCGTTAACAAAAGCAAAAAAAAGTGATGTGTAATTCTATTTGAATTTTGGAAGAAATTCAAATAATTCTCTCCTTTTATCTTCTGCTATATATATATATACGATGATCCTATGGAGCTGATTTTTGGCACACACCCTATCTATGATAGGGTCCTGCAAATGAATGGTTTGGATCACCACAGAAAATGTGGGACCCATGTGATTGGGAGCTTAAGCGCACCATAAGTTTGGTGAGCTTAAGCTCACCAGCACTTTCCTCATATATATATATATATATATATATATATATATATATATATATATATATATATATATATATATATCACTGTCGAGTGGTTTCCTATAACAATCCCATATCTGAACTGCTAAAAAATGAATGGACAGACATTGTTTGTCCACAAATCTGCCCATTTTTTCCCTCCACAAATGGAGCGGTTAGGATGATCCTATGGAGCTGATTTTTGGTACACACCCTATCTATGATAGGGCCTTGCAAATGAATGGTTTGGATCACCACAGAAAATTTGGGACCCATGTGATTGGGCGCTTAAGCGCACCATAAGTTTGATGAGCTTAAGCTCACCAACACTTGCCTCATATATATATATATATATATCACTGTCGAGTTGTTTCCTGTAACAATCCCAAATCTGAACTGCTAAAAAATGAATGTTTCCCACTTTTATTCCCAATCCTGCTCATGTTCCCACACACAATCCTAGCTTCTAAGGGAAAACTGCCATCTGCATTTTTTATTATGATTAATTTAAACAAGATTTTTGATAGTGGATGAGGGTAATGTTATATATTAGCCTGCAATGCCAAAGAAAGACAGACAAGAGAGACAAAGTGTGGATTACACAAAGGGATGGAAACCAAGAAAATATCCCCTAAATCAACTTATGTTATTTAAAAATGATGTGTGACTGGGTTAGTGACTATTCGACGTTCAATGAAGGTATGCAAAAGAGAATCTAAGATGGAAGGGAATGAACACAAAAGAGAGATGATGAGGTTCCATGAGACAGTCTGACAATATAAATAGGTTTTTTGGGTCCCAACAAAAAAGTGGTGTGTGGTGGGAAGGAGAGGAATATTAGAATTGGAAACATTTGACTAGGTATCAACGTAATTTAGCATCAAATTTGAAAAATAATGAAAAAATTAATAACAACGGAAATCAGGCTCCTTTATAACTATAAATGAATGCAATCATAGTTCTCTGAATTATGTGGGATACCTCAAATATTAATACTTAATGGTTCACAGGAATGATATACATTTCACATATCAACAATGACCTGAATAGTTGGCAAAGAAACCAAATAATCTCCGACTAAGAAGAAATGTTATCAAAGCAAATACTCACTTCTGAAATGCAAAATGTAGATTCAAGTGAAAGATAGTGTGCCTAATTGCCTAATTTTTGTTGCACCCAATTGATGGACACGAAAACTCTCATTGTGAGACTATTCTAGCATTCCATTATTCTCAAATCAAACAAATACTGGCACTACGACAAACAAGTATAAAAGTCATGAAAATTTGGCAGCAGAATTCTAAAAGTACATATTGACTATCACAAAAAGAAAATGAAGTTCCAAATAAATTTTTACTTACTGCAGCTTCGATATTCGCAGGAGATTCATCATTAGGACTTGAAAGCATGGAAATAATACTCAAAACTATGCTTTCAACCTGCAAATTAAAATCATCTGATTAGTGATGAAAGGAGCTTGATACAAATTAGATTCAAAGATGGACAAGAAATGGTTGAAAACAGGATATAGGAAATAGTAACATGTCACAAACCAATGCAGCAAGTTATTAGAAAGATATCAACAATAAAAAGACACAGAGAATTGTTCTCCGCACTATTAGTTGTTGAAAGAGTCCTAAGCGAGATTTCCAATCACCAAGTAGTTTAAAAAAAGGTGTGTATGGAGATCTCCTTCCTATGAAAATCTTGGTTGTTATGATATATCTTTCTCACTTAGAAAAGAATTCCCAATGTTGAAATAGTAGTGTCATTGTGCTACAAATATTTGAGTCGTATAAACATATTCCATGGTTTTAACAATGAGAGTTGGAGGTGTCACAATCAATTTTGGAGATTATAATAACTTTTTTCCTGGGGTACTAAGGTCAGAATTCTTCACTTTAGAAAGGTTTTAAACATTAATAAAATGATTATAGCAGCAAAGGGGATAACATTTGAATTCCCTTTTGCTGAAAATCTCGGTTATGAAAATATGCCTCTCACTTAGAAAACAATTCCCAACGTTCACATAATACTATCGATGCAAATATTTGGGTCGTATAAAACTATTCCATGGTTTTCACAATAAAAATTCTTTACCAGAGAAATTATGTAAGAGTTCTTTACAGTGCATAGTTTTTGCATCTTGAAATCCAGACCACATCCTGACCTCTTTGAATAAGAGAGTTGTTGACTTTAATTTATCTATATTTAAGTAAAACTAGGAATGCTAATACTTGACCAAATAAAAAACCAAGTTCATGTAGAGGATTCCAGTCTATCCTAGTCGACTTGGGCAAATCCTGATTTTACTCATTATCCTTTTACACAGTAATAAAAGCTCAATCAAAACCAGTGATTGTTAAATATTTTACTCCGGAGGAAGCTTAATTAATAACTAAAAAATGTCAAATCTTTTCTAGGTCTTATTAAGGCACCTTCACGACAATAGGCAGCAAAATTCCAGGATAAAATCAAATAATCAACGTGACATGTCAAAATCATACCGTATGGACTGGAGTCCAACGCTCACTTGCAAGCTCATAGCCATTTGGGTCATCCCCTGGAGCGTGAAGAATTGATATGCAAACCCGCCCATCGGGATACACTGATAATCATAAGAAAATCAGATGCCAGAAAAAATTGCTCCACAAATTAAGAAAAGAGCCAAATGAAGATAAATGAAAGGTAAGTAACCAACCATTAGGATGCCACATATCAGATGTAAATCTTATTGATGGAGGACTATTGGGATAATTTGCTGGGAAGCTCATGATGGCATTGAAGTAGCCCCCATCGCTGCAATTGGATGCTCGTTAATAAAAAATTAGAAGAAATGTTTGGAGACCATCATCCATGTTTCAATAAGAGAAAACTCAAGTATCTCAATACATGCGGCATTTGTGTAAATTGACGCCCGAATCAATCATAAAACCTCAAACCACATGCCTAATAACATCAATCAAGCATCCCAAAGAGAACCCAACAACTAAGAATGCCACGAAAAGTTAGACGGGAAAAGGCAAGATAATAACCAATCAGAAGTTAATTTTCCATTGAAAGAATATAGATCATTACAAATGGAAATAACATTATATATAAACAAAATAAATTTATGAAGCTATTGCTTGCCATTCAAAAAAAAAAAAAAAATAGCATAAAGAATGGCTCGACTGTAAGATAAAGAACATAGAAAATGTCTTCCCCTTCTATTCTTCTTTTACTTATCTTTTTATTTTTATACTATAGAACAATGCTTCATGATAAAATGCTTCTCACAACAAAAAAAAAAAAGACGACTCAAACAATGCATCCATTCAAAACCCGAAAAACCCAATAAGAAATGAAAAATCACCATGACTCAAACAAACACAATAACCCAATAAAAACAGTAGAGAAACAGATAAAAGGACATCAACAGCCCCATACCCATCAAGAAATCCCAACCCCAGATTGACCTAAAACCCCAAGAGAAAGAATCCTATGTAACATCCAAATGAAAAAGCAAAGCCATTGAACGATCCCCACAACCAATCCAATCCAGTCCGCCAATCCAAGCAACTCAACAACAAAAACTAACATCAAACCCAATAAGAACATTAAAAAAAAAAGACCCAAAAAAAAATAAAAAATCTTTGAACCAAAAAGGCAAAAAGAAAGAAATACTGACTATAGAGTATCAGGAGGGCCTATAATGGTAACACTCCATTCAAATATATTGCTATCATCAACCAATCCAGCCGAGAATCCATCCACAGGATGCTTACTAAGATCTGCCCACATACAAAAAAGATTGAATACCCAAGAAAAGAAAAGAGAAAAAAATAACAAACCAAAAGGAAAGATAGAATAATAAAGAATTGGGTCTTGACCTTTGAGCTGTTTATGAAGGAGGAGGCTTGCTTGAGTGGTTGTCGACATGGGAGAGGGGAAAAACAGGGGCCTCGGTTGAGGAAGATAAATTCAGAGAGAGGTTTTCTTCCTCTCTTTATTATTATAGCCGACACTGAAGAGTCTTTCTTTTTCTATCGTTTTGTAGATTAGTCTCGATTTTGTTCCTCTTTAATATTGATTGAGATTTTGAGAGCTAAATTCGGTTCGTATTTTGTTCATATAAAGCTTTTTCTTTATCAGATTTGGATGTTGTACGTATCAGCGTATAAACATTTTTTTTTTTTTTTTGCAAAATGAAGTCTTCTATTTTTGCTTTATTTGCTAAAACAGTATTCTAGTTTAACAATTTACGAAGGGAAATGTTATCTTCACTACCGTATTTTGATGAGAGCACTCCTCACTTTATTAAAAGTACGGTATGGCCCGCACCATAGGATGATCCAAACCGTCCATTAGATGGGCCACAGCCTAAATAGGTTGTGCCCAAATATCATTTACATAGGTTAATCCTAACCCTCCGATCTATAGGGGGTTAGGATCAACCCTCTAACATTCAGATCAGAGCGTTAGGATGTACCTATGTAAATGCTTTTTGGGGCACAACCTATTTAGGCTGTGGCCCATCTAATGGACGGTTTGGATCATCCTATGATGAGGGCCATACCATACTTTTAGTAAAGTGAGAAGTGCCCTCATCAAAATACAGTAGTGTGGATAACATTTCCCTTTACGAATTGGGGCATCCCATTTGTAGGGAATTTTACAAATCCAGTCATGCTGTAAATTTGTGATGGAAATACAGAGAAATTATATGGTGTAAGGCCTTACAACAATAAGGCCTTTGTACGGTAGAAGTACCACCCTTGACATTTGATCCAACAGCAGCTCATCAAAAAGCTCAAAAAGTGAGCTGCTGTTGGATCAAATATCAAGGGCAGTACCCCTACCGTATTCTTGTAAGGTTAATACGGTAAAAAGACCATATAAAATCTCCCAAAATCCCTATGCTGGATTTTCTCTTGACTTGTAAAAAGACCAAAATGTCCTTATATGTAAAAAGGACGAAAATTACCCTGTAAAAGACCAAAAATGCCGTGATGCTCCCCACGCTATTCATGGGCTTGGGTGGAGATCGTAGGTCCCACCCCATCAAAGCATTAGGTGAAATGGTGGGCTCCAACTAATGCAGGGGTTTGTATTCCTCTATAGATCGGAGGGCTGAGATCATCCTATAGAAATGATTTTTTAGGCACATCCTATTTACTCTGTGGCGCATCACATGGACGGTTTGGATTATCCTATATTCCTATAGTGTGGTAGAGTGAAGGGTATTTTGGTCTTTTTACAAACTGATTTTCGTCTATTACATTTAAGGACATTCTGGTCTTCTATCAAGAATTCTACCATGAGTGTTTTCGTCACAAATCGATGGCATGACTGGAGTTTCTAAATTAACTCAAATGTAATCACTCAATTTGTAAATTGTCAAACTAGAGGACTCTTTTTGTAAATAAAACAAAGTAGACGACTTTCTTTTGAAAAAAAAAAAAGAGAGAGAGAAAAAAACACCCTTGTAGGTAATTCCCTATATATTCCCTATACCTCGCATGAACATGGAATCCAAGTTCCCCAAACCCCCCATTAGCATTTGATCATATGGAAATGATATTTCCACGCCCTTTCCCAGCATTTCATACCTTTTCTTGGTCTTTTCCTGAAAATGGCTGAAAAAACAAACAGAAGGGTTGGAAATTTAGCCTCATTACGAAAAGAGAAACAAAGGGGGCATAGAAACGGTGGAAAAGTGGGGTGGAACTATCATTTCCCTTTGCTATAATAAAAACCCATGGCCCAACATAGTTAGTAAAAAATAGTTAGCGATTGTCTACTAGACCAAGGTTTAAAATTTCGGTTTCGGTAACCGTTTCGGACCCCACCAAAAACCGAAATTTGGTAATTTGGATCCAGATTCCGGACCGAAATTTTGTAACACTTTTTTTTTTAATAAATAATGTCATAAAGGGCGAAAAATGGAATTTCAGAAATTTTCGGTTTCAGTCCCCACCGGTATCCGAAATTTCGGTCGAAATTTTAAACCATGTACTAGACTACTACTATGGGCTGATGAAACTAGTTGGACTCGGGGGGCATCTCCCATCCTTATGAATCGGCCCACAAGTATGGTCAACCATGATTGAAAAACATATGGAGCCTGGCTATGCCAAAAAAAAAAAATGCCTTACACTCCATGACCAATTGATGTAGGATAAAGTGGGTTTCCAATCCCACTGCCATACTAGGATTTTGCTTTTGTATTTATCTAGGATATTTGTTTTCTTATTAATGATGTTTATCTTAGTAATTAGGATTTTAATATGTTTCTTTTATTTAGCACTCATGGAGTTTTACACAAGGAGGGCACTTTAATATATTACTTGCCATAATGGCATGGAGTCTTTTTTTTTTTTTTGAAAAAGTGACTTGTTGCATTCATGCCATAGAATTTACATGGATACCAGTAGTCCTTCTAGTGATTACATAGTAGGAGCATACTCCTGAATCCCAAAAACATAAATGAAAATTAAAGGCTGCATGGAAACTTCCTCCATCCACATCCTAAGATGCTCTCGACCATCAGAATATCTCCACATAAACTTATAAACATCAACCCTACATCCAGCTTTCAGAAACTACCTTTTCAAAATCACATGGAGTGTTTAAGGGGATGATCAATTAAGTACACGTTTTCACGGTCTCTCTCTATCTCACGTTTTCACCATCTCTCTCCCTCTCTCTCTCTCTCTCTCTCTCTCTCTTGTCTTCTTCTGTAGTGGATTCTAGGGCGTATGCTTGGACTAAGGTTTTTCGTTTGATCCGCTGCACTAGTTGGAGGGAAGATTTGCCAGCATTGATGGCAACCCGAAACTAGGGGTGTCAATGGACCCAGACGGACCGATGGATAGTTTGAATCCGAACCTTATTAGACAGGATCTGGGCACATTAGAAGGATCCATGGACATATTTTGGATCCTCTTCGTAAGATCCGAAAAATTTCGGATCATGATCAAGACATGATCAAAAAAACCGATGAACAGTCATGATCCGAAGTCCTTTTACTAAAATAACCTCAAAGTATTTCTTATATTAAGTCTTAAACGAGGAATATTTTCATAAAATTGAAGTAAATATTGCTTAGCTTACGACTTTCCACTTCCCCACTTTTCCATACATCTTTTTCTTTTCCTTTCTTCAATCGGTTTTGCTTCATGTAAACTTGCCACTTACCTTCAACAAGGATCAGCTACTAGAATGTTTTATCGTCGCGCACCCTTGAACATTGGTGTTCTTTTCAACAATAAAATCATGTTCTTCATGAAAATCACGGGTTGTTATTAGATATAGTGACTAGAGAAATTATATGATGCCCGACCGTCAAAATAAAGGGCGGAGAGAGACAAACCCTCTCTCCCTTGATTTTTAATCCAAGGGAATGCACCGTTTTTTCCTTTTCCTTGGTTAAAAAACCAAGGTAGCAGGTTTTGTCTCCTTCCGCCCTTTACATTTTGACGGTCGGGAATCATATAATTTCTCTAGTGACTAATCCTGTTCTGAATTGAGGAAGTTTTGAAGTTCATTTCAAATGAAGAAAGCAAAGTTTTTTTTGTTGTTCTGTAAGTAGGACCTACTTGGACACTCCGATGGATGGTCCGATTTGAAATGGATCATGATAGGGACACAAGAAGTAGGATCCAAAGAACACTCCGAATCCGATCGATAAGGGATGTGAATGGATCATGACTAAGACATACGTGGATCCGTTGACACCCCTACCCGAAACGAAGAGAACAATTCTAATGACGATGACCTTGGAAAAGTCATTATGAGGACTGAGGTTCTTGAGTTCCAACGTCAAAAGGACAGACCTTGTACCGACGAGGACTCCTCCAATGAGGATAATGAATGTCGAAGGAGCGTTTGTGAAATAGGAGAGATTTTCCAAAGGCTGAGCGACTCTTTGATTATATGGCGGTTCCAGATGAGAAGAAAGTTATGCATAGAGCCTACACACATATAAACTCAATTTTTATGGGTTGGCCATCCAAAACGAAGCCCAATTCACCAAGGAATGCTCAAATGTGGATCCAAAGATTCCAATCTCCACTCCCAAAACAGCAAGATTCAGCAGCTCAACATCATAGTTTCCATGCTTTGAAAAGCTCAAAATCAATTTATTTAGCAAAAGAATCAAACTCGCTCTATAAACGCAAGCAGAGAATTTCGCAGTTCATAATGAAAAATTCCAACAAAACAAAATGACAGAAATCCAAAAACAAAAACTTATAAAGTTTTCCTCCATGATCCTAAGAAGTGAGAATTCAAACCATAGCTTAGTCGACCTCTTCAATCTTAGGCCCGGCACCGCTGCTGCCTCCAGCAGGAGGACCATCATCCTCCATATCACCAGCCATGTCTCCACCCGCACCCTCGTACATCTTAGCAATAATTGGGTTGCAGATACTTTCAAGCTCTTTCATCTTGTCATCAAACTCATCAGCCTCCGCCAGCTGGTTGTTGTCCAGCCATTGGATAGCCTGCTCGATCGAATCCTCTATCTTTTTCTTGTCCGCAGGAGCCAGCTTAGAACCTATCTTCTCGTCCTTGATCGTGTTCCTCATGTTGTAAGCGTAGTTCTCCAAGGCGTTCTTCGACTCCACCTTTTTCTTGTGCTCTTCATCCTCAGACTTGTACTTCTCCGCATCATGAACCATCTTCTCAATCTCATCCTTGCTCAACCTCCCCTTGTCGTTGGTGATGGTGATCTTGTTCTTCTGCCCTGTCGTCTTATCCTCCGCAGAGACATTCAAGATACCATTGGCATCAATGTCGAAGCAGACTGTGATCTGAGGAACACCTCTGGGAGCGGGAGGGATGCCGGAGAGCTCAAATTTCCCCAACAGATTGTTGTCTCTGGTTCTTGTCCTCTCACCCTCGTAGACCTGGATTAAGACACCGGGCTGATTATCAGAATAGGTAGAGAATACCTGCTCCTTCTTGGTGGGAATCGTCGTGTTCCTTGGGATCAAGACAGTCATGACTCCGCCGGCGGTCTCCAATCCAAGGGAGAGAGGGGTGACATCCAAGAGAAGCAAATCTTGGACCTTCTCATTGCCCTCACCGCTCAAAATTGCAGCTTGGACAGCGGCACCATAAGCAACAGCTTCATCAGGGTTGATACTCTTGCAGAGCTCCTTCCCATTAAAGAAGTCCTGCAAAAGCTGCTGAACCTTGGGAATTCTAGTAGATCCACCGACGAGGACGACATCATGGATGGTGCTCTTATCCATCTTAGCGTCCCTCAAGCACTTCTCAACTGGCTCCATACACTTCCTGAACAAATCCATGTTAAGTTCTTCAAATCTAGCCCTAGTAATAGTCGAGTAGAAATCAATCCCCTCAAAAAGAGAATCAATCTCAATTGTGGTCTGGGCAGTGGAGGAAAGTGTCCTCTTTGCCCTCTCGCAAGATGTTCTCAACCGCCTAAGAGCTCTGGGGTTTCCACTAATGTCTTTCTTGTTCTTTCTCTTGAACTCCTGAACGAAGTGATTAACCATACGGTTATCAAAATCCTCTCCGCCAAGATGGGTGTCTCCGGCAGTGGCTTTCACCTCGAAAATACCCTCTTCAATGGTGAGGAGCGAGACATCAAAGGTACCACCGCCAAGATCGAAGATGAGGACATTCTTCTCGCCTACGCTGGTGGCCTTCTTGTCTAGACCATAGGCAATGGCAGCAGCCGTTGGTTCGTTGATGATACGCATGACATTGAGCCCGGCAATGACGCCGGCGTCCTTGGTGGCCTGACGCTGGGAGTCATTGAAGTAGGCAGGGACCGTGACCACAGCATTCTTGATAGTGGAGCCAAGGTAGGCCTCTGCAATCTCACGCATTTTCATTAGGACCATGGAGGATATCTCCTCTGCGGCGAATTGCTTGTCCTCACCCTTGTATTGGACAACTATCATTGGCTTATCTCCAGGGCCAGGAATGAGCTTGAATGGCCATAGCTTGGTGTCGCTCTGGACAGAAGCATCAGAAAATCGCCTTCCGATCAAGCGCTTCGCATCTGTAAGGGAGAGAAACATAAGCAAGAGAGAAACATATAAGAAGAAATATACATGTGTGAGAGAGAGCTAACTGAGATGGTTTCAATGTATTGAAAATAAAACGAGAGGTACTTCTTATTTCACTCATCATATAATTTCTTGATAAGTCAGAAACACACAGTGCAAAGCAGGAGTAATTACACAGTGCCCCGACCGTGTTGGTGGTATGATAAAAGTACCAACCTTGATATTTGATCCAACAGCAGGCTCTGATCAAATATCAACAGTGGTACTGCCCACACTTGACTTCACTGCTGAGCACCATGTAAAACCTCACAAGATTCCTGCAACAGGCTTTAGAGTGCAAAAGATTGTCCTGTATTGAATTTTATGGTACAGTTAATGGCTCAAGCAGACTCGAACCCTTTTAATAGCTATTTCGGAAACTTGTACAGAAGTTTTTGCCACACCATGAATAAAAGAGAGAGAAGAAATTACAGCATTCGGGATGAAAAGGGCTTTCTTTAGGACTCATTGATCTTTACCTCGTTCTATAAAGAACATTGGATCTCTTCATCATGCCGATTCAGAGACAAAAACCCTAACACCTTAATATAAAAATCACCTAACCAGAAGAAAGAAAGAAAGAAAGAAACCCTAACCCTAAATACAAAATCAAGATACATGGAAAGAGCACTCAGAATGAGTAGGAGATTTTTCTTCCATTCATTTAATTATATCGGCCAATTTCAGTTCATCACCATGCTCTCGCCATAAAAAGTTTTAGAAATAGAAAGTAATGGGAAAAATAAAAAAATAAATAAAAGAAGACAGATAATTAAGGAAGGGGGAAAAAACCATCAGAAAGATCGGATCAGTATCAACCTCGACACTTGAAAGGTGTCTCAGATGACCGTCGTGAGATTACAAATCCAATTTCATCATATGGACGGTTTGGATCATCCTATGGTCTAAGCCATACAGTAGTTTTGAAAAGTACTCGACTACACAGGCTTACACCATATAAAAACCTAGATTTGTGTATATTGATTCCTTTCACAGATCTGTTCATAGGAGTTTTTATATGGTGTAAAAGCCCGTATAGTCCAGTATTTTTCGCACCATATGATCTTACTTAGCCCTCAGAACTATAGAGGAATTACGTATCATGGAAACCTCTTTAGATAGGAGGGCTAGGATCATCATATAATGAACGGTCTTTTAGCATATAAAATCTCCACAAATCTATCCTTGAGATAGAAACAGAAACCTAACAGAGATGGTTTCGATGTATTCAAAATAGAAAGGGAAACTTCAATAGATCAGAGAAACACACAGTAAAACACAGATCTGTGAACAGATCTAAGAAAGGAATCAAGATCAATAGATACTAACATAACAGTATACCAGATCTAAGAAAGGAATCAAGATCAATAGCTACTAACATAACAGTAGTCCAGATCTAAGAAAGGAATCAAGATCATAGCTACAAACATAACAGTAGACCAGATCTAAGGAAGGAATCAAGATCAATAGTTACTAACATAACAGTAGACCAGATTAAGAAAGGAATCAAGATCAATGGCTACTAACATAATACTAGAGCAGATCTAAGAAAGAAATCAAGATCAATAGCTACTAAAATAACAATATATCAGATCTAAGAAAGGAATCAAGATCGATAGCTACTAACAAAACAAAATACCAGATCTAAGAAATAAAGAAGCTTTAAACTAACCGAAAACGGTGTTGATCGGATTCATGGCGACCTGATTCTTTGCCGCATCTCCAACAAGACGCTCGGTGTCTGTAAAACCTACATACGACGGTGTAGTCCTGTTCCCTTGATCGTTGGCTATGATCTCAACACGATCATGTTGCCAAACTCCTACGCACGAATATGTAGTTCCGAGATCTATTCCGATGGCCGGACCTTCTCCTTTTCCAGCCATTTCGTTGCAGGAAAATAGATGAAGAAGGAGAAGAGGGAAGAGGAGAGAGATTCTGAGATCTAGGGTTTGCAATTTCGTAAACACGAAGTTAGGGTTTGGTTTATATAGTGAATGGGGTGAGTTTCTAGAAACTTCTTTGAAGTATATACCGTAGATGATTAAAAGATTGACGGTTAGGATCATTTACAAGAATTCTTTATACCGTGCTACAGTGTATGCCCCATCGTGATACTGTCTCAATCATCTCCTCGCACTTGTTCGGAATATTCATTCGGTGGTGAGACCGAAAGAGGTCAACAATGTCGCCTAATAAAGACTACAATGGTAAATGACCAAAATACCCTTACTTAAGGGTTCTTAAATTTTTAGGGGAATGATATTTCTTCCCTCTGACGGATAAAATCCGCCCCTCTAACGTTATCCGTTAAGTTTTAAAGGCAGAGAAAAACGTTATGGGGGGTGAATTTATCCTCAAGCATGAACCATTCTCACGGAAAGGGGGGATATCATTTCCCAATTTTTATTACCCTTTACTTTATTTGAGACAGCCACCTGTAGAGGGGCTGATTTACTTTTTGGGAGAAAGGTTCAACGGGACTGATTGCCACGTACATTGCATGTTAGCCGTCCCATCCCTTGTAACAAAAGGGGCCAATTTATCTTTCCCATTTTTAAATATAATTCGGAGAAAAGTACGGAGTGTGGGCTCATGTTTGAATTATGGATTTCGAGCACCTTTTAAAACAAGAGTGAAACACCGGCTAATCTTCAAAATCGGGTGGTCAAAAGAGCCTGATACCCTTCCGACATCGACAGAGTCCTCCTTTTTCATTACTGCCTATTAAAATGGCACGCTTCACGAGGCTTCTTTTTGTTCGTTCGAATGTGTATTTGAACTAACAGAATCTTGGATTTGTTTCTATCTTAGCCGTCGAAAATAACTAGAGACGGATGGATGCTTGACACATGTTGGAAAACTTTTTAAAACACTGATGTTGTTAGATACTTTTTGGAACGCCGACGTTATATTTTCTCACTTCTCTTTTGGCTTAGAACGGTAATGTTAATGAATATGTCTCTTTTGGTTTAAAATCTTTTCTCTTCCCTTTTGATCCTCATTATTTACGCCGGCGTACCCATGAATTTTACAGGCGTACACCCTATTTCGCTTACACCCTATTTCTGCCGGGGTACCCCTTAATATTCCGGCGCCGTACTCTAGAATCCGGCGGCGTTCTCAATCAAAAGAGACGTGAAAAATAATAAAATATTCAATAACGTCGTTATTCTAAGCCAAAAGAGATGTATTCAAGAACGTTATCGTTATAAGCCAAAAGAGAAGTGAGGACCAAAAGAGAAGTGAAAAGATTCTAAGCCAAAAGAGACATATTCAATAACGTTACCGTTCTAAACCAAAAGAGAAGTGAGAAAAGATAATAATTGACTTTGGGTTGTCAGCATTCCAAAAGGTTTTCCAACACATGTCAAGCATCCATCTGTCTCTAGTTATTTTCGACGGCCAAGGTAGAAACGAACCCAAGGTTCTGTCGGTTCAAATACACATTCAAACGATTTGTTATTTTACCTCTTATAATTCGAACTAGTAAACTGTTCAATTTTTGAGAAATTAGGAACAACTGTTACGATTCTGTTCATTACGGTGCTGGGATCAACAAAACTCAGTTTGGGGTTTTCGGAAGTCATAAGATCCCATATAATACAATTCTTAAGATTTGGAAATAATACAATAGAGGAACTGATATTTGGCTTACTCGAACTCAACTTGATGCATTGCGAACCAAGAAGCCTCGTGAAGCGCGTCAATTTAAAAGGCAGTAATAAAAAAGTAAGACTCTGTCGATGTCGGAAGGGTACCAGGGTCTTTTGACCACCCGATTTTGAAGATTAGCCCGTATTTCATTCTTGTTTTAAAAGGTGCCTGTAATTCGTAACTTCTCGAAACATGAGCCCGCATTCCGTACTTTTCTCTATAATTCGGGAGACGATATTTTCACCCTTGCATTATGCTCCCCTGAAAACGTGATTTGACATAAAAAAGCGTTAAAGTTGCTCACTTTTCATGTCAAATCATGCTATATGGGGAGTCATGAGACTGCCCCACACTAGGGCTGCAACTCGGGTCGGGTTTTGAAGAACCCAACCCTACCCGAGAAATATCTCGGGTCGGGTTTTTTTTCGGAAAACCCACGATTCCCAAACCCGGCTCTACCCATGATAAATCTCGGGTCGGGTCGGGTTTTTTCACGTTGACGCAATTTTTAAAGGAAAATTCTTGTTTGGCAAGGCAACTCAACTCATAGAAGCAGAAATTACACTCACATTACACTTGAATCAAACAATGCTGTAATCAAACAATGTTGTAATTACAATCAAACACTTGAATCAACTCAACTCATAGAAGCAGAAATTACACTCACATACAGTAACAGTGGGTGCGTGGGTTTTCACTTTTAACTTTTAACTAACAATAGAAAAAAATGTACATACTATAACTCATGTAACTCGGGTCGGGTCGGGCCCCTTCAAACCCGGCTCGACCCAAGATTCATGCGGGCTTTTGAATGCTAAACCCGGCTCGACCCGAAACCCATGAAACCTGAACCCAACCCAGGGTATTTTCGGGTCGGGTCGGGTCGATGCGGGTAGGGTAAAACCCGGCTCGAGTTGCAGCCCTACCCCACACGACACCGTGACCACCGGCCAATATAATATCCGATGAAATTCATTAGATTCTAGATCTTTTTCCAAGGGGCATTTTAGTCATTTGGACGCTAGAAAATCCCTTCTAAGAAATATATTTTAGGGAAAATTATTAAAAAAATGCAAAGTTTTGTCTAAATTGTGAATAAAGGGTAGTGATTTGAAAATTATAAAAAAGGTGTTGTCAGGTGAGAGAAGATGGCTTTTAGGACAAATATACCCCTCCTAGTGGTTCCGTAGTATAAAATGTGGTTCTGTAGTATAAAATGTGGTTCTGTAGTAGAAAATGTGGTTCCGTAGTGGTTCCGGGGTAGAAAATGTGGTTCTCTAGTGGTTCTGGGGTATAAAATGTGGTTCCCTAGTGGTTCCGGAGTAGAAAATGTGGTCCCCTAGTGGTTTTGGGGTATAAAATGTGGTTCCCTAGTGGTTTCGAGGTATAAAATGTGGTTCCGTAGTGGTTCTGTGGTATAGAATGTGGTTCCGTAGTGGTTCCGGGGTAGAAAATGTGGTTCCCTAGTATTTCCGGGGTATAAAATGTGGTTCCGTAATGGTTCCGGGGTATAAAATATGGTTCCCTAGTAGTTCCGGGGTATAAAATGTGGTTCCCTAGTGGTTCTGGGGTATAAAATGTGGTTCCGTAGTGGTTCCGAGGTATAAAATGTGATTCCCTAGTGGTTCCGGGGTATAAAACGTGGTTCCGTAGTGGTTCCGGGGTAGAAAATGTGGTTCCCTAGTTGTCCTGGAGTAGAAAATGTGGTTCCCTAGTGGTTCCGGAGTAGAAAATGTGGTTCCTTAGTGGTTCTTAGGTATAAAATGTGTTTTCCTAGTGGTTCCGGGGTAGAAAATGTGGTTCCCTAGTGGTTCTAAGGCATACAATGTGGTTCGGTAGTGGTTCGAGGGTATAAAATGTGGTTCCCTAGTGGTTCCGAGGTATAAAATGTGGTTCCATAGTGGTTCCGAGGTATAAAATGTGGTTCCGTAATGGTTATGGGGTATAAAATGTGGTTTCGTAGTGGTTCTGAGGTATAAAATGTGGTTCTCTAGTGGTTCCGGCGTATAAAATGTGGTTCTCTAGTGGTTCCGGGGTAGAAAATGTGGTTCCCTAGTGGTTCCGGGGTATAAAATGTGGTTCTCTAGTGGTTCCGAGGTATAAAATTTGGTTCCCTAGTGGTTCCGAGGTATTAAATTTGGTTCCCTAGTGGTTCCGGGGTAGAAAATGTGGTTCACACGCCGGGCCCGTACGGGCCGGGTCGACCCGCGTGTCACCCGAATTTTTGCCGTATTTTTTAAGATGTTTTTGGGAAATGTTATCCGCACTACCGTATTTTGATGAGGACACTCCTCACTTTATTAAAAGTATGGTATGGCCCGCACCATAGGATGATCCAAACCGTCCATTAGATGGGCCACAGCCTAAATAGGTTGTGCCCCAAAAAGCATTTCCGTAGGTTTATCCTAACCCTCTGATTAGAATGTTAGAGGGTTGGTCCTAACCCTCTATAGATCGGAGGGTTAGGATCGACCTATGGAAATGATTTTTGGGACACAACCAATTTAGACTGTGGCCCATCTAATTGACGCTTTGGATCATCCTATGGGGGGCCATACCGTACTTTTAATTAAATGAGGAGTGCCCTCATCAAAATACAGTAGTGTGGATAACATTTCCCTTTTTTTGTATGGGAGTTTGCTAGCCACCTTTGTCGAGGCAACTTCTCGGCTTGTGGCCCATCCTTTGATGCAAAGATTGGCAGAAGTAATATGGGTGCAAAGGTGGCTAGTAAAAGCATAATTGCAAAAAATAGTAATCATTACTTGCAAAAAATAGTAATCATTATGGATTTGTGGCTGAAGTGCTAAATTTTATATGAAAAATTATGAAAAAATGGAAGTAAAGTATTAAAATTACGAAAAAAATACCAAAAGGATGCACTAACATATGACAATTACCGAACTACAAAGTTTGATTGTCTTCCGTCGGAAGTCCGAACGTTTGTTCGGAAGTCCGAAGTTTTGTTCGGACTTCCGACGGAAGCCAGTAGAATAGGGATAATTCCAAAGATTTTTATTTTCAAATTGAGTAAAAATTCGAAGGATAATAGGGATATACATTGTGATCTTAGTGTCATGCAGGCAACCATAAATTGAAGCTTGATTTTGATGTTTTAGAATAAAAAAATGCAAAGAAAATGGATTTATCTTGAAAATGAGGAAAACAACAAAATTCAGTTTTAAGCTCAAAATTCATTTTCTTTGCATTTTGTAACACTGCTTCGATAAGTTTATCATGAATAAACCCTCATGATTACCAAACCTGTTGTAAATGGCAACCTTCAAAACCCTTCCATGGAGTTTCCACGTTTGAAAGTCTTGAGGAAGAAGAAGGTGGTAGGTGAGAAGGTAATAAGTGCATAGGGATAAGTGCAAAAAGGTGCAGAGAAAAAAGAGGTAGGAGGGGTATATTTGTCCTAAAAGCCTTATTCTCTCACTTGACAACACATTTTTTTATAAATTTCAAATCACTACCCTTTATTCACAATTTAGACAAAACTTTGCGTTTTTTTAATAATTTTCCACTAGAGCTACTAGGAAAAATAAAATAAAACTGATTTTGGTAAAGAATGAGTTCCTAATTTTGGTATAGGTGCCCAAAAAGAAAAGAAATATGGGCTAAACGGTCAGCCCAAATCATGCATCTACCCAAATAACCCAAATACTGGTACCTTCTTCTATGGCCAAATGCCACAGAAGCCTACTGGTCCTACTGGAGTCTCTTAAGAGGAAAGTTTTTAAGACCATAAAATAGATCACAGGCGAGGGCTAACTGTTTGAAAAATAAGTATACCCTTATCCACCTCTTCAGAAAAAATGAGGTTTTTTTCAGGCACACACTAATTGCATGTTTACCTACACAATGGGCTCAATGGTTACCATGGGCAGAAGGGTTTTTTAACACTAATTGCATGTTTGACTACCATGATTTTTTTTTTTCCATAATAAATCAGTGTCTCCAAGTGGAGATGAGGGTGAAGTGGCTAAAAATCAGGAAACTAATGTTCAGGAAACAAAAAAAATTCAACCCAAAATAGAATCAACTTTTTTTTTTCCTGATTTTTAGCCACTCCTTAGGCTCATCTCAATCTCGTGCCCTCTCAAATCTCTCTCCTATTAGGAAGTTAAGAGTAGAATTCAAAACTTTTGAATTCTGAATTAATTTTATCTTGATGCTGCATATTAGGAGGAACATGCACTTTTGAATTTTCAATTGATTTTATCTTTATCTTTCAATATTAGAGGTAATTTATTTAAGTATCTTCAAGTTCTGGTCGTTCTAGCATAGTTTAGATCTAATTTCTCTAATTTTTAGTTTTATTCATGTATATAGGCTATGATTGTGAAGTCTTTTGGACCAAGTCATCACACTAAAATTGTGAGAAGGCACGCTCTCGCCTGTATACCTGAGAAAATCTATCTACACAGGGAAGAGGTGTGTCAAATTTTGGATTTTGGATTTTGGATTTCGGTCAGCACCGGAACCGAAATCGGGGGAATACCTGAAACTGCACTTTATTTCCGCTGAATTTTTGGAATTTCTGAAATTTCAAAATTTCGACGCAAAAATCTCGATTTTTTTAATTATATAACGTTTTCCCGAATCTTCGGTAATTTCAGCCGAATTTAGTATTAAATATAATATTATTTTTAATTGGTGTATCGGATTTCGGCTTAAATTTTGGTTTTAGCGAGGAGCATTCCGAAACCGAAATTTGAAACCATGGTTCTGGCTTCAATCATGCTTAATCCATGTCAAGTGGACCGATTTACAAGAATTCTGAAAATTTTCATATAAATAATCAAAAAATCCAGATTCGGAATACCCGCTCACCGCCAATGGTGTTTTCAAAACTACATCACAACGTGTTCTTGGTGATTGAGAGCACAAATCAGACTTGCCAAACTAAGCACAAGCAAACATGAAAGTCAAAAAAAGAGAGGAATAGAATAAAAAATATAATACAGAGAGAGAACCAAAGCAGTAAGTCAAGAGATCGTCTGGGACACCAATCATGAATCATGTAACAGAGTAGACGCAAGGTGCTGGACACTTTTCAAGTCAAGATGTTGAAGCAAAGTGGTTGAAACTTGCACATCAAACTCTTCATTCAACAATTACAATCATTTGAGGAATGGAGGGATTGATGCTCAGATTACTTGTGATTCGTGAACTGATTGCATTAACGAGACATGAACAGAGATGGCTGAAAAGCATCTTTCATGGAACTCTAGCCTACAACTAGTAGCAAAAATTGCACGCACTCAAATCCAAAATAGAATAGTTTTTTTGCTTTACTAGTCAAGAAGATCGGCCAACGGTTGTCAGCCCTTGTTTGGATTAGATTTTTGACAGAGTAGAGGGAGCGTCAGATCACATAGAGACATGTAAGAAGATTGGCCAATAGTGATGCAATAGTGATGCAGACAAGTCAGGTTGAGCTTTTGGTAAAAAATGAATAGGAATCAACCCGAACCCGACTCAATTTTAAGGTAAAAGCTCAACCCAAATTCCCAAAAATTAACCCGAGTGGTGGCCCTACTTAGCCAGGGCCGATGCCGTCGATAGAGAGGGACTATAAATTTTCGATGTCGTCGATAGGGAGGGACTATAAATTTTCGACTTCCTCCTACCACGAGGGTTTCACTTGTGATGCACTTTCTATATGTATTTTCTTTGCCTTCTCCCCTTGTACTGACCGGTTCAATTGCTGGGGTTTCCCTCTTAGTTTTCTCAAATAAAATTATTCATCATTCAAACAAAAAAAAAAAGTTGCAGAAATTGCGCACCCATATCCAAAACAAAGGAAGCTAAACAGGACTCTTAAGAAGAAACAAATGAACTTAGAAACATGCAACAATTCTATTACACTATAACACGTGTCAACTTGTTGACAGAACGAACAAATTTATGCTTGCTTATTTTTCTTTTTTCAAAGATCAATGATGATCACAGAAACAAGAACATACATAAGAGCATTCAACCAAAATGATTATCAAATCACCTGAATGACCAGAAAGCACAAATAGTCACACAGCCAGACTTTCAAAATATCCAAAGCCTGTAAACATAATGTCAAAGCTAAAATCATAAACATCAAAAGCTTGTAAACATGATATGAAAAGTGAAATCACACACTGCATGAACAAGTTCACATTCATTGATTTGGATTAAAGCTCCTGATAGAAATATGAAGTGACAATTTCAGTTTCAATAACTCGCTCTCCATGATTATCCACTTTGCATCTTATCAAACTTTTCAAATAACCATCTTACCAAACCTTGTACCGAGGTCAAAGTCCTCCTTATAGCATGGGCAAGAAGCATTACAGGAGTCTCTTATGGAACTAGTTCGATACTAAAGCACTGGAATGAGATAATTTTCGAACGGCAGTTCTCAGAAAAGATAACCCCAAAATGGGAACCTCCGGTGGAAGGATGGCTAAAACTGAATTTCGATGGAAGTGCTATGGGTAATCCGGGGCCGGCCGGCATTGGCGGCATTATCAGGGACGACAAAGGCAGAACGATCATGTCGTACTCGGGGCCACTTGGTAAGACGGATGCAATGAAGCAGAAATTAGAGCACTCCTATTTGGCATTAAATGGTACACCTCCAATCTCTCAGGGGCCCTTGTAGTCGAGGGGGATTCAACTAATGCGATTGCGTGGGCCATCGGCAAATCTAAGGGACCATGGAGACTATAGAACTATATCTCTGAAGTAAGGGACCTCGTACAGATTGTCCGGCCTTCGATCGTTCATAGGAGGAGAACTGTGAATATGATGACAGACGAATTGGCTAAACAGGGTGTTACTTTGGATTCAATGTGCATCATTATCCCGTGAAATGTAATGGGGTGGGGGCTGGGTAGGAATTATTTAATTGTTACATGTACTGGGCTGATCAGTCTCTGTATTATCGGGGACATCTTGTCCTCTCTTTCTGTTTTTAATCAATAAAGTTGTTGCCTTTCAAAAAAAAAAAAACCTTGTACCGAGAGTCCCAATTTTACCCCAAGAAAAAAAAAAAAACTTTAATGCTCTGTTTGGTTGCTGGGTTTTTTTTGTGCCTGGGAGTTTTGTGGGAGAGTAAGTTAAATTTTGGTCCCATCCCATGTTTGGTTGCCTTTTAGCACTAGGTTTATTTTAATCCCACTCTTGTAATGATTACTTGTGGGGTGAATTTTTTAATCCCACTTTTGTAATGATTGCCTTTTCATCCCATCCCAAGATAACCCCAGGAACCAAAATAAACTCAGGAACCAAAAATAAGCTTGAGAAGAATTTTTTTCTACCCAACAGTTCAAGCAACCAAACAAAGGTTTTTTTTTCTCCCACCATATCTCCCAGGGTATTTTTTTCTCCCACATAACCAAACATGGGATTTTTATTTTACCAGGATACTTCCAGGACTTTTTTTTTTCCCACTTATCTCCCAGGGTATTTTTTTCTCCCACATAACTCCCGGGAACAAAAAAAACCCGGCAACCAAACAGAGCATAAGGATTTTCACTACACCTCTAAGCTTTACCATCCTCTCTCACATTGGTTGCTTTCAAAAGATCCTATTGAAAAGATCTCTTCAAAATATCTTGGGCAAAAATTCCTTTCTTGCGCAACCCCAATTTTAGCTTTATACCGTCAAATTATGGTAAGTTTAATTCCAGCATACACAGATACATACATTTAAATAAACAATATTACAATAAAATGCCTCAAAGTATTATCAATGAAGACATAGTAAAGATTAACCATAATACCGAATTGCCATTGAGAGGCTATTTGTCAGTTCAAGAGCACCATTGTCATCTGTTCCAAACCAGGGCAATCTTTTGCATCTCCCTTCAACTCTGTTCCAACACCCTTTTCCAAGTCAAAGAATTGGCTTGTGTAAACAGCACCAAGAAAAGATGGACATCTTTTGTAATCCTATCTTTCAATGGTTTTCATCAGAACAAGAACCTTTCCTCGGTAAAATAATCAAAAGGAGCTAATTATATTCCTATTCAAACCTACACCAATCACAACCATTTAAAAAGAAAAAAACTAAGCTCGCATGATCCAGTTCATACCAAGAGGTTTCAGTATGCTGAAAAGGGCAGGTCAAGAACGCCCGGATGTCGGAATGTTGCCCCCTCCTCCCATTGGTGTAAGGGATGGAGCCCTTGGTGAAAATAGTATGATACCACCGGTTAAAGGAGGAAAAACTGAGACCACAAAAAGGTCCTGTGTGGAGCACTAAGTCGGTATTATTCAAGATAAGTTGTACACATTTAGCTTTCCAATGATGCACAGAATCCTAGAGGAGAATAGTTTTTATGAAGATGAAAGGGACGCAGCAGTAGCCTACCTATGAAACAAGGCAGAAACAAATTGAAATCCTTAGCCCTGGGCGACGAAAGGAACACAAGGTAAGATGCGGCGGAAATCAAATAAGAGGTGAAAGACCTGAAGATGGTGTTCGGGGTCAGAACCCAGTGATCGAGAATCCAGAAATAGAACAAGAAACAAAAGGTGCAGACTAAGAATCCTCAGCCAATGTCAGAACCCTCTGATGATGCAGAGGCTTCAGTTAAAACGGGACCTCCTTCATGTAAGACTCGCTGGAAAAGGAATTACGGGAGACCAAGCCGCACTTGAGCGAGGTGACAACAAAGCCTCAACGTATGGGAGTAAACAAGTTCAAAGCAGGAGGTAATGTAGGAAATGTGCAAGGCATTGGGGATCCTATTTGTTTGAAGAGAAGGAAGAAGAGAAATAAAAAATGTGCAGTGACAGAGAGGAAAGGGATAAAGGTGAACACACCGCAAGGGGAGAACTAGGGGCCTACGAGAACTACTGAATCTGGAATAATGCCAGATCGGGGGAATCACCTCAAATAGTTACCCAAATGAGAGAAGTTTTCTGGAAGGGAAGTGATAAATCCCTCCTTTTGATTACTTGGGACACCCAGCAGCAGTGTATCAATGACTGCAGAGGGCTGATGTATTTCATGTCAGAAGGATTCAATGGGGCGGATTTATCACTTCCCTTTTGAATCCTTCTGACGTGAAGTACATCAGTCCCTCTGCAGTCATTGATACACTGCTGTAATCAAAAGGGGCGGATTTATCACTTCCCTTTCTGGAATGTAAGACTGCGAGCCTCTGAAAAAGGGGGCATGAGATCGACACAATGGTGTAACATGAATCAAAGACGTCGACAAAAATGGATAAACTGAACAACTTGTGGACCAGAAGGAACATAAGATGGGCGGCATTAAATGCCAGCAGAACAACAAGAGGGCATAATTATCATAAGGAGAGAAGATAAATTATTGGTGGAAGAATCAGAGACACAGCAGTTCAAAATATCTATTCTTACCTCTTCAACGGCCAGTGAAAAGAACTGGAAACTTATAGCAGTATATGGGCCGGCCAGGGCTAGATGCCACCGTCAGTTCTAGGCCAAGCTAGAGGACATACACGAGAACTGGAGAACTGGAGGGCGCCGTGAATTGTTGGGGTGATTTCAACATTGTGAGATACCTTCACGAAAAGAACCAACAAGGGAGAATCAAAAGGAGTATGAGGAACTTGTCCATATTCATCCATGATTGTGAGTTGGTTGACCTACTCTTAGAAGGAGCAAAAGTCTTGTGGTAAAATAATCAACCAAATTTCATCTTAAGCCGACTAAATAAAAGTCCATGGCTTTATGGCTTAAGGAAGAAGATGTGAATACTGATTTTTTTCACACGATGGCAAGCGCAAGGAGAAGGATAAACTATATTAACTGTCTCTAAGAGGGTTCTGCATTACTGGAAGACAAGGGCCAGATAAAAGGCTTGATCATCCAACAGTTAGTAAGATTAACTTTTCAAAAGACTATGAATGGAGACTGAAGTTGGAGGGTTTGACCTACAAAAATTAAAAGAAAAAAAGGATATGGCAGATTTGCTAGAAAGGAGATTTAAGGAAGAAAAAGAGCAACAATTTTTAACATGAGGAATGATAAAGCTCCTGGGTCGATGGCTTTCCGATGGCCTTCTTCAGTTCTCTGGGAGGTGATCAAGTTAGATGTCCTTGACTTTTTGTCAGAGTTGTACATCAGAGGTAGGTAGAGTAAGGAAATGAATACGACCTTTATCAGCCTCATACCCAAGAAAGAGGGAGCAATTAAGGTTAAGGATTACCGACCAATTAGCCTAATATACGGCATATACAAATTCCTGACCAACCAAAGTTTTGACCAATAGAGTAAGTTATAGTAAGCACCATCTCTCAATTTCAAGGAGCATTCGTGAAAGGATGGCAAATATTAGATGGACTTCTCATTGCTAACAAAGTGATAGACATTTGGAAAAGAGGACGTGGTAAGAAGGGGATAGTACGCAAAATAGACATGGAAAAAGGCATAAGATCCCGTCGAATGGAAATTCCTCAATTTTATCCAATGTCGAATGGGTTTTGGAGTGAAATGGAGGTCCTGGATATTGACGTGCATATCATTGGCCTCTTTCTCTGTATTACTCAGTGGCTCTCCTGCTGGTTTCTTCAATAGCTCGAAGGGTATCAGACAAGGTGATCCAATCTCACCGTAGTTGTTCATTATGGTGGTTGAAGCTTATTTGGATTAGAAATCCTATTTTTCTTTTCTTTTATGTTTCCTTCTTCATCTCGAGCTTCTTCTTCTTTCTTCTCTTCATTCTTCTTACTCTTTTTTTATCAGATCTTTTATTCGTTTTTCTATTTTCCTTCCTTTTTCAAGACTTTTTTTTTGCTTCAAATTCCTCTTTTTTTAAGAAATTTATTTATACATTTTTTAAGTTTTTCTTCAACTTCTTTTTTTTAAGGAATGTTTTTCTATTTTTCTTTTCTCTCTTTCTCCTTTTAGGATTTCTTTCTTTTGACGATTATCTACATTTTTTGTATTTTTTCCCTTTTTCTCTTAAAATCTGAGTGGCATGGGCAGAAAAATATGTCAACTTAAAAGATCTATAGATAAGAAAATTCTGGTCATAAAAACTCCCATAAAACATATAGATAATTATTATTTCTTTTTTTTTTGAAAGATGATAATTATTTTTTCATTAACATATATAATTTTTAATCTGACAATGGGCTTCTTTTGATACCTCAAAAAAATATTAGTATGTAATCTAATATGCAAAATGTTTTGGAAGTCAAATACGATTATGGTCATTATAGTTATAAAAGTTAATTCTGGTTCAAAAAAAAGTTACAGACTTAATTAGTTAACGTTTTCCAAAGAGGCCTTAACGACCCTTTGCAAATAAGACTAAATAAAAATAATCTTATGTGACCAAAGCACCCTACTTTTGACTACACCTAACCATTTATACAGACGAAGTAGAGTGAAGAACCTGTGACCATGTCACAACAGAACAATGTAGTATCACATGCATGTACACATAGTAAAATATGCCTACATACAGATGTATCCAAGCTACGTATACTAGTGCACAACAGTACATAGCAAGGTAATTCAATAATCAAATAACAGTGGACATTTGCCATAATAACCATTGCGTCCAAATCATGATATCTGAGGACGTGAAACATATGAGCTCTATGGTGAAGGCACAAAAGCGGAAGTGGGTCCTACTCAATAAACAAAAAAAAAAACCATGAACAGAAAGTGAAAGTCATCACAGTACACCTAATGAAAATGTGTTTCCATGTATGCACCCCCAGCAGAGGTATCTTATAAAGGAGAATGTCAAGAAGAGAGCTGGTAACATGTTGCACATTCTATGAAACATATCCATCATCGTACACTTTATAAAACAAAGACCATCACAACCATTTGAGAATTTGTAAAATATTGTTATTCAGCTATGTGGAAGACTCCATCTATCAGCTAAGAAACACATGCAACATGCTTAATATCCGATAGATGATGATGCATCAACGGCTTCTCCAGCATGATCAAATGATCACCTTGTTGTACATGTACCTAGGATGCCAGAGATTACACGACATTTTTGTTCAGGTATTCTACCTTGATGCACAGACCATGTTGATGCCTACAATGCACTGATGTGGTTGATGAAATCAGTGAACCTGACCTTTACATGTCAAGGTGTCACAAGTGGGGCCAGTGAGTGGACCGACCATGTCAAAGTGTTGGAGTGAGTCAAGTTGGAGAGAGTTTTCCTCTTTATTTTTTTGATCAAAATTTATTGAACAAAGACAGCAGAATATATCTGTTCAGCATGCAAAAACAGATATTATCTCTCCCCTAATTGCAAGAAAAACCACTCTAATAGTAACATATTGTTAGGTGCCTATATGGGTCTCACTTAGGGGAGAATAAATTAGTTTATATATTCTGGAATTTGCTCTATAATTGTTTGGTAAGGATGGGATTCTTAGAGATAAGGTTTATCTAGATTGACAAAGGTAGGAGTTTTAGAGAAGTGATCAAGTGGAATTTCAATAAATAACATGTTAGTAGAGGAAGTGGTAGAGTGGGCTTTTATAAATAACATGTAAGTAATCTTTTTCTAAGGAATGAAGAAATATATCCCAGAAATTGTGTTTTGCACACAAAGGAGGACTGACACTTCCCTCGAAGTGGGTCGTGAGGCCGATAATCCCTCTAAGAAGATCAACCACGTTGCGAACCGATATGGGTTCGTAACAATTGGATCATTGGGAGGAGACTATGAGAGAGATCAAAAGGCATCTAGCATCACTAAAAACCAGTCGTGAACTCGTGATTGAATGGCATCGGCATACGGCCTAAAGCTAGATGAACCTCCATGTTTGAAGAAGCTAAGCGAAGAGTTTAATTTGTGCTGGAGCAATGTCGAGAAGGCTTCCATGAACAAAGAAAGAAGAAACAAAAGAAGGAAAGGAAAGAAGAGAGAGAAATAAGATAGAAGAAAAAGAGAAAATGGCACGAAAGGTGTCGATGATTATCAGCGTCGTCAATTCTGACAAGGTCGTTGCTAAAAAATCTATCGTTTTGCTCAAATTGGTCAATGCCATCGAAAAGATCCTCACACACAACCATTTGTGCATCAACATCCCAATCATTCCACAAAAACACGACGAAGGAGCTTTGATGAATGGCACAATGAGATCGGTTTGAAAATAGAGCTGCCTCAACCCTTGATGAAGAAACAATGACTAATTGTAAGACAGAGAAGAAGAAAGGGAGAGAGAAGGAAAATGAAAAAGAAGAGAGAGAAGAATTTCGGAAAGTTCACAAGATCTCAATTTTCACCAACTGGCCAGCGTAATGTTACCTGCCTAGATGAGTCCCACTTAGGGTAGAACAAATTATTTTATTTTTTGTGGCATGTTCTCTCTAGTTGTTTGGTATGGATAGGAGTCTTAAAGATAAGGGTTATCTAGATTGGCTTGGGTAGGAGTTTTAGAGGTAATGGTCTTGTGGGTTTTCTATAAATAACATGTAGGTAGTCTTTTTCAAAGGAATGAAGAAATATATCCCAGAAATTGTGTTTTTGCACAATTTTCAAAAAAAAAAAATTTGTGTTTTTGCACACAAAGGACTGAGTCGACTGACCCTTCCCTTCAAGTGGGTCGAAAGACCAATCTTCCCTTTAAGAAGATCAATCACGTTGCGAAGCGATTTGGGTTTGTAACACAGATGTAGTGAATAGTCACCTTCATTAAACCATACATGATGGAGTAAGGGACTTTACAAGTACATTTATTAGTCTCACAGATTATGCTGAAGTGGAACACAACCAGAGTCAATATTTCTAAATAGAACAGACTTCAAAAAATAAGGGGAGACGGTGGATCACATTTTCATTCACTGCAAAGTCGCTCGTGAGGTATGGGGCGGGATACTATCAAGGTTTGGAATTGATTGGGTTTTTCCTTCCAATCTTAAAGATTTATTTGAAGGTTGGACCTGTAATCCTTGGAGGAAAAAAGGAAAGGTGTTATGGTCGCTTTCATTGGTGGCCACAATGTGGGTTTTGTGGATCGAAAGGAATAATAGAGTTTTTATTGGTAAAGCTAAATCTTCTTATTTTCTGTTTGTCAAGGCCGTTGCTTTAACTATCTCTTGGGCTAGGGCTCTTCCGCTTTTCCAATTTGTTTCGGCTTTCGAACTTTGGGAGGGTTGGAGAGTAGTTTGTAATAGTAAGGAAAATGTTGATGTTATTCTTCAGGCCTGGCGTCCTCCCCCTGATGGGCTCTTAAAGTTAAATTTCGATGGTTATAGTCTGGGTAATCCTGGCCCAGCCGGGATAGGGGGTGTCCTGAGAGACTCTGCCGGAGAGGTCATTAAGGCTTATTCGGGTCCGACTGGGACATCCGATTTGAGTGAAGCTGAGGTAAGAGCGGTTTATCAAGGCTTTCTATGTGTGAAAAGGAATAGGTTGAGCAGTTCCATTGTAGAAGGGATTCGCTTAATGACATAGGTGGCTCAGAGGCTCCTTGGTTCCTCCGTGGAGATTTCTTCGTTTCTTTGATGAGATAAAAGACATATCGGTAGGGCTTTCGATCTTATATTAGCATGCGAGAAGATTTGCTAATGATATTGCAGATAAATTGGCAAAAGATGGAGTTTCTAAGCAGGTTTTAGAGCTTTTTGATTTTTTACCGCCCTAATTTTATAGCGCAGGGTTGTCTCTGTTTTTCTTGGTTTGTATCTGTGTCTTTGTACTTGAGGGGGGACCTTCTCAGTCTTCCTTTTTTAATGAATTCTGTTACCATTCAAAAAAAAAAAAAACAGACTTTAAAAAAGAACAAAAACTACATGTTTTTTGTAAATAAATAATAAAAAGTCAATTTTTCATGACAATGAGTAACAACATCTTGATCTTGAAACACCGAACATCATATTAAAGATGAATTTCATTATCATGTGCACACAATCATCTAAATCTACCTTCAGTAATCAACAGGAAATTATTTACAAATCCTGTAAAGAGTAAGGTAGTCAATATATCAGATGGAATATAGTAATATGGAAGACAAACAAAGCAACGAGGTGCTGGAGTATACTATATTACTGGGATACCGGTGCAGGTATTGGATACTATCAGATCTGGTAGATGGATCCTTCAAATGCCAAAATCTTAGGATACGAATACCACAAGCATCCGATATGTGAGTATCACATATGGGTGAGAATCCTTTAAGAAAATGTTAAAAGTTGTTTAAATCAAGCATGGATTAAATTTTCAAAAGCATGGAGGCTTTAGATGGCCGTTTAGCCAATGAATAACATTGGCCGAGTCTCCATCCACAACAACTTTTTCCTACCCATCACGAGCAACAAGTCTCAATCCTTGATGAACGCTGAACTTCGGCTTCTATGGCATCAGCTATGCCAAGGGGACCAGCGAACGCCCATGAAATCAACCCATCCACGCCCCTAAGAACTTCACCAATGCCGGCAGGGCCCAGATTCCCCAAGCTAGAACCGTCAAAAGAGTAAGGTAGTCAATATATCAGATGGAATATGGTAATATGGAAGGCAAACAAAGCAAAGAGGTGCTGGACTATACTATATTACTAGGATACCGGTGGAGGTATTGGATACTATCAGATCTGGTAGATGGATCCTTCAAATACCAAAATCTTAGGATACGAATACCACAAGCATCCTATATGTGAGTATGACGTATGGGTGAGAATCCTTTAAGAAAATGTTAAAAGTTGTTTAAATCAAGCATGGATTTACTTTTCAAAAACATGGAGGCTTAAGATGGCTGTTTAGCAAATGAATAACAACCTTTTCCTACCCATCACGAGCAACAAGTCTCAATCCTTGATGAATGGCCTGAACTTCAGCTTCTGTGGCATCAACTATGCCAAGGGGACCGGCGAACACCCATGAAATAAACCCCTCCACGTCCCTAGGAACTTTGCCAATGCCGACAGGGTCCGGATTCCCCAACTTAGAAGCACGAAGCGGGTGCGGGTGTGGGGGCGGAGGCGGGAGCGGGGGCGACGAAGCGTGAGGGTCTAGAAGAATTTAAGTTTGGGAGCGCCATGGGATCGTGTATATAATATTTTCTTTATATATCTTTCAAAATAGAAGTTCATCAAAAAATAATAGTTTCTAAAAATTTTCATACGTATCTTTCAAATTTTAAGTACATTTAAAAGCAGTAATTTCTAACCATCTTCATTTTCGTTCACTCGTTCCTCGTGCCTTTCGAAGATCCACAAGCCTTTATGCTTGCTCCAATGAAGTACTTTGAAGAGTTGGAGGAGTTTGATGCAAGAAAGTTGATGATGGTAGGACTTATGGAGTAATAGAGGCAGGCTGGGAGCGAAAGCAGGCTTGGAGCATCATGGGAGAGGTTCCGTCTCTTTGGGGTCACGCTCCCTAGAAGCTCCTTCCTAAGGAGCGCCGAATCGGAGTTCCAAGGTGGGAGCGGCACCCCGAGGGAAGATTCTTGCTTCTAAGTTCCCCAAGCTAGAACCGTCAAAATTAAGTTTAACAAAACCAGGTGGAGGAGGACACCAACTCTGCACAACTTTATTCTTTGACCCCTCGCTATTACAAACCTCACGCCATCTCTCACATAGATCATAGGCGGACTGAAGAGCAAAGGATGGAAGCAGTTTGGCACAAGAAATCACCATAGCGACGACTTTTGTAAAGAGGAAATGAGCACTTTCGGCCTTTCCTTTAAAAATCGTTGCATTTCTTTCCTTCCAAATTACCCAAATGATAGCTACGAAGCACATCTTCCAAAGGTTTCTACCTTTGCTTTTCCATTGAACCTTGTACCAACCTAAGAACAATTGCGCAAGTGTCTTTGGGAAAACCCAACAAATGTCGAACATTTGAATCACATTGCACCAAATCTCTCTAGCTATTTTGCACGACTGAGCATCCTCCATATACATTACACAATGGTTGACAATCAGGATCTTCCTCTTTCTCAAAAAATCCACACTTTGAATGCGCTTCTTCAAGGCCGACCAACCGAAGGTAGAAATTGAGGGAGGCGACTGAAATGACCACACTATCTCTCCTACAATAAACTAACAACTCTTTTCTTAGAGTCCTCTCTCTCTCTCTCTCTCTCTCTCTATACCTTATGATTCTCATTTCCTTTATAATGAGGAGTATAAAGGAATAAAGAAGAAATTAAAGCTTGGGATTCTAAGATTCTCATTTCCTTTATGACGAGGAATATAAAATGAATATTCTAAAAGGGGCGTCTTTCTTGTATTTTTTTGAATGATCTGTGTGTGTGTGTGTGTGAAAATCAAACACCTATGGGCAAAAGAAAAAGTAAAACATGAGGATATGGATCATAGGAATACAACACCTATCTCACACCGTTATCCTTCATGTATCCTATTTGGGTCGGGTACTCTACCTGTTTTGAAGGAACCTGATTTTATGGGGAGTATATGCTTTCAACAATCTGAACTATTTTTTATAATAGTTATGCCTAAGAAGTGCAAAAACAAACACTGTTGAAGAATCTGGGAAAATCTTTTAGTCCCATCCGTACCAACAAGCTTCACCACAATCATGTCAACAGTTATTACCAATGGAATATATAAGAACAAAATTACTCGACCCACTGCAATAGTGGTCAAGTTCGCGATTTATTATATTCCACAGAAAGAGATAATGACTTCATTGAATCTCACCAGTACATATCACATCTCCATAGTACACATCAATAATGAGTGCCTTCACAATGTTGTGTTATTATATTTGGCATTTTGGAATAATATTTCTTGGGATGAAACATCCTTATGACCTCAATACATTCAAGGACAGCGAAACTGGGCAGAATGTTCCTATGCTTAGAGTTAACAGACGGGAAAAATGAAATAGAAAATGAAATGTATTATAAAATTCTAACTATTTTCGCATATCTTCAAGTGCATGGTTCTATAGCAATTACAGCAAAAGCCAATCCAGATGCACTAAAAAATAAAAAATAAAATCAAAGCATTCAGTGAAACCGAGTTCCAAATGGTAGATGTGTATGGTAAAGATGCACTTTTCATGGATTTAATTTTATGGAAGTTGGAAAGTAAACAATGTAACATAGACCATAGCGGCACCAATACATTTTTCAGTACTCACACTTTCAAGTCAGCATAAGTTCATTAGTGCCAAGGTGAGGGCGAAGGCACACACGAACTTCATGTTCTTCAGGTCCAACACGGAGCTTTGGAACCATAATCTCTAGCACAGTACCGGTCTCATCATAGTATGCTTCAAGCTTAGCATCCTCCGGGATTCTGGTCGCAAGAGGTATTTCTCTCACGAACTCCCCAGGAGGACAGTGCTCAGGAGATGGATCCGTGAGCTTGAATGTCCTATCATGCCTCTTTATGAAGGGCATGCAAGCTGTACTAACACAAAGTATTTTCACAATACCATGAGTAAGAGTGTTCCTCCAAGAAACTTTCACTCTCTGTAGGTCAGAGAAAGGCAAGCTAACCATTATCAAGTACCCTTCTTCATCCTCATATATAGTCTTTGCAGCAGTAACTGGCCCATATGTGTGTCTCATCACACCCGAAAAATCGTTCAACCATGTAGGCTCAATGGGGTGGATATCCATATCTTGAACATGATCCGAAAATGAATTAATTGGCAAGAAACACTCATCATCGTTCCCGTGCGGGAACAAATCCTTCCGCCGCTTGTTACAAATAGGTGAAAGGTCCACCCCATCCCCATTAATGTGGTTCGACGAATTTGTTGACAAATTCAAACTGGGCCCATTGAGCAATCTCCTTGCATATGGATGCAAAGAACTTTTCAAAGGGGGAGGAGGCCTCTCAAGCTCAAACTCTGTGTTGGGAAGATTTCTCCACAACCCGAAATCACTGGCTTCAAGCGGGATTGAGAAGTTCAAATCTCGTCCTGTCAGCTCCATCCATCTCTTGTGTTCATTCTCGGTGATCATAGAGAGATTGGGTGACCTTACAACCTCAATCCCATGCAAGCACTGCGGATTGGAAAGACCTCTATACTGTTTACGCTGCATTCTATGTGATCGAACAAAACCTTTATCAACACTGAACGGGAATTGTGGCTCTCCCAAACGAGAATGACCGTTCATGTAACTCCTCAGCTGCATCTTGCCCAAAGCATTCTCTGGCCTTTCCTTGAAAACCCACATATACATATTCTCCATATCATGTTGGACAAGGAAAACATCGAGACGAAGGTCTGACTTATCGAACCCAGACATTCCATTGGCATCCCGCGCAATCTTACCCTTTGATTTCTCGGCTAATACGGGCTTGAAGTAGAAATTGAAGAAAAACCAAGCGCCCCAAATGCTATCTCCACGCTTGGCACACTTTCGTCCGACCTTGGGGAGATTGAGGAGGGTCTCGGTCTCGTAGATTTGAGACCCAAGGCCAACATCTAGGATATCACAGGAGTCAATACTCCATTGAGGGCTTCGATCGGACGACAAGGGGAGGTTTATGTCAGGTGGGCGAGAGAGGACAATCTGCCTATTCATCTCTAGGTCGCAGTCATCATGGGCTGCGGCCGCACTCGAGTCCATTGACAAGAGTGTTGAGGGGTGATGATTTTCCATGGAAAGGGTTGTGAGGAGATCTTCTCCCATCTTTCTCTTGTATACCCCTTGATCTTATCAATCAACAAAAGCATCTCAAAAACAGAGTCATAGCTCCATTCAAGAAAACGCACCTCAGAAACCCTAGAATTATCAATCAATCTAGCAATACCACTCCAAATCCACCCCCAAAGACCATCAAAATCATAACATTAACCCTCAGACGAATTTCAGAATCCCTAGCAAAGAGAAACCCTAGAAAAATCAATACCCAAACCACATCATCAAAATCCCAACATCGAAACAAACCCTTTGACCAAAATTTTAGAAACCCTAGAAAACATCAATCAAAGTATATAGAGCAATAATACTCAAAACCCATCACCAAAATCCAATTTCAATACAAACCCACCAATTAATTTCAGAAACCATAAAAGTAGGACATTTTAGAAAAAAATTTCCTTTCCAAACTTCTCCACAAAATCCCATCTAGAGAACAGATCTACAAAAATTACCAAAACCCTAATACTAGAAATCCAGATAAAATGAATCAGATATTTATTTCGCTTCTTTTTTTTTTCTTTTACGTTACCTTCTGAAATCTGGGGCCTTAAAGAGTGCGTTAGAGGTAACGCGCGTCTTCTCCATTTTTTTCCGTCAGAAGATAAAAACAGAGAGTGAGAGAGAGAGAGAGAAGAGAGGTAGAGAGATAAACGATAACGGATTCTGTTTGAGAAAACCGTTTCATTAGACGGCAATCTCACGGCCACGGCCTACACCAGTTAGAACAGTCGTGTGAAAAAGAGCGTTGCCTTTAGTTGACGGTAACGGTGAGGTTGGTACCAGACTACTAGGGCTTGATTTATCTCACGTGGGTCAAAAGTGCCGTCAGATAGAGAAGACGCGTTCCTTATCTTCCTTTAGTTGGTGCATCTTATCATATATACGGTAGCTGTGAAAGCCGTATTTTTCTATCTCCTTACCAAAGATACGCAAATACTAGTGCCTAGGTGTGCAACTTGGGCCGGGTTCAACATGAAAAAAAAAGTTGAGTCGGGTTCGGGTCGGGGTCGAAGGCTTGGGCAAAGTGACCCGAGTGAAACCCGACATTTTTATCATTTTTACTTTTAGTAAGCTTAAAAGGTCAGGTTGGGTCGGGTTGAACTTGGGTGGGGTCGGGTTCGAAATGTAAAAAAAAGGTTATTCCAGGCCGGTTCACGTTGAACCTCATTGGGTTGGAGCCCGAGTTGGGTCAGGTTTGGGTTGAGTAAATCCCGACCCAACCTGACCGAGTTGCATCCCTAACTAGTGGGATCATATATAGGGAAGCTGCCAAAGCTATATTTGTTCTGTCATTTGTGTTCCGCGCGCATCGACTAGTCCCGAGTTATTCACATTCTGCACGACACATCGACATTTAGAGTCGCGTCTGTACTTAAAAGGACCTTGCCATCTATGCAAAGGCAGATGAGCCCAATGAAGCATTGTCGTTCCCCTCTTTTTCTCAATCGCTTGAAATCCAATTCCTGGGATGTAATCGTGTTTCAGTCGTTGAACCCCTTGAATTGGGCACCCTAGGACTCACATGCATCAGACACGCCACACACACATCACCCGATTGCACCGGACCGCACTTTAGACCGAACGCTTGGGCTTGCATGATCGATTTTAAATTTAAAAATAAGTGTAAGCTAATGGAAATTAGAGGGCATTGATTACGAAACTAGAAAACCCATTGATCATGGCCCGCAAATAACTATTGTCCATTCATTTTCAAGTCCATCATGGTAGTTAGGATCAACGAATTGGGGTGGGGCTCGTGAGTATTATTGTAGTCTTTGGTAGCGTGACGATCTGCCATACATTGTAGATTGGCGGGCCCATGGGTGATCAATGTTGGATGGTAATTCCATCAAATAACTACCATTCCATCTATGATTAGATGTTCTGATCAAGGGAAATGATATCAGCAGAACCATGTTTTGATAATTGGATGATAACATCTTGTCTTTTATTATTTAAAAAGCCGTCTTAGGTTATTAGTGTTCCCAAAAGGCCTTCACAAGCCAATTTAAAAAGAAAAGACAAGCTAGCTTCGTGCAATTGTTAAAACATGGTTGTGCAGATGTCATTGATGTCATTTCCCTCGGATCAAAATGCCCCATTATTAGTTTAGCTCTGTTTGGTTGCCTCCCCTCAGTGGAAACGATAGTGAAAAATGCGAGATTGAGCGGAGACAATCAAACAGATTTGTAATTTTTTGGTAAGTGATTTTGCTTCAATTTCATTTCAAATCAAGGAGTGTGTGACACTAATGTACAAAAAAAAAAAAAAGACAAAAAAGGATAAAAACTATGTATTAAATATTAAAATTTCATACAATTTACGCCACTCGTATAGTATCACGACTGCCCAGTTCAAGATCTGGAAATTGTCTAGGCGTCGGTGGTGGGGAGGGCGGCGCATCCCGAAGGCAAGATAGAGGCATCATTTCAGTTCTACAAAGGGGGCAACTAGAGTGAGAGTAAAGCCACATATCAATACAAGGAACATGAAACAAGTGGTTGCACTTAGGTAATTGGCGCACCTCTTCTCCCTCCTTTAACTCGCAAAGGCACACTGAGCATGTGATCTCGCGTAAGCCCTCCTCCTCTGCGTATCTGTACCTTGGGGCCAATTGTACTGTGGAATTCTCTAAGTCGGTTGTTGTTTCTTCATCGATGGATAAGTGTTGGTGGCGTGAGAGGCTTTGTGGATGCTCAGTTGGGAGGTGAGGCCTTCGGCGGCGCCCACTGCACCACCGGAGGGCTATGCCGATGCAGTCGTAGATCGCCGACACAACAACTACTGTTATCGTCATGATTAGGAGGAGCAAGAAGAAGGAGAAACCAAGTCTTGGGGCTTCTTTGTCCATTGGGAAACTTGCATGGCTACAGCCAAGAGCTATCCTTAAACATATACAATGGCGTTGATCTCAAAGACTCTAAATGGCACTACTATGTGCATGATGTATAAATATGTATAATATATTAATATATATGCAAATGATATAGGCACAAACAGGTTTTGATAATAAGCACGGAATCAACTTGTTCTATATACTTTAACTAGCTGTCAAAGGCTACGAATTTCTACAAATCAAAATATATCCATGACTTTAAGCCAAAGATCCACACCCGTACGGGTTTTAGTATACAATTCATGTTGAAAAATTCTGCTAAATATCAGCAATCTTGATTATATAGGCAAAAAATCAGCAGTATTGATGCACACATACATGTACGTATGTGACTCTCTCTCTCTCTCTCTCTCTCTCTCTAATAAAGGAAAAAACTTCACTAATCAGTGTGTGCCAAATGAAGAGAAGTGTACCATTGCGGGTATAAATAAAATGAAAATGCATTTAGGAGTTGTAATTGTTAGGATGTACACGAATCTAATCAAAATATTACATGGATTTTTTTGTAGGGCTGATTTAGAAACTGTAGTTACTTGGAAATACATTAGCGGGCTGAACATAGCTTACAAGCATACCCAAAATGATTTTAATTACAAGCTATGTTCAGCCCGCTAAAACATGAATTGTACAATTTTAATTAGGACTATAAAATCCAGGTTTTAGCTTATAAAATCTAGGTTTTAACTTGTAAAATCCAGGATTTTACTATCCTAGATTATAAAACCCATGTATCCGAACGGCCTATCATAAAATCACAATATTGTGCATATTCTCCATGAGCTAATGACTATTTAGGAGTTTGAGATTTTTTTTAATCATTGATGGTTATAGGAAAGATGAAGTTCTCTTCTCATGAAAAATTAAGTAATTTGATTCGCATGTGTGGGCAGCAGAGAGAAGGCACTCCTTAGAGATACGATCGTACTATGCTATTTTCATCACCTACGGCTACCCTAAGATGGTCGACAAGTCTCTATGCGAGAGAGAGAGAGAGAGAGAGAGAGAGAGAGAGAGAGAGAGAGAGATTCATCACGAATCTTTGCTGCATTATCATGAGGGTGGAAAGGATGGCGATTTACATGTGTCTACGGGAAATAATTATGGGAAAAAAATCCATGGTCTAGTAGGGTTACAGAAATCAACACTGTGTTTATGGATTCGATTTTTCTACTCACTAGCTGATGCAGATGCTGGTGAAGCTATACCAAGAACGTGGGGCGTGAAATAATTCATTATTTTCAAATTTTAACTTCTATTTTTGTCATCTTTGTAACTTATTTTTTATATTAGCCGGGTAGATTCTTTCACCTTCTTCATGAAAATTTTCTAAAGGATTCATTGGCGGACCCCAACTAGTTTGGGACAAAGGCTTAGTTGAGTTGACTGGAGTTGTATTTGTAACTTATTTTTTAAGTATCGAATCTTATTCATTTGAATTGATTTTGGTATCAATAGAAAGGCTTTTCAATTACCAATCTATTGAGGCTAAAATCATGCGATTTGGATGTGATTTGACAATGACGATTTATTTATATGGTATGTGCCTACAACGGAATTTCTAATTTAGGGTTTTTTTTTTGTAATGTCTAATGTTTATTTGTGTTGCTTTAGATAGATGATTTAGATTTATTGTTTAGGTCTTAAGTTACCATTTATTGTTTCTTTTCTTTGGGTTTTTGTTATCTATACAATGTAATAACATGAGAGAGAGAGAGAGAGAGAGAGAGAGAGAGAGAGAGAGAGAGAGAGAGAATTTTTGGAAGAGTCTATAAAGAGAGGCTTGGCGTTTTCACGCGGTTTAAGGAGCTCGACTCATTCATGTGTCATATTGGAGTTTTTCCTCGAAACGGTAGTATGGAATTTTCAAGGGAAGTGATATCCCTCCCCCCCCCCCCCCCCCCCCGCGGGGAGATTTTAGCTGTTTGCGCTTCTGGATTCAAGGAATCCTTTTCAAGGCTGAAGACAATGAAACCACCACCTCACCCACATGATTAACGGCCTTGATAAACCATTTACTGATACTCAATCTTCATTTACACTTTATTAAAATACATTCAACAACTAATAACATAATAACATAAAGTGCAATCTCAATGACTCTTATTTATTTTTTATTTTCCATTTAGATTACATAAGCAATAACATAATAACTTGAAGTGTAATCTCAATTACTCTTCATTTATTTTTTACTATCGATTTAGATTACATATGCGTGTTTACACCTTCTTGAACATAACAGGAAATGATTCACCCTGGAAGCCCAACCATCTGCTCTCATCCTCATAAAAAATACCCAAGTCCCCACAGAGAACCCTGCATGAAGAACAAACATTGGGGCAGAAAACAAGCTTGTATTCATCTCCATTTTTCTCAATATTAAACCAGTTACTGACCGTCTCCCTGCCCGGATTTCCAGTCACCCCACCCGTCGTCACATAAATCCGTCCGGTTGCATCATCGGGGTTTGCCAGCCTCCAAACCGTAGATTGTACGCAGATTGTAGCCGCTGAGAACTCGATATTTACATCCTCTGTCAATTGTATGGTCGAGGATTGGTCGGCCGGCAGGAATTTCAATGGAAGACCTTGTGACGCTTCGGCATTTTCTTGGGCAACATTGAATGGACATGTTCCATTTTTGGCAGCGAGAGCCAGACCCCCGCCGTTTCCACGAACGACAGGAAGGATGTAGTATTCTACACCGGATTGGAGTACGTGACCATCGGGTTTGCCAGCCTCCAAACCGTAGATTGTACGCAGATTGTAGCCGCTGAGAACTCGATATTTACATCCTCTGTCAATTGTATGGTCGAGGATTGGTCGGCCGGCAGGAATTTCAATGGGAGACCTTGTGACGCTTCGGCATTTTCTTGGGCAACATTGAATGGACATGTTCCATTTTTGCCAGCGAGAGCCAGACCCCCGCCGTTTCCACGAACGACAGGAAGGATGTAGTATTCTACACCGGATTGGAGTACGTGACCATCGACATCAAGTACATCGTCGGCGGTTGCCGGAGAGATACTTACGGCGAGGGCTGAAAGTAAGAGGGCTGAGAGAAGTAGGCCTAACTTCATGGTTGATAACTTGAACGTTAGTGAAGAGAGATGGGAAGATATGGATTCAATTGGGTTAAGGTTGATACTTATATAGAAGAGTAGCATCATGGAATATGCAACATCTTATTGAACAGTACGATATCAGCTGCCTTCGATAAGTCTTCGTTCTTTTCTCTTCTACATCTTGTCAAAGTTTGCCGGATTTACTGACTGCTGCTTTTCGTTAACGTATGTTCCAAACCATTCATTTTCGGTTCCCAGATTTAAGAAAAAATAATTTCTAGTATTGAGGCCATGGGTGTGTACCACATACATAGTTGAATATCTGCACCGAGGCCTTTCTTTGGATAATGAGACGAAATTTGGGGCCCACTTATTTGATGATCCAACCATTCATCTGTTGGGCCCCACTATTAAAGGGTCCTGAGCTCATGATCCATTAATCTCTCCGTCAGAATCTCAGAATCCTAGTGTTTGTGGAGACTTTTCCGATAGATGCGGACCTTTGTGGCCTTTTTATATATGTTCTAAAATCCATTTAAAGGGCAAAAACCAGAAGATCAGAATCATTGGAAGGGCAGGATTTTTGGGTCATGGGTCACCAATACAACAAAGAGTTTATTAATATAGGGGAGTGATAAATCGACTCCCCATGTCTCTTTCTCTCTCCTTTGGGTTAGAGAGAGAAAGAGGAGAGAGATAGATACATGGGGAGTCGATTTATCATTCTGGGGAGTCGATTTATCACTGCCATCCTTCCACAATATCAACCATCCGAGGACATTTTCTGCTACAGAGAGAAACATCCTCGATCACACAAATAGTTTCATCTTGACGTGCATCAGCCATGCTAGCTATTTGATGTAGGACATACTTTTAGAGTTTCCTAGTTTCATTTTCTTATTGATTTCGTTTTTTGGTAGCTAGAATTTGCCTTTTTTAGAAAGGAATTATCTACTGGAGGTAGATTTTTATTTCTAAAGTTGAGTAAGGTTTGATTTCTATTTCTATTGGTAGCTGTAATCATGGTTTTAAATTTCGGATTTGGTACCTGCCCTCATCGAAACTGAAATTTCGGCCAAAATCCGGTACACCGTTAAAAAATGAGAAAACTGTTTGTGAGCTTGAGCTCATATAGCTTATATGAGCTCAAGTTCCACAAACACATGGGTCCCACGTTTTTTAGGGTGATTTAGAGCATTCATTTAAAAGGCCTTTACATAGATATGGTGTGCACAAAAAATCAGGTCCATAAGATCATCCAACCCATCCAAAAGTGGAGGGAAAAAAGTATAGACACTATTTGTTGTCAAATCTGCCTATTTTTTGCCCTCGACTTTAATGGACCTGATTTTTGGTACACACGTTATCTATGATAGGGCCTTACAAATGAATTGTTCGGATCACCACAAAAAATGTGCGACCCATGTGTTTGGGAACTAGAGCTCATATAAGCTTATATGAGCTCGAGCTCACGAACAGTGAGCCCTTAAAAAAGTATATTATTTATTACCAAATTCCGGCCAAAATTATCAAAATCAGCCGAATTTCAGTAATTTCAGCCGAAATATCAGACGATCCTTACTGTTAAAAGCCTGGACGACTAAAACTGTGTTGTTCTCCCTCTCTCTACGTGTCATCCTTCTCTCATCTTTTACAAAAATCCCATGCCCTTGTATGAGTTGTATCTAAAGGTTTTAAATTTCGGCCAAAATCCGGACCAAAATTTCGGATTTTGGTAAGGACCAAAACCAAAATTGCCGAAATTTACCAAATTTCGGCGAAATTTAAGATAAATATTATTTTTTTATTCCTTTACATAATTCCAGCCGAAATTAATTTTGCCCGAAATTTCTGCCCAAAAAACGACATTTCGAGCTCCCGTTACCAAATTTCGGTTTCAGATAGGACTGAAATTACCTCCGAACCCGAAATTTAAAACCTTTGTTGTATCACAAAATCTCTCAATTGTGTCTAATTTCACGGGGCATTTTTCCATTTTGCCTTCCTGAAGTTATAGCAAAGATCCCGCCACCTGTAACCCTTATCGTGCCACGTGTTTCTTTATGCGTGACGTGTTGGGTCTGATTTCTGTTTTTCCCTCAGCTCAGCTCTGCTCAGCTCGCTCTCTCTCTCTCTCTCTCTCTCTCGGCGGTAATCACCTTCCATAAGCCTCCAAACAGCAACGGCCACCCAGAAACCCTCATTGTTGAACTTGTAATTCTGATGAAAGAAGGGTATGAGTTTCCCTAGGTCAAACAAAACAAATGGAGTCATTACAATTTATTTGGGAGATGTTTATTATTATAAATAAAAAAATCAGATTTTTGGGTTAAATTTTTTCCATTTCGGGCGAAATCCGAAATTTCAGGCAAAATTACTGGAATTTCGGTTAAAATAATGTATTGTTTCGGGTATAATTGATTTCGATTTCGGTCCGTCGAATTTCGGATTTTGGTCGAAATTTTAAACCATTGCTGTAATTAGTAGGCTAGTTTTTGTTTATAAATATGTTAATGTGAAAGAAGCGAGAATAGTGAACCATTGTTGGGATCGATAGGATGAGTGGCCAGAAACAGACACTGCTAGAGATGTATGGCGGAGATTGGCTCTAATGGTGTCCCGGACTGCTTACTCAGGAATGTTGGAACATGTTAGACTAGGTTCTTAAAACATTTTTCATGGAAATAGAAATCTTTGTATAAGCCAGGAACCAGAACTCAAAATTATCCACAGTAACTAGCTGTATGTATTTTTGGGTTGGCTTGTTCACATTCACACTTGGGTTGATTCTGTTTAACTTCCATATGGGAATCAGGACCTGCAAACAATCATAAGATTCAAGAAAATGTCTAAGAATAGATTCCCTCTCTCTCTCTCTCTCTCTCTCTCTCTCTCTCTCTCTCTCTCTCTCTCTCTCTCTCTCTCTCTCTCTCTCTCTCTCTCTCTCTCTCTCTCTCCGTGTGTGTGTTACATTCTTAGATTGAATTCCCCATTTGAAAATTTTGTGGACATTTCTAAAAATCAGCTATAGCCTTTATATTAATGATCTTGTACTTTGCAGTTTCATTGAAAATTCAATACAAAATACTTAAGAACATTGCAACTTCCTGACCCACAGGGTAATTTGGTCAAAACATAGATTGTTATAAGCAATCAGGAAAAGATTACTCTTTCTGATGTAGAAAAACACCACCTTTAAGAAAATATTCAAAATTCTAGACCTTCAGTATGAATTTCTATAAATGCTTGATTTCCCACAAGATGTTTTCTTTTAGGCTCTGTTCACTTGTGTTCCCGGGAAAGCAAATCCCTGGAAAACAACCTCTTTTTTCCTTGACAAGACAGAATTCAGGTGTTCACTTGCTTTCTTGAGAAAATAACAAGCCTAGGTGGAAGATGTCAAATAATGACATGGAAACTGCCAACAATGATATGGAAATGTCTCTTTTCTCACAAGTGTGGGAAACCAAATCCCACTATTTTGGTCGGATGTGCTTTTCCGGGAAAACTAGTGAAAAAAGGTGGGCAAGCAGTTTCTCGGGAAACCTTTTCTTGCACAATTCTTGCGCACGTGAACAGGCGTCGGAAACCTTTTCCTACACAGTTTCCCTGGATTTCTTTTCCTAATGCCACGTCAGATTCCCGGGAAACCTTTTCTTTTCCTTTCCCGGGAAAGCAAGTGAACAGAGCCTAGTGGTTTCCATTTCCACCAAAAATTTCAAAATACATTCTAAAATTGATTCATGTAATACTGTGTTTTATTATCAGTACTTCTTTGAGTGGTTGCATTTAGTTATGGTTTTCAAAGCAAGTGACCAACTATGAATTCTGAAAGATGAGTTTAGTTATCTTTTAATTGTAAATCAGTGAAAACTAAAACTGGATCCATGAAAGTTCTTTTCACTTGAAATTACCTTGTTGGGAATTCTAACCAATCCTCCATTAGCAGAACAAAATGCAAGAGATCCGTCACTGCTAAATGCAATCTTCTCATTAGAGATAAACAACATCCCTGAAATAGGACCAGCTGTGGTTGACAAATAGCATTGGCAGGATTTCAGCAGCTTCTCTGTTTCCCCAACAATGAAAATCTGTTTGAACACCTTCTCAACACCACCACCTTGTAGAATCCTAGCCCACAGACTCAATTTACCCTTCACAGTTTCAGAGAAGTTAGGCCCCAGGCTCACTGAAATTTTCAGCTGTCAAAAGAAAATCAGATCTCTCCACCAGTACATTTCTTATATTAGTCCATATATCAGCTCAGGAACTTAGTTATCAAAACACACTCTCTCTCTCTCTCTCTCTCTCTCTCTCTCCATGATGCTTTTATTTTAGGGTACAACGCATGTCGAAAAAGTCTTGCTACAAATCAGCAATCATGATTATACGGAGATTTAATATGGTGTTAGCCCCTATAGTTCAGTCTTTTTAAGAAAGCATTGTTAAGGGTTACACCATAGGTTGATCCATTTGACGGGCCACAACATAAATAGGTTGTTGCCCAAAAAGTAATTTCCATAGGATGATCCCAGCCCTCCGATCTAGAGAAGAACTACTTATTATGGAAACCACTCTAGATCGAAGGGCTGGGATCATAATATAGAAATGATTTTTCATTTGCAACCTATGTACGTTGTGGCACATCAAATGGACGGCTCGGATCATCCTATGGTGTACACCGTTCAATACTTTTTGAAAAATACTTGACAATACAGGCTTACACCATATAAAAATACTTCACAATCATTAATCCGAATATCACTCTCAGGATTGAATGGGTCCTACATGGGATGTGTATAATCAAGATCGTTGATCCATTGGACCATCATGAAAATACTTCACAACCATTAGATTAAGGTCCACAAAAACCAATGCTTCAATAGTCTTGGGAGTATAGATCAAGATACTACAATCATCTAATCAATGTGGGGAATGGAATTGGGCCAGACGTGTTTTTCTGCCTGATCAACGGACGTGATCATTTCCCCATGGCACGCAGGGCCCAAGGTTATATTGCGCTGCAAGCCTGCAAGCTATCCACGACGCTGAAAATTTCGGGATATTCCAGCTTACACCATACAGAGGCGTTAACTAACCAACTTCTCCAAAAGCTTAAGCTATTGGATAAAGGCGTTATATTCTGACATACGACACACCAACCGCGAAATGCCTTTTGCGAATGGACCCTAGCAAATAAAAGACAATTTTAATTGGAAACTGGTTGATTTCGCTCCATTATCAAAACATGGTACTCTGAATATCCGTACCCTTTTATTAAATAAGAAAATTTAGCATCTAATTTCAGGGAAAACCCCCTTGGAATGAGGCCGCTACGAAACCGATTACCATTTATTTTCTTTTTGGAGCTTGCAGATATCAATTCCCCGGAGCATTATTATGGGCTTTGTTTATTAGTGAGCTAGATGAAATTAATTGGCAAAAAAAAAAATTAGTGAAAAATATTAGAAAATCATTAATCAAGAAATCAATTGTTTAACATTCTTGTAATAACTTACATTGAAAATTTATCAATATAGAAATCACACATTAGTGGGCATAATAAATATGTTTCAGGGGGCCTTTTTATCGGCAAACAAGGTATCAAATGGGGGTTTTATATAACCATGATGGAAGAAGAGATCAGAAACCTTTTCATTCAAGGCCTCTGTGAAGTGGATCCCATCCCAACTGATGTACTTACTCGCGTCTGCGCACGCGCTTGTGCCGGGCATGCCACATAATAGCCCCTGCATCAGGGACCCACAACAGGGCTCAGTGGGGTACTCTGTGAAACCATATTTAGCACGGTTCATCACAATTTCGGCAAGGGCACCGGAATAATCGGCGAACAGGATCATAGCCCCGGGATTCTGTTTACGGACTTCATGTAGTCTTTCTTGTAGAAGCATGTTGTGAGCTGCGATAATTGATGTTCGGGTCTGCGGTCCTGCAATGACCCCTTGAACGATTATGTACTTTGCACCCTTGGCCAACAAGCCCTGTCATGATAAAAAAGAAGGAAATGTTAATAATGAAGAACAAGAGGAAATAATGTATGCACCTTCATAGTTTAGTGCCTACTTAGATGGAGAGTGAGAATCCAATTTTTTTTATAAAAGTAATGTCGGGCCCACTTCATAGCATGATCCAAATGGTTCATTTGTCCGGGCCACAACATAAATAGGTTGTGCCCGATTTCTGATAGGCTCGTGCCAACCCTCCAATCAATGGTGGTTCCTATAATGTGCAGTCCCTGTATATATCGGCAAGATTAGGTTCATCCTATGGAGATGATTAATTGGGCACATCCTATTTATGTTGTGGCCCGACAAATGAACGGTTTGGATCATGCTGTGATTGGATGTTGATAGCTTTTTTTTGGAGAAATTATATGATGAGCGGATCGGAGTACAAACTCGTACTCATCATCCCATCGTTGATATTTGATCCAATGGCAGCTCACCTTTTGAGAAGCAGCTGTTGGATCAATATCAAGGATGGTACTTCCATCTTACCACCTTTACGTGTTTCAACGCCTATTCATCATATAATTTCTCTTTTTTTTTTTAGAATGGTAAGAAACCTAGACATCTAAGTTAAAGAGTACAGTTAAGGTGAGTATTTGAGAGAGGAGTGCCAATTTAAAATATGGGAGTACCCTCTCATCTCTTAGAAAAAAGAAAAGAAGAACAAGAAGAATGATCCAAAATTAAACTTAAACCAAACTCTTGGCAGTTGGCACTAGGTCTCCGACAAGTTGGGCATGATTACCGTGATCTGAGCCCTCGATTTCTCAAAATCATATTATGCTGGATAATCCAAATCACTTGATAAGTATATGCATTCTTGGCATTCACTCCTCTAAGGGTGTGTTTGGATAGCCAGAATCCGGCGTTGGAATTGTGGTCTGATTCTAATTCCAGTCAATTCCAGCGTTTGGTTCCAAAAAAATGAAATTTCTATTAGAATTTTTTCGTAGGAATGAAACTTTTATTAAAAACATTTTGACTTAAAAATTTTTATTTTAATTTTTTTTCTCATTCCGTTTAAGAGAGAATCGGAATAGGAATTGGAATATGATGTCGATTCCAATTCTTGATTCCAGCAATCCAAATGCTGTATGGATGTTAATCATAATGTTCACTTCATAAAATATGGAGAGAGAGAGAGAGAGAGAGAGAGAGAGAGAGAGAGAGAGAGAGAGAGAGAGAGAGAGAGAGAGATATGGTTAATGGAAAACAATATTATTTTTCATGCTAAAATACCACCAACATGTAGTTTCATGGAAATTTTATTAGGAGAAGATTTTTTTTTCAAATAGGGAAAATTATTCAAAAAAAAAACGGTGATAAGATAATGTATTCCTCTTTGGACTAGATCTTGGTAAATACCTTTAAAAACCATGTACCTTTTAAAATTTGGGAAAGGGTATAGAATTCCATTTCTCTTACATATGTGTGTGGGCGTGTGCGCGTGTGAAATTACAAGGCATACAACCTCACATTGTGGGCCTCTATGGGGAATTCTTGAATTTCTATTCAACGAGAACATATGTCTTCCATACCTGCACAAATTTGATGACATTTGCGACGGCCATCGTACTGATAGTTTCAGGTTTAACTACAGAAGACCCCTGAATAGTAGCATAATCGTTAGCGCCCATCTCACCCAACCAGAACAGCGAACCTTCCATTATCGCCTTACATTGGGCCGGAGTTTTCCCTGTGCACTCGACATTATTAACAAAGTCATTAAACCATTCGTTCTGAGTCTGTAGTGATTCAACAACCACTGTAGGTGCATAAGGATTGGTTAAGTTGTTCTTCTTATAGAATTCATGATCTATGGCCGTAGACCCCGCAAGCGCAAAATTTACACCGTAGGAGAAGTCTGTATTAGTGTTACGATAACCGGGAAGGAGAGCGAGTGATAGTTCATTGGCGAGGAAGTCTACTACAAGGCGTCCATCGGAGAAACGCCCCGTGGGTCGGCCGAGAAGCCGACCGTAGGGAGGCTGGTATGAAAGGCCATTCCCTAGGTTATTTCCAGTGTCTGTGAGAGAGTCACCGAAGGAAAAGATTTTTGAGAACTTGCCTATATGTGCTGGGGGTGGTAAAGAAAGAGAAGGTGAGAGACAAAGGAATAAGTAAAAGAGAATAACATAGAGAGATTGGGAGTTACACCAGGCCATTGCTTTAGGGAGCTTCTCTCACCTTTTTTTTGAAACAAATTAGAACATCACATATAGAGTTCTTATATAGAAACCTACAATTAGTTACATACGAATTGTACGGAGTAGAAGCAAATAACCAACGGTGGAAATTTATGGATGTATGGTCAAATGATAAAGACTAGGTCAAATGATAAAGCCTAGAGAGATTGGGAGTTACACCAGGCCATTGCTTTTTTTTGTTCATTCTTGTGTTCCAGAGAAGACTAGGTCAAATGATAAAGCCCCCATTCTTCATGGCAAAACAGTAGCCAACCCATTTGCATTTTATTTTGATTGACGGAGACCAATTGACCATAATCTGGGGATCAGAACTAGTTAATTACATATTAACCAATTCTCGCGGGCCCCATAGCAATGCCCTACAAGATGTTTTGGGCCACTCGATCCTGAGACATGTAGACCAATGGATACATAATTAATTACTACAAATTATGGTGAAAAGATAAATAGAAAATGCTAAGAAGAAAGGCACTTTTACACTCCTTTGTGGAGTATATTTTTTAATTAAGTCCACTTCTACCACTATCCATTGATACAAAGATCGAGTTAGGCGTGCAACTTGGGTCGGGTCGGGTTGGGTTGGGTTGAGCTTTTGCTAAAGCAAGAGTTGGAATCTATCATGCCCGATGTAGTACGAGCGGGTGACGTGGCAACGACCGGCCTCATACCTATAAGCTCAAACCCATAAGCATGCAAGGTTTAATATCAATGAAAATAGGGATTTGCTAGCATCCATCCCAATAGACATTTCGCGGATGGTCTATTGCATCTGATCGACAACAGCTTTTCAGCAGATTTTGTCTTCATTCACAAGGTGGCTGCTGTCAGATGGAACAGACCATCCGCGAAATGCCTTTTGCGATGGACGCTAGCAAATCCCATGAAAATATCATAAACTCCATCTTTATAACAAAATTAGGGTTCTCAACATATCCATAATTATCAAACCACTTCTCAATAATGTAAAATATAGTACGACCTTTCAAACAAGTTACAATTTTTACAGTGAGCTTCAACTTAAGGGTACGAATTTTAGTTATAGCTCTGCTTACCATCCCCAAACTGATGGCCAAAGCGAGGTTGGAAAAGAGATGTAATTGAGATGCTTCACTAGATCAAAACGTAAGGAATGGGGCAAGTGGATCTCTTGGGCGGAATACTGTCACAACACTAAGCGACATTATGCGATCAAGGGAACTCCATTTGAAGTGATCTATGGTTGGCCACCACCATCCTTGCGAACATACGTTTTGGGTACCAATAAAGTTGAGTCCATATATTGAAAGAGTTGTTAGATCGTGATCACATGGTTAAGAAGTTACGAGCCAGTCTTAAGGAAGCTCACAATATATCGCATGAAGAAGGTGTACGATAGCCACCGGGAGAGGAAATTGAAGAAGGAGATTTGGTTTATCTCAAACTTTAACGTTACAGGCAGCCAACACTATCCCTAAGAAGAATGACATATATATCTGATTGTTAAGAAAATTGGGGTTGTTCACTACAAGTTAGACTTCAAGGAATCACACATTCATCCACTGTTCCATCCATGTATCTCTTCCGAAGAAAAAAGTGAGTGAAGGAATTACAATCCAAAGTGAACTTCCAATGGTTCAGGAAGACCGACGAAACCCTCCATCCAAGCCACAAGCAGTCCTTGATCAAAGAGTGTAGGAAGAAACAGATTCCCATTCATTGGCAAGGAATGTCACTAGTTTAAGATGAATGGGAAGATTTCAAGGCCATGAAGAAGCAATTTCAGATTATAGTCTTGAGGGCAAGACCAAACTTTAATGGGGGAGTAGAAGTTACGTGCCCAACATGAAACTCTTTCTACTTTTTTTAGAAGATATCCACATTGCATATATGCCATTAACGAAATTTTACTAAGTTTATTTTTACTAAGTTTTCCAAAAATTTTACTAAGTTTATTTTTACTAAGTTTATTTTACATGGCCTATAAGTCTTCAAAATTTCAAACTAAATGATCCAAAAGATGTATGCTCTCCCTCTCTCGTGCATCTCACGTGATTCGATCTTATGAATACATACCAAAGGACTCAGAACAAATTCCATGGAATAAAAAGAAACAAGTCAACTCAATCCAACCCATTTGGAACCTTTAACCATATTCAATACATACCCTTCAATAGTTTCCGACTCTCCACGCATCTCTTTACTCCATTTATTATTGCATTCATAAACTGAGAAGCCTAGAAATAAAACATACCAAATCTCACCCCATTTACAGAAAACTCTCTCTCTCTCTCTCACCTTACCACTAAACCGTTGCTTTTACTCACTCTCGTATGACGAGTGTTTCGCAAAGAAATTAAAGAAAGGTTGGTCTCCGCCGAACTCTTCCACGCTAGTTTCCGATGTGAATGAAAGATTAATGGTTTCAGAAGTGGAAGGTGAGTTATTTCCAGACCTACCCTCCAAAATACCAGTTGGGTGCAAAGGGAAGAGGGGTAGTGTTTCATGGTTATTGTTGTTGTTGTTGTGGTCTAACTCCATGCTATTATCAACATGGTGTGTAGATTCGTAGATGAAGCCACTTCTATCGTTTGTTTTTTGCACCACCTTTTCAGACCTTGGCCTGTTCATTACTCCTCCGGGTAATAGCACCTTTGGTCCTTGTGGGTAGAAGCTTACACCATTTGGTGGGATACAATACGGGTTGCAAACCACTGAAACAAGAAAACCCACTTCACAAATTAAGATTCTATGAATCACACACATTGATTCACTTTGAGGAAATTCATCAAGAAGAAAACATGCTCTGTAAAGTAATAATTAAATACTTACATACCCTTAGGGCACCATGAGTTTTTTTCATGATAAATCGGTGTAACTAAGTGGAGATGCGGGTGAAGTGATTAAAAATCAGGAAACAAAAAACAAGAAACTCAACCGAAAATTGGATTGATTTTTTCCTGATTTTAAGCCACTTTTCAGGCTCATCTCAAATGTGCCCTCTCATATTTCTCTCATTCTACTATACCCCTCTCACCACTTAGAGACACGGATATATCATGAAAAAATATTGCAGCCAGACATGGCCTTAATGAAAATTTAGGTAACCAAATCAAACAAAAACATTCTTTATTTTGGAAATTCATGTTTTAAATTTAAAACAATTCTAACAATTCCTTCATAGGGAAAGCAATAAACGGAAAGAAGCTAGGTAGAAGACTAAATATATAAAGTGCTTCAAACCCAATAGAATATGTTTCCTAGGAAGAGAGTTCAAAACTGTTGGAGACCACTGACTATGGAGATAAAATAGGAGAGGGCTAAAAAACAGCCAGAGAAATAAACAAACCAACTGGTAGAAACAAGAAAAGGACTAGACGGTGACAGTGCATAAACCGAGGCCTTCAAGCACAACAAAGATTCATAGATGAAAAAGAGAAAAATGGACACAAATGAAGAGATGATAACAGAAAATCCACTATAAAATAGAGAAAAAGAATTATAAATGAGATTGTGTGGCGTGGATGTAATGGGGGGACATTCCTTAGGGTTTTTGCAAGGGCTCCCTTCAGTTTATCATAGGTTAAACCAAAATAAATTTATTCGCAAACAAGGGTGTCCTTGTGTACTAAAACACACCAGAAATTCATGATATAAAAGAGGATAAACAACAAAAAAACAAAAACCCCAACACAGAAAAAATAAAAAACAAACAAACAAAATATACCATAAAAACCATAGAACTACACAAGGAGATAGGGAGAGAAAAATGAAAGAGAGAGAAACCCTAACTCTAAAAAGCAAGAGAAACCCAAAAACTAAGTGTAATTAAGGGCCTCTTTGTGTTCAACCAGGCCTTATTTGCAAATGGATCATTAAGCCCTCTCTTTGGAACTGATTAACTACATCTATACTAACCACTTTTTCCAAATAATCATATTCAACATCAAACCCACTTGCAAATAATATTACAAGTAAATAATTTTTAGAGGTATCCAAAGAGGCCCTTAAGGCCTTAAAGCCTTTAGGCCAAGTTTGGATTGCAAGAAAATAATTTCTGATAGAAAACCATTTCCCGAAACATTTTCTTCTTCCCACTATTTAGAGGAATATGATATGATAAGGGTTAATTTAAAGGGAAATAATCATAAATTGAAGCCCCCTCCATGTAAAAATGGAACAAGATTAGTTAAAGTTATAATTTTTTCGTATGTAAAAAAGTAGGAATTTTAAAAAGATTTTTCCTTTCCAAACTTTTCCAGAAAATCCCTACAATCCAAACAAAGCAACTAATATAGAAAGAAAGAAAGAAAAAAAATAGAGAGAGAGAGAGAGAGGGAGAGAAATACCGTTATTGCAAGGAGGCATAATAGGACAGCCCTTATTGAGATACCGATTGATATAAACCATGCTTTCTTGCTTTTGCTTCTGTCTCTGCCTAGCCTTATGGTTCTGAAACCAATAGAACACATTTTTCCCTTCTATGTGACCATAAGCCCTTAGCCTACCTGTTATTTGTTGTATCTGTTCAGCACTTGGTGTTCGGATCCCTTGCCTGTAAAGCCCCTCAAGAACATTTATCTGCTCTTTGGTAGGGTTCCACCTCGAGCTAGAAGAAGCCCCTGCACCAGAAATTGATATCTCCACCCCCTTATCTTCTTCCATATCCTAACTTAGGGTTTTATGAGAAAAAAAAAGAGGTGTCTGCATGCAATTGCAAAATGGGGTATTTGTAGTTTGGTTTGGTTTGGTTTGATTTATTTATTGTTTATTTTGGGCTTTTGGGTTTTGGGTTTTTGGTTTCTTGTTATGTTTGTTTGAAGTGGAGATGAGTCAAACATAAAGGCAAGGTGGACATGCGTATTGATTTTGGCGATGAACATCTCTGAAAACATGGTGGGAAGCGGCTGAGAGCTTAGTTTGTTCTCGCATGCTGTGGGATTTTAATGCAATTTTTTATGACGGTTGAGGTGTTGGGATTTTTGAGAATGTCATTTAGATCCTCAATTTAATTTGACCCTTGGAGAGTGATTATGGTCACGAGTCTCCAAGTTCGGACTTGGGCCACACTCCTTCTAGTGTGAAAAGAGTAGTACTCCTAAATACACTAGACTGGGGTGTCCCGGGGAGGAAAAGGAGGTGAAAATATCATTTCCCGGAGGAAAATGAAAAGAAAGTTACACTCTTGTTGGCACTGATAACCCAAAACGTTTGCACTAAATAGTGGTAGATCATGGGAAGAGGAGTTCAATTATGAGACTTTTACTATATATGATGACAATTCCTAGTAGGAAATGCATGGTTAGAACTATCCATGAGTTTCCCTCTCTTGTAAACCATGCACACATATTTCGTGTGTTGAGGAGGAAAAAATGTGGTGTCGATGGAGAAGAAGAATGAGATGCATTGGGTGCATTACAATTGTTGTTTTTCCTTAAGACAACTTTTGCCTCACCGACTTAAGAAGGGTTTTCATGAAATTTCATCCAAGATAACAATGAAGTCCAGTCCCAAACTATCGATATCTATCGGAGTAATGTACTAAACGTATGACACACATGGATTATCCTCGAATTAGACAAGCCTGAACAGAATGCTAGTATCTGTAAAGAAACAGAAACTGGAACGGGAACAAGAAAAGATCGAATGTAAAAACGAATGAACTAAAAAGACCTCCTAAAGGTGTTAGAAAGAGTGGATTATCAATATTTTTATAGACATACTGGTGGCTTTTCACCTATGATCATGCTTGGTCAGTCTGTTAAAATCTGACCATTTGATACCCGATCATGACCATTGGCTATACAGTATAGATCGACACTAGATCATGACCTTTGGCTAGAGTAAAATCACGGTCTACCCCGTAACTGTCATGGATCTAGATATAGTCATTATTTGATCGTTATATTGCGCGTGATTACCAACTTATGATTTGGATTGATCTCGATCATTGTTATGAATCTAATAACGATCTTGTGGTTGTGATTCTACCCTCTCAAGCCCCAACTACGCCAAGTCGCCAAATCGCACCCAACTATGCACACCTCTAGCAGTCTAGAGTCCACTACGCATACTTTACGTGGGTAGCTGCAAAAATGTATTGCACCATCATATGGCCAATCCCGTAAAACTTGCTTTATGTAAATAAAGTGCTTGGAGTGAGAGATGCTATATATAAGCCCCTCTCTTTCCAAATCAACTTCCAATGTGGGACTAAATTTTAATTAGCATGATTATTATTATTATTATTTTGTAAAATACACGTTAGAAACCTATTATTACAAAAATCAACGAATTTTTTATTTTTATTTATTTTAAAATATTTTCCAACAACCTAATCGAACTTTCTAGTTTCAGCAATGGCCGAAGTCAGAGTGAAGGTTCGTATTTGATCAGGACATAATTGGAGTCTCTTGACTTTTCGAATCATCTAAAAGATGCCTGAATAGGGTTTGGATAGAAGTCTGAGGAACAATTTTGTGGCCTTTGTAATGCAGAGTCGATGCAACGCTGTTGCATCTGATACCAAATGTCGTAGGGGCGGATAGTGAAAGCTATAACATCAATGGATGTAGGGTAGACACAGTGGAATAGGGATGTGGAAGTAAAGTGAAATTTAAAGTTAAAGCTAAGAAGAAGGAAGGGAATGGGTTCAAGAAGTTGGTAGTTAGGCCGTTAAAGAAGAGTTGTTAGGGTTTAAAGGAATTAAAGATTTGGGTTGAAGGGGATTCGGTTGCTCAAAGAATGGATTAAGAGGTTGTGGGTTTTGCTATGGGAATCAACAATGATAATGATCTCGGTTCACATGAGGGACAACCAATAGATGAGACAAGAAGGGAATAAGTGGATTTGATGGCCTGAACATGGTAGGAATGGTAGGGTTATTCTAGGACATAAGGTGGTTGTTTCAAGTGTGGTAGAAATCACTTAATACGAAGTTAATTTGGGGAAGTGTATGGCTGGTAGGAGGGAGAGATTTAGTTGGGTTTTCGGGTGCTATTTTGGGATGGTAATATGCGGCTGAAATTAGGCAGTTAAAGAGGGTTGGCTGAAATAGATAAAAAGTTGGGATGAAACAGAAAAAATATGGGCTGAAATTTAAGGGCTGAAATTCAAGGAAAGAAGCTGCGATTATACCTTGATGAAAATTCCAAGATTGATCTTTTGCAGGACGACCGGGAACTAGCCCAGCGGATGGCTTGCGCTTCGACGATAGCAGCAGGTGGCTATCTCCTTCTCCGGCGACGAGACAAATCCGAGGGACAACGAATATAAATTTCTAAAACTATTTTTATTTCATCAAAAAGCTGTAAAATTTATTTACAATGAAGTCTATTTATAGACTTTTGTTGAGAAATACTAAAACAACTAAAAGAGTGAGAATTTCTTCCACTCCAACTAAAACTCAAATTAAACTCCAAAATTTCTCTCAAACAAAATTCTAAAAATATATCCAACTCCACTTTCCTAGTGTACTAAAACTAAAACTTTGCTATGATTGGCTAAAATAAAGAAGACACCTAATAAAACCCTAACATCCGAAAATTTCTCTCTACATGGACGACCAACTTTTTTAAAGTAGTTAAAATTCTTATAACTCTTAAAAGTCCTGAAGTAGCAATCAACGTTGTCTGTTGGCCTTCGATATCCTCCGATTTGAGAATGATTGGACACTGGAAAATATGATTCGGCATCATCCGGAGCTTGATGGACGATTTGGATAGTTGCTTCTGTGATCCGATGGCCCATAGTGGACCGATCATGGATGTGACGTGCTTGGCCTTTGAATGACATAGTGCACCTACATCACTTTGCCTAGGCTGCAAATCTTTATGATCGATACCAGTGTCTGTCAGGTCCCTTAGACCAACGGCGACAAGCTAATTAGCTTTATAATTCATAAAGCATGTTGATCTTTCCCATTTGCCTTCTTCCTAAGATAGTGAAAGGTGGGAATTGTGACGCCCCGTCCCCGCTGTGTAAATATTGTCAAGTTCTGGGTCTTTTATCCTCCTAGGTTTTATTTTTCAGCACTACTAACCGTGCCCGACCCACTCCGCAGGCCCGTCCATTGGAGATACCGAAAAAGCGTCTACACGTGGAGAAGGAGAATCCACATATATAGCACATAAACTTTTCATCTCTTTCTGATTGGGGATCTCACATGAATAGCACGTGATATTATTTTAGAAGAGATGAGCTTATTGGGATCGCATCCCATATATTAGTATCCGGATAGGTCTATTTTCCATCACTAGCAAAAAAAAAAAAATGCTCCAATTTCAAGGGCTCTTTCACGTCGTTTGTGCCAATCTCCATCGTCTGAAGCGGATGGATGCGAGGAAAGAGAAGGCATTGAATTAACTTTGGATTTACAGGGCCCAAGAATAATGTGCAAATAGTTAGAAAAAGGCTGTGCGTCACTAAATAAATATATCGAATAAAAAATGGATCAATATTCTGTGATGGAATTTACCAGTCTCCAATATCAACTGTCACTAAAACAATTATAGACATGGGTCACTCTATTGCTAATAATATTTTTTATTATTATTTTGTTAATTATAGCAACGGCTAAATCTGTCACGGTCTAAATATTTACAGGGATTGGCTAGGCAATTTCACGGAAAGCCATTTCACTGCTGACTTTTGCATGAGAGACTAAATTCCCTACCAAATCCCATAGATGTATATGGGATTTGCTAGGCAATATCGCGGAAAGTCATTTCGCGGCTCACTTTAGCATGAGAGACAAAATTCCCTATCAAATCCCATATATGTATATGGGATTTGCTAGGCAATTTCGTGGAAAGTCATTTCGCGGCTCACTTTTGCATATGAGACAAAATTCCCTATCAAATCCCATATATGTACGTGGGATTTGCTAGGCAATTTCGTGGAAAGTCATTTTGCGGCTCACTTTTGTAGAAAAGAACAGCATACAGGCTCACTTTCTATCATATGTAAGAATTTACATATGGTTTGGCCTTCAAATTGGTGAGACTTTTCTTCTTCTTTTGTTTGTTACAAAGAAAATAATTTTTAAATAAAAAGAATAGCTATAAATATAAATTTATTTTCTTCCTTATCGATGTTCTTTGTTTTTAACTTGGTTGGGCCCAACTTCCTAAGGTCATTCAAAACCTTATAAAATGCAAAGTCTTTTTAAGGGAAATGATAAATGCACCCCTTTTCATCACATGGGACACCCAACTGCAGTGTACGTGGCAATCAAATCCGCTGAATCCTTCTAACGTGAAGTACATCAGCCCCTCTGCAGTCATTGGTACACTGCTGCTGGGTGTCCAAAGTGATGAAAAGGGGTGCATTTATCATTCTCCCTTTTTAACTTCTAATATTTTAGACTTCATCTGAAATTTTCCTTAACTATTAAATTCCTTTATAGATGTAAATATCTATTGAGCTATTAAATACCTTACATTTACAAGTAGAAATGTATCATAAAGAAAGTACTTATTCTCATGGATGATGATTTCTTGTTCAAAAAGAAACAAGGCAATTGAAGTGGGTATGGGGGACGGAGAGGACATATTTGGAAGAGTGAAGGGTAAAAGTGTTATTGTCAGAAAAGTCAGACAGTTGGGTTACAGGTAGACTAGGCTTTAGGGTCTCCGTAGAAGAGACTTTGGAAATTGTAGGACTTTGGCACTATAGAGAGAGAGAGAGAGAGAGGGAGAGACGGCCAAAGGCCCAAATGCGTAGAGTGTGCAGGTTACCTTAATTTTTTGGGTCCTACTAAGATCGACAGAGCAGAGCAATAGCACCTCTCTCTCTCTCTCTCTCTCTCTCTCTCTCTCTCTCTCTCTCTCTCTCTCTCTGTGTTACGAACAAGGTTGCAACTCGAGTCGGGGTGGTTGGGTTTTGAAGGACGCTACCCTACTTGAGAAATATCTCGGGTCGGAATGGGTTTTCTCCGGAAAACCCACAATTCCCAAACCTGGCCTTACGCATAATAATTCTCGGGTCGGGTCGGGTCTTTTCACGTTGACGCGTTGTAGGAAAAAAAACAAATCTTCACACCAAAAATCTCTAAATTTATGTAATAAAGTGTATAAATTTAAGAAGGAAACTATATTTCCACATCACAAACATGATCACTTCAATGAAAACAATTATATCAGTATATTGAAAATTAATTTGCTATGTTATTCAAGAGATAATTAAAAATGTCATAGTACACCACATAAGTTGGGTCAGATTTCGGGTTTTTTTTTCTTTAAATCCGACCCTACCCAAGATTGAGCTAGGTTTTTAAACTAAAACCTGACGCTACCCAAGAACCATGATTTCTAAACCCGACCCATGCTATTTTCAGGTCGGGTCGATGCGGGTCGGGTAAAACCAGACCCAAGTTGCACCCCTAGTTACGATACTTTGTTGTTCTTAAATGAGCAGAACAACATACCCTTAACGTGATATTCTGTTTTGTTTGCATTATGGGTTGTGGAGAAACAATGTTAGCTATGGCTTGTTTGGATTGCAAGAAATGCATTCCCGACGGAAATTTTTTTCTGAGGATTTTTTTTGTTCTGATGATTTGGAGAAAAATGACATGTTTATGGTCAATTTACAGCCCGTTTGGATTCCAAGAATATTTTGGAAAAGTTTGGAAGGAAAAAATAGGGGAATGATAAATTCACCCACTGTTGTCTCACTCATCTCTTCTTACTGCATTGCATTCGAGTGAAAAAAATTAAGAGAACAAGAGACGTAAACAAAATGTTTCGTGAGGCTAATATTAGAGACCATTTATGTAGTCTCTATTTTCATTTACCCTCATAATTTTCTCTTTGAATAGTGAAGAATAAGACCTTTTTGTTGCCATGCAAATTAGTGTATTTGTGTGATTGTAAGACATTCCGGTGGTTGTACTCTTTGTATTGCCGGTCTCAGAGATGGTTGGTTTGAGTTCTACCGTATAAATGTATTACAAATGTATTACGCAATCACAACTAAAGAAAAGGAAATGATTTCTACTCTCCAATGTTTTGATAAACATGCGCTCCTTTGTCGTGCAGTATTTAAAGGGCTGGCTGTCAGAGGAATATTATGGTTCTCAAAAAGCTCTTAAAGCTCTTAAAATACTGCACGACAAACAAGTAGACCGCATGTTTATCAAAACCTTAGAGCGCTGAAATCATTTCCCTTGAAGAAAATGAAAAGAAGCTTCTAGCTATGAAAGATGAAGACTTTTGGGGCGGCCCAGTGCACAAGTCTCCGGCCATTGCGGGGTCTGGGGAGGGCTAGATGTACGTAGCCTTACCCATACTTTGCAAAGAGACTATTTCCATGACTTGAACCCGTGACCACCAGTTCAAGCAAAGAGACTATTTCCATGACTCGAACCCGTGACCACCAGTTCAAAATGGAGCAACCTTACCGTTGCTCCAAGGTTCACACTCCTAAAGATGAAGACTTTAAATAGTAAAATAATACAGATGTGGCTAATCTTCTTGCCCTTGATGATTCAAATTCACTCAGTGTGTCTGATTAGCCAAGGATATATAAAGCTTTGTGGGAAAAATGCGAACCTCTACAAACAAGAATCCATGTCAACAAATAGGGATTTGCTGGGGAGTTTCGCTGAAAGGCATTTCCCGGCTGACTTTTGCACGAGAGAACAGCCACACAGGTTCAACTTTGAGCAAATTTTGTCTTATTCATGTAATTCATCTGAGGTGGCTGTTCTCTCAGCCGTGGAATGCCTCTCTGCGAAACCACCCCCCCCCCCCCCCCCCCCCCCCCCCGCCGTAAATCCACAAAAAAAGATTTATCTCTAAAATTTGGTTAACAAATTAACGATGCATTATGGGTCATCATAGCAAGAACCTCTTTATGAGTTTAATACTCTAATTAGCATATTGTTAGTTGTTAAAGTGAAGATTGAAGCTTAAGTAAAGGATATCCTGTTATTTTGTTCGATTGTAGATTTTTTGTGATGTCTGATTATGAATGTTAAGAATTCCAATGATCTCATCATTTCCATTGCTTTACCAAACAGTCTTGCAAAACTTGGACATAATAGAAGAGTTCCTTTTCAATTACGCATATATGGTTTGAATATGAGGTTGCCTTGTAACTCACTCCACCTCCTCTTTTCTTTGATTTTGTGACTTCCATTCCCAGTTGCCTTCTCTTTGGGTTCGGCCACAACTTTTCTTTAACGTCTTTCCTATGTGATTTTCCAACTTTTTTTTAACGTCTTTCCTATGTGATTTTTCAACATCCATTTCCACCTCTTTCCTCTTTGGATAGGAGACTCCAACTTATATTTCCATATCTCTTCTCTTTGACCTTTCTACTTCTTTTCTCTTTTGTTAGGTAACTTCGTATTTTCACATCTTTCCTTTTTCATGTTTTGTAACCCCCATTTTATCTTTTTCTCCACTTTGACTAGCTCAATTGCTTTGGCATCTAATCTAACATTACATGGTCTTGGTCCCATGCAATGCCTAAAACAAAGAACTACAAAAATCAACTGTCCAGCTTTTGTTGAATGAACCCTACCTAGTGGTAGAATCGGAATCAAATTCTGATTCTGGCATTTGATTCTATGAAAAAAAGAATGGAATCAAGGGGAGGAAATGATACTTGGGCCGAATTAAAGGGGGATAAAATGTTAGAATCTGTCTCCACCCCTAAAGTTAGTATTCTGATCCGCCCTGGTCACAATGATTTTTTTGAATTAAATTTTGAGATTTACTAGGGACCATCGCAGAAGGCATTTCGTGAACCGGCTGTTGCATGAGAGCAGCCACATAGGCTCAGATTTCGTGTTATTTATTTAGTTCATTTGAGGTGGCTGCTCTCTTATGCAAGAGCGGGTCCGTGAAATGCCTTCTGCGATAGTCCCTAGCAAATCCCTTAAATTTTTATTTTAATTTTTTTTTAATTCTGTTTCTGAGGTAATCTAAACAGGATTCAGGGTTGAGCCTTTAGCTCAAGTGGTTAAGGCTTTGTTTTTCAACCATGAGGTCGGAGGTTCAATCCCAATATCAAGGGTTTATGCGACATATTTTGATTTCCACGCTCTCTATTATAAGTCAATATATACTGATTAGTCTACGAACCTTACTTTATTTATTAACAATCCTCTTCCTAATGGATCATCATGGCAACTTAGACTATAAAAGCACAGATGTCAACCTAACATCATCTGTTTCGGTGTTAGCCATTAATCTTAATACTCAACCAACACAAAACAGTACAAAATGACTAAAGTAGTGTTGGATTATATATATATATATATATATATATATATATATATGAGTAAACAGTTCATGAGGTGGCGCTAGCGCTAGCTTATATGAGGTGGCGCTCACAAAACATAGGGGGCCCACTTTGTTTGGATGATCCAAAGCATTCATTTGATAGGCCCTCACATAGATAAGGTGCCCACAAAAAATCAGGTCCATAGATCATCCTAACCCAACCTCCACAAATGGAAGGGTTAGGATGATCCTATGAAGTTGATTTTTTGTGGGCACCCTATCTATGTGAGGGCCTATCAAATGAATGCTTTGGACCATCCAAACAAAGTGGGGCCCCTATGTTTTGTGAGTGCCACCTCATATAAGGTAGCGCTAGCGCCACCGCAAGAACCCCTCTATATATATATATATATATATATATATATATATATATATATATATATATATATATATATATATATATATATATATATATATAAAAGGGTTTCTGCAAACGTGTGGAGGTAAGTTACCTGCACACGAGTGCAGAAACAGGGTGGGGGCCACATTTTTGTGGGGATCAAAACCATTCATTTGGAAGGCCCTTCCATGGATAAAGTGTGGCCCAAAAATCAGCCCCATTGGATCGTCCTAACCCAATCAAAGGTGGGGGGAAATGGACAGACACTGTGTGTCCATGTTTTTGCCCATTTTCCCCTCCACAAATGGTAGGGTTAGGATGATCCAATGAGGCTGATTTTTGGGTCACACCCTATCCATGGAAGGGCCTTCCAAGTGAATGCTTTGGACCCTAAAAAAAAGTGGGCCCCCACCCTGTTTCTGCACTCGTGTGCAGGTAAGCTTACCTCACACGTGTGTAGGAACCCTTTCCTCATATATCGGTTGAGAAACTAAATTTGGTTGTACTTAATGGCGTGGATCTATTCAAGAGCCCTTCTTTAACCCTTGCATAAAGGGGGCCCTTGCATCTATCATTCTAAACTCAAATCAACAAAGCCTTTGTCCCAAACTAGTTGGGGTCGGCTAAATGAATCCTTTAGAAAAATTTCAAGAAGAAGATAAGAGGAATCTACCTGGCTCTAATCATCTATCATTACTTTCAGAAAATCATTGTGTTAGGTTTAAAGATGCAAGCATTAAGTTTTAGATACAGACTGTTTCGGCTTGATTACCCGATGGTCTGAAGTTAAGTGAGTGGTGTGTGTGATGTGTGTTGAATGTGTGGGCTTCTTTTCCCTTAAACCGACCAAAATACAATTCTAGGTGTAATTGACTCCCATCTCTCGTAATTGGATTTTAGGCGATTGAGAAGAAGAGGGGAACACCACTTTTTCTTGTGATTCTAATGCCATTTTAGACAAAAGGACTTTAAAAAGATGCAATGCAAAAGTAACGGTTTTAATATCGATGCATGGAGAATGCAAACGACTCAACGGAGAGTGATAGGAATCTGATTACATTCTTAATAAAACAAACACAAACAAAAGCCAGCGCGATTGGCAAAGAATTAAAGAGAAACGCTCACCGAAGAAGATGAATCAATTTCATAGGATCTTCAATTCTTGGATTAAAACTACAACCAATGAAAAGTAAATGATAGTGCAGAAAAGTAAAAGTAAATGTAAAGATGTAGGAAAGTTGTGGGAAGGCAAGAGGCAAAGATAGAAACCCTTATTTGGGTTTCTTGGAAACCCTCTTATTTGGGTTTCTTGGAAACAACTAAAAAGATGAAGTGGCTTTCTTCTTTGGAGAGTGGGAAAATCAAGAGAGGGAAAGAGAGAAAAAGAAGAAGAGAAGTGAAGAGAGAGAGAGACAAAGGGAGAAGAAGAAGAATAGAGGGTTTTCTATCTGGGTTTTCTTCTTGGAGTATTCTCTTGGGGTTTTCTCCTGGGTACGATCTTAGGTTTGAGAAGCAAGGAAAGGTTTGCAGGTTTGTGGGTTTGTGATTAATCCATTGTAATTCTTGTATATTGTTTTTTCTTATAGTGGAAGATCTTGTTTCTCGCTCGTGGAGTAGGCTTTGCCTAACAACGTAAAATCTTGGTGTTTATCTTGTGGCTTGATTTACTTGTTTATTTTACTTTTCCATTATATTTGTGCACGATCGGATCGGATTGCCCGACGAATTTTCTCAACAAAAGATAAATTACGACATGTTTGATGTTGGTTCTAACACCTCTTCCTCGGTCACAACTGCTCCTTTTTATAGATTTCAGTCGTAACTGCCTGTTACAGCTTCTTATCCTTGGGAGGGAATTTGCTCTAACTATCAACTTCGGTTTTGAATTTTAAACCTTAATCCGTTGAGAATAATTGTCGCCTCTATCCTTGGAAGAAGTGACCGTTGGTGCATAACTACTCTAACCAATGAATCAGTCGAGCGTGACTGATTTTAAATTTGAAATTGGTGTAACAGCACTGACTGATTGAGAGGAGATCACTATTAGGATTTAATTCTAACAATCAATATTGTGTCCCACATTGGGCACATCTGCATATTGAGACTTTGATATGAGGGAGCATCCTGGGCGCACATTTCAAATGTAACACTAATTCAACGAATTAACTTCTCTAGGCAAAACACTAAAAGAAGCCTAACAAATCAAGCGGGTAGGATCATTCTATCAAAATGGGGCCAATTGAAATGGGTCGATCATCTGATTATTGCAAAGCCAGAAAACAGTAGAAGGCTAGATTCATGGCGACCCAACTAGCATGGTTTTAAATTTCGGAGACCGACACTGAAATCACACTTACCCGAAAACAGTATTTTATTTCGGCCGAAATTAATAGAATTTCCGCCGAAATTTCGTTTTTTCTGAACCCAGAAAACCTGTTTTTTTAATTATTTTAATATTTTACCAAAATTTTATATAAAATAAAATATTGTTTTCTTTGTTTCGCCGGATTTCGGCTGAAATTTCGATTTCCGAGGGGTCCGAAACCGGTATCAAAACCGAAATTTAAAACCTTGCCCACTAGAACAACTTATCCAATCATGTATATGTGGCACATCTGGGCCTGAGGTTGTGGTATTAGGAATGAACCCATATATATTTTTTGGATTTAAAACTTTTTTATAGTATGCTTTGGGATTTTAATTTTTTCTTATGATTTTTAACGTTTTGGGTCTAACACGTAATCGAGACCATTGAATGTGTTAGGATCATCCAATCAAAGATGGCATACAAAAGTTGGCGTTGGGAAGAAACCTAACAGACACCTGCATTTATGCTCACGATAATCCATGGTCAAACCGAGAACGAACCTCTGTTTTTCTAATTCCATATTAGCTAGTTAATTGAACTGCCTCAACCACGTTCGTTGGTGAATCTTACTAATTTAATTTAATAGACTTTTTTGGTCGGTGATTATAGATCGTCGATCACGTTTTGTTTCAAACCAACTATTTATGGTCAACGATTCGATAGTGAGATCTATTGATGGTTGAGATTATTACCAATTTACGGTGGGCCCCGCACACAAACAATCAAAGATGTCAAACTGTAGCGGTATGATGATGTATTATCACACCCAATAGTGCTCCATTTCGTTAATATTAATTCGTGTTCTGGCAGCTTGTGGGTAAGATTATTTGATCTATGAATCTGACGGTTTGCCTCCCACTTAGAGCAGTGTTGACGCCAAGATTTGCTTCAAGGGTTGATGAACGCCTTATGCTCTGTTTGGTTGCCGGGTTTTTTTTGTTCCTGGGAGTTATGTGGGAGAAAAAAATACCCTGGGAGATAGGTGGGAAAATAAAAATCCCATGTTTGGTTGATCGGATTATGGTGGAAAAAAAAAAAAAACCTTTGTTTGGTTGCTCGAACTGTTGGGTAGAAAAAAATTCTTCTCAAGCTTATTTTTGGTTCCTGAGTTTATTTTTGTTCCTAGGGTTATCTTGGGACGGGATGAAAAGACAATCATTACAAAAGTAGGATTAAAAAATTCACCCCACAAGTAATCATTACAAGAGTGGGATTAAAATAAACCTAGTGCTAAAAGGCAACCAAACATAGGATGGGACCAAAATTTAACTTACTCTCCCACATAACTCCCAGGAACAAAAAAGACCCGGCAACCGAACAGAGCAGTGTTGATGCCAAGATTTGCTTCAAGGGTTGATGAAAAACCAAGCAATAAGAGGAGGAGAGTAACAATGCTTCTAAATTAGAGAAGATGCTTACGTTTGAGAGTGGGGGTCTATTTGAAGTCGATTTTCATATTTATTTTGGAGATCTTCTAAGTTTCCTCTTGGGACTCGGTTGCTTATTTGAATTTCTATATTTTAGGAAGGTTTTCATGGTTGGGTAACTTTCCTCCCTAGTGCACTTTCTCATATCCGGAGTTACCATTCTTGGATTGTCCGCGTGATGGCTGACTTGCCATTTGTTTCGTAACGGCAAGTCTAGTTCCTTGAATGGGCTTGAAGCCATGGGCCATTTTTACCCCTAACATGCATGGACCCACAAGATGAAGGGTCTAGATCGATACCAGGTGTACACTTTCAAATCGAGACATAAACAGAGAGATATTTCTCTGAGCTTTTGAGGAGGAGTTTTGGTGGTTTGTTTTTTCCTTTTTTCTTTCTTCCTTTTGCCTTGCTTTCTTTCTTTAGCCTTTCTTTCTTCCTTTAACCTTGAGTAAACGACACCGTCCTTTTCTTATTCTCGCCCATGTGAGGATCCCCTCGAAATATGAGCTCTTCTCAAGCATACAATATAGAACGCATTGTAGCTTGGCCGGTGACTTTTCTTTTTGCAGGCATTATCGCAGGATTGTTTTTATTTTATTTTGGGTTTATCAGGTTTTTAAGGGGAAGGTGTGATTTTCTGTGGTTTTGAGGACTTGGGGTTTTTGGGTGTGGAAAGTCTTTTTCTTTTTTATAGGTAAGCTTGGAAAGTCTTTTTGGAGGAAAAAGTGGGGCTTCGAGTAGTTTTGACAAGTTGGGTGTTTTTTGTTAGTGCGGTTTTAACGGAAAATAGGGATCTTTGAGAGTTTTGAATCGTTACTGATGGTTTTGGATTGTGATTTCCAGGTAAAAGGTGGGTTTTTTGTTTGGGTGTGTGTGGTGAAAGGGGATTGCGGATTTAGGTTGTGTGAATTTTAGGCGAAAGGTCAGATTCTTCGGCAGAATTTGGTGACACTTGAAGATTTGGGGTTTTGGGTGTGTTGTTTTTTCAGTCGAAGGTGAAAGCTTTCAGCAGTTTTACGTTCAATTAGTAGTTTTCGATCTGTTTTTTAAGGAGAATTTGAGAGTTTTCAACAGTTTAAGGTAAGGATTATGGTTTTAAGATGTTATATGAAGTGGGTGGGAGAATTTTTTCATCAGTTTTAATTTGTGATTTTGCAAGATAAAGATGAAATCTTTGAGCAGTCTTGCGATTAGTCTGGGCCTAGTTTTTGGGTGTCTCTTTTTGGCTCTTGTTGCAGAGTTGTACTATTTGCTTTGGTGGAAGAAGAGAATAGCCAATAGAGAGATTGAAGATGATTATAGCAGCTCTCCAAGAAAGCTATTTTATCTTCTCTGTTGGAAAAAACCATCATCTCTAAGCTCAAGAGCTCTAGATCCAAATATAACTGATGTTAATGGGCATGAATCGAATGATCAGCTTAATTTGCCTTCAAATTCTTCCATGGATTTTCATCTAAAGCCTTTTGGTGAAGAAAGTGTGGAGGCAGAAATCATGAGACTTCATAATCTCTCAGGCCCTCCAAGATTTCTTTTCACAATCAAGGAGGAAACAAAGGAGGATTTGGAATCAGAAGATGCAAAATCAAGAGGTGATAAGAGTAGAAAAGGGTCTAGAAATAAGAGTTTGAGTGATCTTTTAGTTGGAATGGAGACCCCATTTCTTACCCCTCTTTCATCTCCACCATTTCTATCCCCATCTCCCACTCCAATGGATTATCACCATCAACATGGATTTAATCCTCTTTTTGAGTCTTCAACAAATGCAGAGTTGAGCAGGATAAGGTCCTCTCCCCCTCCCAAATTCAAGTTCTTGAAGGATGCAGAGGAAAAACTATATAGAAGAACAGCCATGGAAAAAGCTATGAAGGTAGCTTCTCAAGGTGTTTCTACAACTTCTAGGGTTTCAGATGAGGAAGATGGGTCATATATCACTATCATTATAGGAAAGAACAAAGAGAAAGAGAGACATTCAGGTTCCTCACAGGTACTCCCATTGTCTTCTTCCCCTTCAAACATCAGACCAGATAACACAAAACCCATATTCAATTAGTGCTCCATGGAATAAGAAATGGGTTAATTTTTTTTTTGCTTGTAATTCTTCCATGATTTGATCTGGCTGTTAATTTAGCATGGTTTTTTTCTTCTGTTAGTATTCTGTAAATTTTTTGTTGTTAGGGGTCAGGTGGGATAAATCTGCAGCACTCTCTGTGGAAGGAATCTTTTTTTCTAAGGTTGATAACATTCTCTGCTTATTGATAATGAGAGTAGGCCTGCCAAATGAAAGACAGATTTCAGGCTAGAGGCTTGTCCTATATTCATTTCTGCCAATCTAGGTAATCAAAACATTCATGTGGCCATGTGGGTGGTGGTCATGTCTATTGTTAACTCAACTCAACTCAACTCAACTCAGCCTTTGTTAAAAAGGAAATACCCTTTATTCTTTTTCTTTGTTTTATGAAAATTTTACAATGACTCCTGGTTAGGAGTGCAACTTGGGTTGAGCTCCCGACGGCTTCAACCCGATTTTGGGTTGGGTTGGCATTTCCTCGGGTTGGGTTAGGTTAGGTTAGGTTATGGTTGAGTCCCTGGCAAGTGGGTTGCCCGTCCCGACTTGAACCCGACCTCCGTCTTCTAATTTTATCTTGATTTACTTTGGGTCATTTTTTTCTCATATTATTTCTGTTTGGCTCTAGGTGAAACCCGTCCCGATTTCGTTTAGAAGGATTGGGTTAGGGTTGAGACTTGAGAGTTAGGGGCGGGCTAGGATAGGGTTGACAGTCCTCAATCAAGGCTCAGTTGTGGGGTTAGGGTTGAGGGAATTCTATCTCAGGTTGGGCTAGGGTTGGCCTCAACCCAATCCAACCCGACCGAGTTGCACCCCTTTTAGTACTGATGACAATTTTTTGATATGGGCGCAAAGTTGAACTCATCTACTCTTTATACCTTTTAATTGGCTGCTGAATAGCTTCATGGAGTTGTAGTAGCCTTTGACAGTTGGTTAAACAATTAAAGAATTCGCACCCATTATCCAAACATGGTCGTGCAGCTATCAGTGGCCAAAAAAGTCGTGTAATTTCTCAAGTAAGAACATGGGTTCTCTTTCTTTTTCTAGATTTTATGAGTGTCTTAGAATGGCTAATGATATCCGCATGACAATGTTTTGATTAGGGGAAGAAGCCTTAGTTTTTATTGTTTAACCAGATGCTGTCAAAGGTTACTGCAATTCCCAAAAAGCTCTCACCAGCCAATTAAGACAAAGTGGGGCTGCCCTGTTATCAAAACATTGTCGTGCGGATATCAGTACGCATTTGCAATTCATTACCTTTGACAGTGGCCAAATGTATACACACCATATTACGGTATATAGGTTGTGGTGATCTCTTTTTTGAAAAAAAGGTATGTAATATGTAATTAATGTAAAGGACCAACATGGGTTATCTTTACGCCAGCTATAAGGGCACTACCATGTTTTAATAGATGCACCAATTCAGCTTGTCTTTTCTTTTCTAATCAACTTCCAAGAGCTTTTTGGGAACTGTAATCACCTGTTTTATTTTGTAGGCAAGCAGGGATTTAACCTCCAACCTCAGAGTATAAGAACATAGGCTCAACTCCAACTGTAATAACCTTTGACAGCTTTTTTAAATTATAAAAGACAAGATGAACGAGTGCAATTATCAAAACAAGGCAGTGCCAATATCATCAGCCTATCTTTATTCTTCTTTTCTTAGTCTTCCGAGGGTTCTACAAGTTACTTGTTTTCCTAGAGAGAGAGAGAGAGAGAGAGCGCACACTGGGTGACGCTATATAAAAATGGTCATTGTCAGGTTAGGTCTAATGCGTATGCACTGGCTAACGGCGTATGATTAACGTCACATGGTGTCAAATGATGGGTCCCACCACTTGCTCCATAACAAGCTTTGGCATGTAGCATTTTGTGGGTCCCGACGACAATGTTCAACTCTAGTTTTCCCCCGACAGTCATGACTCATGAGAGAGAGTGGGAACAATGAGAGAGAAGGATTAATGTTTTAACACTTGATGAGGGTGTACAATGGAGATCATAGTCAGACAAAACCGTCGTAGCCATAGCTATACACTGGAAGCGTAAGATTTGAACCAAGTGAGTATATGAAGAGAGTGACCTTGAGAGCAACCTTGGCTTTTGCCTTAGAAGTTTTTAAGTGATGTGGAAAAAATGTAATGATATCACGTTATGGTTGGAAAAGTGACCGAAAGTGGTAAATCTTCACGAATCTTTCTCTTTCAGCTCTATCGTTTCATTTTCTATCTTATGAGGGCATTTCTTTTATTTTTAATGGAAGCTCGCTATTTACAAGGTTAGTTGGGATATCAAATGATGGAATAGTGAAAACACATAAATCCATTTTCTCCTGCCTTGTGTGGTCCAACATTTATGGCAGAAATTAGCTCTCATCTCTGCCATCTATACCTTAATAGCCTACATATATATATCATTTGCTCAACCCTTTCTTCATTCCCTTCATGCCTGAACTTTCTCTTCTAACCCCCATCCCTTAATGGACATTGCTTTCTCAAATCAGGCTTGGCAGATTTAGAAAGTCAGGGACAAACTCTTCCTGTAATCAACTTGCTTCTTGTCACTCCCCGAACCGAGCCTCAGCCCTGCACTTAACACCGCCGTGTACCTGTCGGTCTACCTCGCAGGCACGCAAGGCTATTCAATCATCATCACCTGTGACGCTAATCAAATCATAAATGATTCTACCAATGTCCAACTAAAATAACTGAAGATCACATAAGTTTTTCCTATCCATGTCTCTAATAAGGAAAACGAAAATTCAAGATAATCCAATTGATCAATTTTGCCACTCGCCCTTAGTACCCCGCAACGCAGTCCGTACTTGCTCCTCGGAATAAAAAAAACAACATAATAATAACAAGGAGAGTCATATATCCGCCCCTTTTTATTATTTGGGACACCCAGCAGCAATATACGTGGCAGTCAGCCCCATTGAATCTTTCTGTCGTGAAGTACATCAGCCCCTCTGCAGTCATTGATACACTGTTGCTGGGTGTCCCAAGTAATCAGAAGGGCAGGATTTATCACTTCCCTAATAATAATAGAGTGAGTTAATGCTCAGCGAGCGAACACGATTCCTATAGCTGATGGATCAAGCATGCAATACATCATATGTAGAAGCATTTTTGAAAGCCACGCATTGGGAAAAGAGTGTTTTGGCTACAATATCAAAATTCCATGACACATCATATAAAACAACCATTCAAGCCCTTCAGTCAAAACCACGGTCATTGTCACATCGAGAGTGACGAACGATTTACTTCCAATTTCATAACACCTACCGGAAGAAGTAGGCAATCAATCCTACAAGGTCACGGCCAGTTTCACATCCCCTACTGACGAAAGTGTCCAGTTTCACATCACCTACTAGACGAGGTAAGTCTAGTTTCACATGACCTACTAGAGGAGGTAATGGACCAATCGTACGTGACCACGCACCAGTTTCACAGCACCTACTGGCTGAGGTAAAGGGATAACAAACATAGTTAGACCAAGGGCATATGCAAACAAATTGCATCATTATGGTACCATAGGACCTAAACATTTCCATGGTGTAGACACCTCGCACCTCATCTTTCCAAGTTCGGACTAACAATAGGTCGTAGCGAGGATGCCTCCAATTAAGAATCTGGAAGGTTTTGGTGCCTGAAGAAGTTGACTGTTTGTCTTTTATGGAAGCAAAAGATGGTGAAAAACCTTATACTTTGAGGATCAGAAACCTTCCCAGATCAAAATCAACAATTACCAAATTCAGAACCCAGAAAACTCAGAAACCGGCAAAAAATTAGTCTACACATTGAACTGCAGCTGGTTCTAGTATGCCTGTGCACGCACATAATCAGCCAAAGTTTTTGGAAGACGCACCCGCGCACCAATAACCATCCATGGCATGCTCGGTGGGACTCATTGCATAGGCGACTCGGTATATAGGCGTTTTCTGTAGATATGCCTAGAAGGAAAATATTCAGCGACCAAGAACATGCGTTGGATCCCATAGAAAATGAACTCCATGAGGAGTCGTTTAAATACAACTTGTAGTATATAGCCATTACTTAACAACTTCCAGTAGACCTATACTTCCAATCCCCTACACTATTGTTAGAATGTATTAGATCATATCTGGATTGATCTGACCGTTGGATTATTATAGTGGTAGATTAGGTGGTTATTTAGTTATTTATTTTGAATTTCAAACACATTTAGTTACATGAAGTTAAGCACATGTTTTTCTCCCCATTTTGCTTGATTTTATATGGTATCAGAGCCACTGATCTAGCCTGTGAAACTTGGACTTCCGGCGGAGGGGATCTTGCCATCCCCATCCGCCCTGCTTCCATTTTTTTTCCTACTTCATTTGCTCTATTCAAACTATGCGCTAGACAACATGTTCCTCTCTTCATGGTATCATCACCCAGCCAAAAAAAAAACCTTTCCGGACTTCCGTCAAAGACAGAACATCATCCTCGTTGCTACAACTCGTCCCTCAATCTTTCTAATTCCCAATTCTCAAGCCCAAGAATCCAATGCAGAAACTACCCTTCTTGCCATCATCGGCCATTACGCCACTGAGATAGCCATTGGTGATTTGAACTAGTGGGACAAACCCTGCTATGCAGGGGTGAAAGTAATTTCAGATGCAGAAGAAAACAAAAGAAAATTAAAGTTGATTAAATAACCTAAAAAGTGAAAAGAAGAAGAATAACCAAAGAAAAACTACCAACTATGTAGCTGAATTTGTGTATGGATGGATTGGATGGTTTTGGGTTGACATGGAAATACCACATGAAACTTGGGGACTCAAGGTTGTCTTGGAAGTAAAAGAAGTGATCTTCCTATATCGTTTTCTTTTTTTGTTATCCCGCAATGCTACAGATATTCTTAAATGCAAATTCTTTCCAAAGAGATCTCAATGCTTTTGAAATGTTATAATCAATGGTTTCCAAAGAGACCTTAAAAAGCAAACGATTCTTCAAATCCCAATGACATTCCATTAAATCTATAGGACTACTGCATATAAAAAACACAGAAGATAAGCTGATGTCCGGATAAATAAGTAAAACAAAATGGAAGGAAGGAGGAGAATACAAATACCCACTATAATATTTTCCTTCTCAGAACTTGAAGAATAAATTCATAATTACATAGAAATTCCGAAGAAGTGAAAAGCTATCATCCTGCGGTTACAAAGCTATCATCTTTAATATAAGAGATTAGTGGGACCAACGGTGCGATTCACAGTCTGGATAAATTAATTACAAATTTTTGATGAGATTGAGGACTTAACTGCGGGATCCGCTATCGGCTTTCAACATGTTAGAAGATCGGCAAATGATAAGGCGGATGCGCTAGCTAAGCGTGGTGTCTCCGGTGGTTCTATTCTGTGGTTCGACCACCTTCCTCCCTGAAAAGGGGTTTTCTCTGTATTTTGTTTTTTTTCTTTGTTTCTGTTTCTTTCTTGCTTCCTATTGTAGATATGGGTGGTCCATCTCGGCCTCCTTAATTTGCTATATATTATTATTGCCATTTCAAAAAAAAAATATCTACTAAGTCTAAGATTAAGTCGTTCTCCAAATGAGACAAAGTGTCCCAACTGCATCAATATCAGCCTCTATTCCATTCAAAATCACAATGATTTGTTCTCCATTCAAGAGTCTCTGAGTTCTGAGAAAACTCTGCATAGAATTCAAAACATGAATAGTCAATCCAACATCAATCCACTAGGTGTTTATAGGTATCTGCCAAATAAGATTGTTTGGTCTTCCTGCTCTTTCAGTACCCAACATCTCATCCTCTTGGACACACATAAAGATTAACTCATTCATTTTCAAGTTTTGTTTTTGCATGATGTAATTCATCTTAAATGGACAGAACTGTTTGGACAGAGAAGTCATAATGAAATGAACAAGGAGACCTACAAAGACCTCTATGCTTTCTGGAACCACCTAATGGATAAACTCAAAGGTAGTGGAGGAAGTAAAATCTCTACCTAGAGAAGGTCTAATCCCTATGATGGTAGACATGTTTGAGAGTTAATTACCTCTGGCCGCTATCTTTCTAATTGAAACCCCTTTCACCAATATACTTTCAATTGCTATGGAATGTTGAAAACTAAAATTTCTCTATAGATGGTATTTAAATCTATCCATCCCAATCGGCAAGGTATAGAACCTGAGTGGAATTTCATCTTCTTGATTTAAACCCTACCAGAAATCAACAAATCTAAAACAGTCCAATCATAAACTATCAAACCAAAGTCCAATACCATCAAATTTGTGATACTACACAGTTTTGGTATGTCATAGTCTATTTGAATGCAGATTTGAAGGTTTCTAAAGCCAAATAACTTGAATCTGTTACTGTTCACATATCATCAGATCTATCATAGTCATTAGTGAAAATGCTCTTATCAATCTTGTAGATATCCTGTTGATTTGGCAACGAATTCATATACTCTTCTTAGTTGGAAACATACCTCAAGAAAGGACTTATTGTCAGAGGGATCTGTGATTTAACAATGCCCAAATAATTATTTGGTTTAGCAACCTAAGATTCCAATTTAGATGTGGCTGTCAAGTGAATTCATCTTTAGATCGGATTATATTGGACCACAATTAAGTGCTGAGAATGAAGATACTTCCAAATGAGAATTTATATGATGCCCGACCGTCAAAACATAAAGGGCGCATATAGACAAAACCTGCTGCCTTGAGAACTGAACCAAGTAAAAGTCAAAAAAGGGGGTTTCTCTTGGATTAAAAATCAAGGGAGAGATGGTTCTCTCTCTCCGTCCTTTAGGTTTTGACAGTCGGGCACCATATAAGTTTTCCTTCCAAATTATTCGTGTGCTCAATCCGAACTAGAAGCACCAGTTTGTATTTTGGGTTGCAAATTAATTCAAATCTTACATGTTATTTGATTAGTTGCTGAAATTAGAAATAGGCTGATTTGATTATGTCCCTTAAAATCGGATATCCAAAGTAACCGAGCATGACAATCCTACAGTTGAAATTATCCATTAAATCCCATGCTAGGAGTTGAATGTTAATTGAAGTTGCTTCAATTTGAAGAAGGTCTGAATTCGAATGCTAGAGGAGTAGTTGTAACCGAGAGCTCCTTCATATTAGTTTGGAAATCCTGAGCTCGTGACAAAATCATATTTCCACAACCCATTATAATTTTTTTTTCACTCTCAATTGACCTATAATCTACGCTGCAAGGTAGAGCAACCCTTCCGCAGATTGTCCCCAAACTTAATGGGGAGGTCCCCCAGCCACCTCTGATCATGGCCATGGGTTCAATCTAAATGATATTTAGCAATTACAAATAAAAAATCATGCATCTTAAACACAATCTTATTTAACGGTTGTCATAGATTCTCTGGTTTTGCAAGATGTTTTCAGCCCCTTCCCTTTAGCTATTTGCTTAGTTCTTGAGCAAATAGAAAACTACTCCTTAATTTAGCTGTGTAGACAGGCAAGTACGAGGACCTTGGGGGTGTTTTATAGATGGAATAAGTTTCATTTCAACAAGTTCACAAGAAAATTTGGCCAAAAAGCTCACAAAGAGCCCAACATACCCCTTCCAAATTAGCTGATTATGTAACTCACAAGTATTGAGCATTCTGATTATGTAACTCACAAGTATAAGCATAGTGTTTGCCGCTCCCATGTGTTGAGCCTTGGTTCTCCCTCTCTCGCATGTTCCGAGTTAGGGTGTACCATCTTTCTCTTTACATAATAAATGTAGGGGTCCCCGCTAAACCCCAGCTTACCCATCAGAAAATAATAAAAAAAATAGATGGAATAAGTTTCTATTAAGCTCATTCCTTCCTGGGAATAGCATATGGTAGTGGTACTCATATCTTTCAAAACTTTATCTAAGCTGGTTGTATGAAAATAGCAACTTTCAAATCACACAATGGCAAGTTGCCAAGGATAGGGAGGACCTGGCACCACTTGCTATTCATAAAGGTTACCTATGCAGAGCCCACTACGCAATTGTTGGGAAAATTCTAACATAATTTTCGTAATAGAACTGGTTCCTCATCGTCCGCCTATTGTCTCCCCATTCAAAACAGTCATCATCAGCCATAGATTCAGTTTCTACAATGACGGAAGAAAATGTTGAAGTATAAAAGATTAAGTTACACCAACTCTTAACAGCTCAAGATTTTGTAGTGATTGGTTGTTTCACATGGTATCAGAGACAAGGTCACCTGAGGGGGAGTGTTGAAGTATAAATGATTAAATAACACCAAATCTAACAGGTTAAGCTTTAGGTTTAATTGGTTGTTTCAGAGACAAATAGGGAATGTAATAGCATGGAAATTAGATGCATGGAGTTCCTCACAGGCACTCCTCTCTTCTTAAAGACTTAGCATGCACTTCCCTTAACCAGTTCGACTTCCAAATAGGAAAACCATAAAGGGACATTTAAATAAGAAAAGTAAAATGACCAACTCCTTGGCCAGCTTTACACACAAATAGCACAGCTAAAGAGGACAACCGATTGCGAGTCCAAAACCAATTATTGGACTCAAAATTGTAAGTTAAATTATAAGTTACAAATGTACTTTGCCAGTAATAAACTGTATAAATAAACTACAGTTTGTATGACATAATGAAACCTGATGTAGAATACATATGATGGAACACAGGATGGTGCTTTTACCGAGAATGAAATGTTGTTACCATTAGAAAATTGTATGCATCTGCGGCAATCCAACAGCAGGATGGAGAACACATTGCTTGATTTTCTTAGCATTGCACTGATCCAATAAATGATCAACCACATTTCTGAGTCCAGTCTCTGGTTCTAATCCACACAAAACTGAATAAATAGAAGTTGTAGAAGATACTCAAATTCCAACGGCGGAAAGATCAGGGATACCAAGTTCAATGCAAAGAGGATTCAGCCCAGGTTCCTCCAACAAGCTAAATGCAGAGAATGCATAGTAGGAATGGTACAGATCAGGCAGTTGTCCAGGGAATTTACTGAAACCGCCATACTGGTGGGGATGAAAACATCAAAGCTGACAATCAGAAAGTGGGGAAGCGATCTTTACATATAAGTGCCAAAAATGGAGTTGAAGATTGAACGGGGAAGAAGAAGCTTCACCTTGGTCTGACAGGTAAGCAAAAATTCACGTAGAGAGCCTTTGTCGAAGAAATGGTGGGCTCCTAAAATCTTCAAAACCCCACCAACCCTGGAACACAAAGACATTACACTTGTAAGTTGCTACAAATGCAACTGTGTAATTAAAATTCATGTTAGGTGACACTTACCAAAATGCATAACAAGTATCACTAGCCTTGTTGGTTCGGCCTTGAAATCCTCCATCGATCGCTTGCCTCTGGAGCAGGAAAGGAACAGTTTGCAAGGTGGCAAAAGAATATATAAAGTCTCAAGTACATGCTTAAGAAGGATTGATAAACAATGTGCTGTTTCGTAAGGTTAGAGAAGAAAATCAACCTGTAAGCACCACTCAAGAAGCGACGGGACATCAATGATGGAAGATGATGTGCATTTAGAAAGATCATCTTCAATGAAACCCATCAGCCGAAGAGCTGCAACCGCACAATAAGTAGCACCACCTGTGTCACTAAGCCAATTATATATCATAAGCACCCTAACAGACGGTTCAGCTACAAAATGTTAATGCATAGTTTAGGAATGCATTTAGTACAGACATATCAATGCAAGGGGGAAAAAACTCGAGTTTACAACTTAAACAAAAAGAACAAACTCAAGATCCAATGGAACTTTATTCAGGAATGGAATCAAGAGAGTATCCATTAGCTATCAGAAACAAAATTCTCCATTTGTATACAATCTAGTTGAGATTTAAAAAATCAACACATCACAATTTCAGTACTAAGACAATAAAAATCAGACAGGGTATTTGTCCTTAGTTGAAGCATGCTGAGGACTTCGGAAAGTTCTTTCTAATAAATACCATTTAGAATTCCATAAGACTTTCTAATCCTTAAAAAAACTAACTTGCATTCTTCTACTCGCCCAATCGAAATCTCAGGCAATCTGACTTGGCTTCCATATAATTATATTCATGGTTATATAAAGTGTAGAAACCAAAAACAATAAAGCCCTAAATTTTCAGCATGGATTACAAAGAGTTACAGATCAAAGCCTTGTTTTTTTGAACCCGACAATTGATTTATATAAATTAACGAGGCATGAAAAAACTGATCATAAAAGAAAATCCATTTAAAAAAAGAGGAAAAAACTGATCATTTAATTCAGCATTAATCAAAACCCATAAAATCAGAAATAATCTGAAACTCAGATTAAAAAAAAATTAATGTATACAAAAATAAAAAAACGCCATAGAAACGGAACATGCAACAAATGAAAGCAGCCTGGAGAGAGAGTTACGGGTTAGGGTTTGTGAAGTACATGCAGTGAGTGGCTGTAGCTGGTTACATTGCTGCTGCTGGCACAGATACTAGATAATGTGGGTTCTTAAGAGAGAAGAAGAAATTAACACAAGAACACAACCAAGAGAAGGAAATAAGAGAAATGCTCAACCAAATTGATATATTATTAACAATCTAAGTTTGTCCAACATCCCCCTATTTTATAGAACCCTAAAGGAATCTCTACACAACATTAACTACACATAGAAATCTCTACACAACATTAACTACTACAATTCTCAACACCACAACTTACTAGACTTGCTTAAAGAAACACAACTTACTAGACTTAGTTAATGATACTCAACTTACTAGACACTAGTACTCAACTTACTAGACCACTTAATGAAATACAACTTACTAGGACTAATAAAAGAGGTAGTTGTATAAAAGTCTTCCAAGCGTTCATTACAAAACAACCTTGGACACTCCAAGTCTTCAAAGTCTTCAAGCCACCTAGACGAGACATGGCTGCCAAGTTGGCACTGCATCTCTCTCTCTCTCTCTCTCTCTCTCTCTCTCTCTCTCTCTCTCTCTCTCTCTCTCTCTCTCTCTCCAACACAAATTGCAATCAGTTGTGAGGGGGCATATAGTATGGAATATAAAATTTAAATGGCTCTCGAGTGTCATATAAACTTGCTTCATTGCAGAAGGGTACTCACAAAAATAGTGCCTGTGTTGTCTGGCAGCAATAGATGAATGTCTGACAACAATAAATAGATAATAACAACAATGATCTGAATAAATGAGCAAGTAATCGACAATTCCCTCATTTTGAATAGAAGAACTCTGGAATAGTATAACTCCGAGATTACATTAAAAAATACCAATCGCCATAAGAATCAATTCAGTCTCACCATAACCACAAATTGCAATAAAGAAAGGGAGACGATATTTTCACCTCCTCTGCATTACACATTCGCCCCCCCCTTTTTTTTTTTTGAATGGTAACTGAATATATTAAAAAGGGATAGACCGAAAAAAGGCCTCCCGCACCCCCCACTAGGCCAGAATTACACACAGCAAGAAAGGGAAAAATACAAAAAGAAATTAAGGGGGGAGAAAGTCGAAAAGCTCCAGAGACTGCTTGACCACACCCGCTTTAGCCAAACTATCAGCGATTTCATTGGCTGATCGCCTAACATGAAGGAAATCTACCGAGCAACCGACCGATATATCCTTAATTTCATCGAATAAACGAAGAAATCTCCAAGGAGGATTCACCGAACCCTTAAGCCACCTAATGACATTTACGGAGTCTCCTTCCACGATAGTGTTCGCTACCCACGATAGACCGAAAAAAGGCCTCCCGCACCCCCCACTAGGCCAGAATTACACACAGCAAGAAAGGGAAAAATACAAAAAGAAATTAAGGGGGGAGAAAGTCGAAAAGCTCCAGAGACTGCTTGACCACACCCGCTTTAGCCAAACTATCAGCGATTTCATTGGCTGATCGCCTAACATGAAGGAAATCTACCGAGCAACCGACCGATATATCCTTAATTTCATCGAATAAACGAAGAAATCTCCAAGGAGGATTCACCGAACCCTTAAGCCACCTAATGACATTTACGGAGTCTCCTTCCACGATAGTGTTCGCTACCCTCTCGCTTCCTAACATCAGGAATCCTTGGTAAGCGGCTCTGACTTCAGCTTCGGTAGAATCTGCGACACCTATAGGCCCGGAAAAAGCCTGCACAACATCCCCCTCTGAATTCCTTAAGACACCCCCGATCCCAGCTGGACCAGGGTTACCTAAGCTTGATCCGTCAAAATTCAGCTTAGAAAAACCTACTGGAGGATTGACCCATTGCTGAGAGATTCTAGGAGTGGGTACTTGACTGTTGCATACCACTCTCCATCCCGCCCACAGGTCGAAAGCCGAAACAAATTTGAACAGGGGCAGTGCCCTTGCCCATGAAATCGATAAGGCTACTACCTTGATATACATGTAATAGAGAGAGTTTGAACGCCCAGCGAAAATCCTATTGTTTCTTTCCGACCACAAAACCCACAGCGTAGCCATTAATGAAATCGACCACAATACCTTACCTTTTGATCTCCATGGATTAAACGCCCACCCCTCAAATAGATCCTTAACTTGGGAAGGGAATACCCACTTGATGCCGAATCTCGCCAGAACCCTTCCCCATACCTCTCAAGCGACTTTGCAATGGATGAATAAATGTTCCACTGATTCTCCAGCTTCGATACACATAGCACAATGATTGACTATGATCATATTCCTTGCCCTCAAAAAATCTACCGTTTGAATACGGCCTTGAATCACCGTCCATCCGAAGAACCTTTATCTTCCACACTTTTGCCACAGACCGATTTGCCGCGCACGGATACAGTCCTTTGTAGAAAGATTTTACCGAAAAATAACCCGATGAGTCCCACACCCAGAGCCTTTTATCCGCCCCCGATGAACTGATGTAGTTGTCGTCCAAGAGCTGAAGAAAAGAAACCATCGAGAGCAATTCCCTGTCGAAGAAATTTCTGCGGAACATCGGCTTCCATATCACCTTATTGGCCCGAAACTCAAAGCAATCTTTGACTAAAGCTTGTTTGTCCCTGGCCACCACATATAAATCAGGGAACAAATCTTTTAAAAAGATGTCGGAACACCATACCATATTCCAAAAAGAAATTCTATCCCCCTGAGTATACTCTATATCTTATGCCGCGGTCAAAACATGGACTCAATCTCAAAATATCCCTCCACAGAGTCACGCCTGGTTTGTTGAATCGGTTTAGGGATCTCCAATTACCCACGTCTGTGCCATATTACCACCAATAACTTTCGCCCATAACTGAGTCTGTTCTTCGCCAAACCTCCACAGCCATTTCCCCAAGAGAGCGTCATTTACCTGTTTGATCTTACGGAGCCCCAAACCTCCGCCGAGAACCGGCTTACAAACATCGTCCCAGGAGACCAAAGAGAAACTCTTTTTTTCCTTTGAACCTCCCCACAAAAACCTCCGCTGAATTAATTCGATTCGCTTTGCAATAGAAACAGGGCACTTGAATAATGATAATTGGTATATAGGGATATTCGACAGCACGGCCTTTATCAAGGTCAATCGTCCCCCTTTTGATACCAAACTTCTCTTTGGCTATTTTGTTATTACAGGTGAATGATATGAGAAATTATCGGAGATGATACTTGTCCCTTGTTGCTATATCTCCTAGTTAAGCAGTCTATTTAAGATGAGAGACTTTAATGGCATCTCAAAACCTTATTGGGAATTGAGGTCATCAGACCAACCAGCATTATTACTCCAAAAACGCTAAATGACACAAAGTAGTTCATACAACATAGGAACAAATAAAGAAGGAAACATAGGTCTTTACAGAAAACATATCTATACAGTTGGTGCAGCTTAAGGGCTGTTCTAAAAGCAATTAATATGTAGGTCTTTACAGATAACATATCTATACAGTTAGTGCAGCTTAAGAATGTTCTAAAAGCAATTATGGAACAAACATGTCAATCAGGAAGTGTATTGTTATTGTTCAATCGATGGCATACCTTTTAATCACTTCCAACAAATTACAAACTAGTATTTTATTTTAACAGATATATAAAATAACCGAGTAAAGGGAGGAATAAGAAAGATGCAGATAATGAACTGGAAGCTCTCTACAGATAGGAGAAACACTTTTCACCAATAAAAGCAATGGTTGAAAATATAGATCACATGGATAATAGAGATTTCACAGTATCTACTTACCATGAGACTCCGAACCTGGAACTAAACCAAACCCACCATCATATGACTGCGAGCAACAACTGTAACAGTTAGAAATATGAACAAAGATCCTAAGCTGTTGAAGGAGATACATTCGAAGGATGGTGACATGGAAGGAAAATAATAACAGAGTCCACTAGAACAGACCTGGCATTGAATTATATATGCCATAGCTTTCCCTTTGTCCATTCCACTCCAATCATTTAGCATAGAACAAATGGCAGCTGAAAATTCAATATAAAATCTAATGATACTATAAATATCTCATAAGTGAGGAAGTTATATATGCATGATACATAGAAAGGATTTTCTAACCAGCACAGTATACAAATCGGAGATCCTTCTCCGCCCCAGTATGAATGGGCATAAAGCTGCCAAATGCACAAAATGAACACAGACCACATCAGTATGAAATACTGAAAGTAAGATTAAATGCCCATAAATATTTCATACTTAATGTATATGTAATGAAAAATTGGATGAATTCGGGTTCTCATAAAAGATAAGAATCACCAATAATGTTGTGAGCTATGTTGCATGGGTGCGGGTACGAATGTCAGAAATCCAACAGTGGATTCGGCTAACTTCAGATAAAAGGATTCGTGGATTCCCTAATATATTTTAATCAATTTTAATTTTAATTCTTTTGCATGATAATATAATTATAACATGTGCCATTAAAAAAAAAGAGAGTTATAACAGGTAATATATCGGAAATTTTGGTAGGTTAAGTAAATATAATGTTTTATTTTCACACATAAAAACTTACTATTAGAAAAGATAAAACTCAAAACATAATTGTAAATTTCCTGTAGTAGTATTTAGAGATCTAGAAGTTTCAAAGCCGACCCAACTAGTTTGGGACAAACGCTTTGTTGAGTTGAGTTGAGTTGAGTAGAAGTTTCACTGTGAATCAAAAAGTATTGGAGTCCGACATGAAGGGTACCCATTTTTCTTGTATCATGGTATTGCAAGATTCACCTAAGGTTCATACCAACAGTGTATTACACTATTTCTCTCTGGATGTCCCGGACATCCATATTTTGTTTTCTTGTTGCATAAGGATGGAACCCCTTTTTCGACTCCACTTCTTTTCTTTATTGAGTTAATTTTCCCTTTCTTTCATTTTGCTCCAATGCACCTGTTGTCACAAATCATAGCATACAATGAAACAGCACAGCAGGTTTACTAGTGCCATCATTGTCACTCAATCGCTAGTGAAACCACTGTAACGAATCTTGTTATTCGTGAAGCGATTCCCCTACTAAAGAAATGATTAAACACTATCATTAAAAAAAGAAAAAAGAAACTTCTTTATAAATGTATACAAGTAGTCTTCCTAATTTTTACAGTGGCCATTCTATCATTCACCCAGCTCATACCAGCAATGCCAAAGATCTTTATCTTCTCTATATTTCATGTTGTATTCTTAAGTTTTGTACATGACTAATCTTAAAAAAGAACCAAATTTATTTTACATGACCAGCACAACAGGGTAAGTAAATTTTTATTGGTTCAGTTATTTATTCAAGAATTGATACCGGGCAGTGCCAACAAGGTTGGAATGGAACAGGATGATATAGATGTGTATGAACTGGGTTTAGTCCTCTTTGGTTTATACAGTACAACTTTTTTTTTTTAACAGGGCAGTACAACTTTTCTTTTTACTGAAACAACTAATTGGACCAACCAAAACCTACTGAGAAATACCTTAAACTCACTCCAAAACAACTAATCAATGTAGTAAATCCACATCCTAAAACTCGCTAAGATAATACACACACATTAGATTATCCCTGACAAACATTCAGAACCCCTACCATATAATAAGCCCGATTAGCTAATTAAATATAAAATAATAGTAATTTGTGCTTTTCACTTGTCGCCATAGAATTGAAAAAAAAAAGATAGAAGAGAATCCGATAAACGTACCACCCATCAGGCTGTTGAAGGTTTTTCATTGAGATCAATATAGAGTCAGAGTCAATTCTAGACAACTTGTAGCCAACCACCCTCAATATGGCTAGGGCACAATAGGTGCTTGCCAAGTGGCTAAAATTGAGATGTGAGCCCTGTTTACATCAAAGAAAAAAAAAAAAAAAAATCTCAATGCAAGACCTAGTACCAACATTCTATATACTACACTTGAATTTGAACAATGCTGAGAAAATTCCCAACTGGGTATAATAGATATGGGCGTACCCCGATACCATCGCTAGGAAATTGGGAAGTTCTGGAACCATGAAATCCATAGAATTCTCCTGAAATAGTCTAACAAATCAGGCAAAGAGTGGTCTAAAAAGGAAAACCCAGATCAGAAAATAATGAAATTATACCATTATCCAAGTCAGAAATGTTTCCCGGATGGGATTGAAATGATAGGACCCAATTGGCCACTCTATCCTTGTCCACCTAAAATTAGAATTTCAAGTACCCAGATTCAAAACCCTAGAATAAAAATCACTCTATTTTGGAGAAAAGAGATCTTATATGAGAGAGAGAGAGAGAAAGAGAGAGAGAGAGAGAGAGAGAGAGAGAGAGAGAGAGAGAGAGAGATACTCGATCTAAGGCAGAGAGGATGTGGAGGCCAGAGATTGCGAAGTAGGCGAGGGTGAGGCGATTGATTTCTTGTTCCTGGTACATGGAAGGGATGGTGTCGAACATCATCTCAAGGAAGTAGATGTGGCGATCCTTTTCGAAGGAGCTCGATTCGGAGAAATCCATTTCTCACACACCACAATTCACAATCAAAATTTATCCATCTAGGAGACCCAGAACAGATGAGAAAAACAAGGACGCCTCTGATGCTTTATGCTTACCTTATGACTTTCTTAGGGCTGCAACTCGAGCCGGGTTTTACCCGAGCCGACCCGAAAATAACCTGGGTTGGGTTCAGGTTTCATGGGTTTCGGGTCGAGCCGGGTTCAACATTCAAAAGCCCGCATGAAGCTCGGGTCGAGCCGGGTTTGAAGGAGCCTGACCCGACCCGACCCAAGTTACATAAGTTATAGTATGTACATTTTTTTCTATTGTTAGTTAAAAGTTAAAAGTGAAAACTCACGCACCCACTGTTATTGTATGTGAGTGTAATTTCTGCTTCTATGAGTTGAGTTGATTCAAGTGTTTGATTCAGCATTGTTTGATTGTAATTACAACATTGTTTGATTACAGCATTGTTTGATTCAAGTGTAATGTGAGTGTAATTACATCATTGTTTGATTCAAGTGTAATGTGAGTGTAATTTCTGCTTCTATGAGTTGAGTTGCCTTGCCAAACAAGAATTTTCCTTAAAAAATTGCGTCAGCGTGAAAAAACCCGACCCGAGATTTATCATGGGTAGGGCCGGGTTTGGGAATCGTGGGTTTTCCGAAAAAAAACCCGACCCGAAATATTTCTCGGGTAGGGTTGGGTTCTCCAAAACCCGACCCGCCCGACCCGAGTTACAGCCCTAACTTGCTATATTCTATTTATTTATACTAGGGGTTTGGGTATCTAATAGGGCTGCAACTCGGGTCGGGCGGGTCAGGTTTTGGAGAACCCAACCCTACCCGAGAAATATCTCGGGTCGGGTCGGGTTGGGTTTTTTTCCGGAAAACCCACGATTCCCAAACCCGGCCCTACCCATGATAAATCTCGGGTCGGGTCGGTTCGGGTTTTTTCACGTTGACGTAATTTTTTAAGGAAAAATCTTATTTGGCAAGGCAACTCAACTCATAGAAATAGAAATTACACTCACATTACACTTGAATCAAACAATGATGTAATTACACTCACATTACACTTGAATCAAACAATGTTGTAATTACAATCAAATAATGCTGAATCAAACACTTGAATCAACTCAACTCATAGAAGCAGAAATTACACTCACACGCAATAACAGTGGGTGCGTGGGTTCTCACTTTTAACTTTTAACTAACAATAGAAAAAAATGTACATACTATAACTTATGTAACTCGGGTCGGGTCGGGTCGAGCACCTTCAAACCCGGCTCGACCCGAGATTCATGCGGGCTTTTGAATGCTCAACCCGGCTCGACCCGAAACCTATGAAACCTGAACCCAACCCAGGCTATTTTCGGTCGGGTCGATGCGGGTCGGGTAAAACCCGGCTCGAGTTGCAGCCCTAGTATCTAACTGTAATCTACCTATCTATTTATCTATCTATCTATGTGAATTGATAAATCCGCCCCTTTTATTACTTGGGACAGCCACCTCTGGTGCATCTATGACTGTATCGTCTCCAATCAAGGGCCCTTTTTCCTTCTGTTGATGCAAGGGCGCCCTCGCATCTATCATTCCTCCATCTATATCTATCTATCTTACTAAACGAGCCATCTATATTCTACCTATCTATCTATCTATCTATCTATGTCTTTCTTTCCATGAAAAAAATTTATTGGAAAACTTTTACTTCTAGAAACTAGGTAACTTCTTCACCCCCTATTATTTTACACCACAAGGTGGGATGGGAGAGGCCCAACATTTTTAAAACATGCCCAGCATGGATGGGGCCCACCATTTTACACTTCATGCTGTGATGTGGTGGGCCACCATGTCCATACAAACCATGCATATGGTGGCACACAACATTTTACACTTCATGTTATTGATGGGGTAGGACCATCATTTTACAACATGTTTTTTTATGGGTTGGGGCCCACCATTTTACCACTAATATTGATGGGGACGGGGCCACCATTATACACTTGCAATGATCACACCCCATTACAACTATGTTAGTGCAGTTGCTCTACTTCGAATCGCACTTAAATTTAGGGAGATGATATTTTCACTCCCCTTGCGCTTCCCCTATAATGTGATTTGATGTGAAAAGTGAGCAACTTTTGCATTACGCATCCACCCCCTCATAACGTGGATGCGTAATGCAAGGGGGGGTGAAAATATCATCACCCTAAATTTATCCCTTATCTCATCATGCTTTTCTATTTATTTTTTGTTAAATAAGCTGGGATTGAACCTGGTTGAAGAACAAAGCCCTAACCATTGAATTAGAGGCTCAATCCCCAATCCCGATCGACTGATAAATCGACTCCCTAATATCTTAAATCGACTCCCCATGTATCTTTCTCTCTGTCTAACCCAGAGGAGAGAGAAAGACACATGGGGAGTTGATTTAAGATATTTGGGAGTCGATTTATCACTGCCCTCTTTTTTATTGTGCCTCTCAATTCTCGATCATCCTTCTTGTTGTGCCTCCTCTAATGCTAATTAGGTTGGTAGTTAGGGGACCTTTTTTGGTAGGAGAGCTGGGATGGAACCTCTGACCTTAGGATCAAAGAACATAATCTTTACCAATTGAGCTAAAGGCTCGTCCACAGCTAATAAGAGGAGAGAGACGGAGAGAAGGGTAGCACAAGCCTTTCGCCCTGGTGTGACTGGCAGGAGGCAGGAGATTTTATCAGCAAAACTGAATCATTCAGCACAGCTCTCTTTCTAGCTGGCCCGGAATTATTATGTACCAGTGCCGAATAGAGCACCAAAAGAGGTTCCCAGGGAGATAACACAAGGCTCCTCATAGGATAACTCTTTAATTGTAAGTAAAGTGGGGCGTATTGCTGTGTGATAAGTTGCCAAAAGTAGCAAATTATGAACCAACAAAGGTAAGTACTTTTGATATGCAGTTTGAGATTTCGTCCCTCATTTCCATCTACTAAAGTTCGTTTCTGACCTTCCACTTTTGAGTCTCCCACTTCCCATCGGAGAAGCATTTGAAAGCTAATCAAACTAGGGGCAGAGTTAGAGCAAAAACCAGGAAAGTTTAGTCAGGAGCAGGGATTCTACAATGCACTGCAAAATATGCTTCCACTATTCACATAGAAAATTAGAAAACATTACAACGAAAGCTAGTTCCTACAGCAGATAATAGCACCATTACCGTCCTACATATATTCCCAACACCAAAAACCATTAAAATCCGTAGATAAAAAACCCCAAAAACTAAACCATCAGAAACTAAGAACTGAAAATTAATCGACTTCTTCAATCTTGGGACCAGCTCCCCCACCAGCACTCATAGAGGGACCATCATCATCCATTCCAGCACCCATATCAGCGCCCCCACCCTGATACATCTTGGCAATGATAGGGTTACAAATACTCTCCAGTTCCTTCATCTTGTCATCAAACTCGTCTGCCTCCGCCAGCTGGTTACTGTCAAGCCACTGGATTGCCTGCTCGATTGAATCCTCTATCTTCTTCTTGTCTGCCGGAGCCAGATTAGAACTGATCTTCTCATCCTTGATGGTGTTCCTCATGTTGTACGCATAGTTCTCCAAGGCATTCTTGGACTCAACCTTCTTCTTATGCTCCTCATCTTCAGACTTGTACTTCTCAGCCTCCTGCACCATCTTCTCTATCTCATCCTTGCTCAATCTCCCCTTGTCATTTGTAATGGTGATCTTGTTCTTCTGCCCTGTCGTCTTGTCCTCGGCCGAGACATTCAAGATACCATTAGCATCAATGTCGAAGCAGACCATGATCTGAGGAACACCTCTGGGAGCGGGAGGGATACCGGAGAGCTCGAATTTACCCAAGAGATTGTTGTCTCTGGTTCTCGTCCTCTCACCTTCATAGACCTGGATTAAGACGCCGGGTTGATTGTCAGAGTAGGTAGAGAATACCTGCTCCTTCTTGGTGGGAATTGTGGTGTTCCTTGGAATCAAAACAGTCATGACTCCTCCAGCGGTCTCTAATCCAAGGGAGAGAGGGGTGACATCCAAAAGAAGCAAATCCTTGACCTTCTCATTGCCCTCTCCACTCAAAATAGCAGCTTGGACAGCAGCACCATAAGCAACGGCTTCATCAGGGTTGATGCTCTTGCAGAGCTCCTTCCCATTGAAGAAATCCTGCAACAATTGCTGAACTCTAGGAATCCTAGTAGACCCTCCAACAAGAACCACATCATGGACATTGTTCTTGTCCATCTTGGCATCTCGTAAGCACTTCTCAACTGGCTCCATACACTTCCTAAACAAATCCATGTTGAGCTCCTCAAATCTAGCCCTGGTAATGGTGGAATAGAAATCAATCCCATCATACAAAGAATCAATCTCAATTGTCGTCTGAGCAGTGGAGGAAAGTGTTCTCTTTGCCCTCTCGCATGCAGTCCTCAGCCGCCTAAGAGCTCTGGGGTTCCCACTAATGTCTTTCTTGTTCTTTCTCTTGAACTCCTGAACGAAATGATTAACCATACGGTTATCAAAATCCTCACCACCAAGATGGGTGTCTCCAGCAGTAGCTTTCACCTCGAAAATACCCTCTTCAATGGTGAGTAGAGAGACATCGAAAGTTCCACCACCGAGATCAAAGATGAGGACATTCTTCTCACCAACACTAGAGGATTTCTTGTCGAGACCATAAGCAATGGCAGCAGCCGTTGGCTCGTTGATAATACGCATTACATTGAGTCCGGCAATGACGCCGGCGTCCTTGGTGGCCTGACGCTGGGAGTCATTGAAGTAGGCAGGGACGGTTACCACAGCATTCTTGATGCTGGTCCCGAGGTAGGCCTCCGCAATCTCACGCATTTTCATTAGGACCATGGAGGAGATCTCCTCCGCGGAGAATTGTTTCTCCTCGCCCTTGTGTTGGACGACAATCATTGGTTTGTCATTTGGTCCGGCAATTACCTTGAAGGGCCAAAGTTTGATGTCACTCTGGACGGAGGTATCACTGAACCTTCTTCCGATCAAACGCTTCGCATCTGCAAAGAGGAGACATACAGTGACATCAGAGAAAAATCAGAGTTTGGCTAATGAAATATTACTTGCGAGTCCAATGCAGTAGGAACTTAGAATTTCAAACTCAGAAGTCAAAACTATGTCTTTGCAGCCTTTGCTCGAAGTGGCTCAAGAGGCTGATCTTCCCTTTGAGAAGAAATCACATTGCAAATCAATTTGGGTTGGGTTCATAACATTAAATAATGCATAAAAAACAATATTTAGAAATTAAAAATAGAAAAATAAATTCTGTCCTTTGACAAAAGGAGAACCAGATCTAATTGGAGTGAAATGTTACTTGTAAGTCCAAAACAATGAAGAATTTCAACTCAAAACTGTGTTTTTGCACACAAAGGAGAACAGGCTCTTCCCTCGAAGTGGGTCGAGAGGCTGATATTCCCTCTAACAAGATCAATCACATTGCAGACCAATTTGGGTAGGGTTTGTATCATGAAACAATGCTAAACAAAACAATATTTAGACCCCGTTCATTTTAGATTATGAAAACCGATTGTGAGTGCCTGACTGATTATCGGACTCAAAATTGCGAGCGCGTAACCGATTATGATAACCGTTTGTGAGTGCCTAACTCATGATTGCATTCAAAATTGCGAGTGCCTAACCGATTGTGAGTGTCTAACTGATTATTGGACTCAAAATTGCCAGTGCCTAACTGATTAGTGGACTCACAATTGCGAGTGCCTAACCATTTATGATAACCAATTGTGAGTGCCAAGCTGATTTTTGAACTCTAAATTGCGATTGCCTAACGATTATGATAATCGATTGTGAGTGCCTAACTGATTATTGGACTCAAAATTGCGAGTGCCCAGCCGATTGTGAGTGCCTAACCGATTATTGGACTCAGAATAGCTTTTAAATTTGACTCCAATAATCATTTTGGCACTCAATCGGTTGTCATATTTCATATAGTGGCAACAGATTGTGAGACCAAACCGATTATTGGACTCAAAATTCAACATAATTTTGAGTAATTTCGATCCCAATAATCTACTTGGGGCTGCAAAATTAAAAATAAATTATGTGATTTCACAAAAAATGAGTCAGATCGGGAATTAAACACAGAACTGACGCTCTAAAGTAGGGGTGCAACTTGTGTCGTGGGGGTCGGGTTTTCCAAAACCCTACCCTACCCTACCCTACCCTACCCGAGAGTACCCTACCCTACCCTACCCGAGAGTCGGGTCTAATTTTTTAGAGGAAAACCCGACCCTATCCAAAAATCTCTAAATTTATGTCATAAATTTCACACAACAACCTATGATAACCTCAATGAAAGAAAGTCACAGTACACTCAATCGAGTCGGGTCGGATTTCGGTTTTTTTCTTCTTTCTTTAAACCCGGCCCTACTCGAGATTGAGTCGGGTTTTCCAACTTAAAACCCAACCCTACCCAAGACCCATGATTTTTCTAAACCCATAAAGATTTGTATAATAAGAAAGCATAGAATACAGCATTCATCCGTAATACTACTGATTTGTTACTAACACAAATCAATACCTCCCAAAACTTTCAAAATCATAGAAGAACACAAAACCAGATATATAAGACTTACCAAACACAGTGTTGATCGGATTCATGGCGACCTGATTCTTCGCAGCATCTCCGATAAGACGCTCCGTATCGGTAAAAGCTACGTAAGAAGGTGTGGTCCTGTTACCTTGATCATTAGCTATGATCTCTACACGATCGTGTTGCCAAACTCCCACACACGAATACGTGGTTCCTAGATCAATACCGATTGCAGGACCTTCTCCTTTTCCACCCATTGTGTTGTAATAATCGGGACTCAATCTATAAGAAACGAAGAGAGAATTAGAGAATTGAGAATAACGATAGAGAGATTTTTCTGCTTTGGGTTAACAATTGAGGAATGCGGAGTTAGAAATAAGCTTAATATATGGGAAATTGGTTTAGTTCGCGAAGCTTCTGTGGGATATTGACCGTCCATCTTATAAAGATGGACGGTTGAATTGAGGATTGTTTTTTACACGGAAACTATTAGCTCTAGTCCTTTCCAGAAAGTTCATTTTATTTTCCTTTTTTTTTAATTGGCCGACTAAAGCCAAGCGCGAGAAGAGTCCTTCGCGAGTGGAATTCTGGTATCTACGAGAGACTGCCAATTTATTTCCCTGGAAAATTTTCGAAAAGTTACCTGGAAAAAATGGGTTCACAAGCCTCCAAATAAATCTCTTTATTGGAAAATTTTCAGATGTAGCCAAACAGACGCTAATCATTTTTCTACGGTAATAGCTCTGCCCTTGATATTTGATCCAACAGCAGCCTATTAAAAAGTGGGCAGCTGCTGGATCTAATATCAAGGCTGGTAAGTCCTACAATGGACTTCAACTCGGGCGATTTTATATGGTGTGTGGCCGTATATTCTCTTATTTTTCAAAAAGTACAGTAGAGCCCTCTCCATAGGATGATCCAAATCGTCCATTTGTTGGAGAAATATTTTTCATAAAGTGCAGTACGGCCCTCTCCATATGGATCATCCATTTGTTGGGGCACAACCTATTTACTCTGGGACCCAACAACTGGACGGTTTGGATCATCCTGTGGAGTGGATGATCCAAATCATCCATTTGTTGGGGCACAACCTATTTACACTGTGGCCCCACAACTTCAGTCTATAGAGATTGCTATATGGTGTAGTTTATCTATAGATCAAAGGGTTAGGATCATCCGATGGAGCTGATTTTGGGGGCCTAGTAACATTGAGGCCCAAGGTCCAAGCTGTCCATTTGATGGGCCCCAACGTTAATAGGTTATGCCCCCAAAATCATTTCCATGGGATGATCACAACCCTCCGATCTACAGAGGTTTCCATAATATATGGTTTCTCTTTAAATTGGAGGGCTAGGATCATCCTATGAAAAATAATTTTTTCGGAAACAACCTATTTACGATGTGGCACTTCAAATAAATAAATTAATTAATTTATGGTTCCTCTTTAAATAAATTAATTGGTGTACCCACCTACCATTCATGTTGGAGAGAGAGGTATTGTTGCACCGGTTGTAGCTTCACAACCGTTTGGGGGGGAGGGGAGATGACTGCCCTCAGAATGGGTGAATGGAACCAAAATTTTCTAAACCGATTAATATTTCTTTGGAAAAATGAAAGGTATAATGCCTTTGGGCTCCACGTCTTCCCCTTGTTCACGCGATCAGATCCGTTCATCTGAACATCAACCATAGGGATGGCCGAATGCCATTCAGATGATCCTAGGGCCTCCATCTAATAAGCCTGTCCAGCCATGTGATGAAAAGCTAAATCATTGATTTTTTTCTTTTTCTGGTTATCTATCTAACACATGTGATGTCTGTCTGGGATGGGACCAAGACCTTATGCATCAGGTCATGATGTTCTACATGTTCTATTGTCCCGCAAATCTGTCCTCTTTACGCCTGTTCCTTCATCTCTCATGAAAATTAAGGGTATGTGGTACTAGCCTAGGGCTTCTCTCCTTTTTTCGGTTGCTGAAAATGAGAAAACATGAAAAATCCGGAAGATCTGGATCGAGAAGCAAAATTGTTTTGGCCTATTTATTGAGATCCCCACAAAAACGGTGCGGGGAGAATGAGTTTTTTTTTTTCTTACTTTTTTAAGCCGTCACAATCGGTTGTCATAATCTTAAACGAACATGGTCTAAAAGTGTTGCATTTGGGAAGTGATATATCTACCCCTTTGATTACCTGGGACACCCAGCAACAGCAGTGTATGTGGCAATCAGCTCCATTGAATCCTACTGACGTGAAGTACATCAGCCCCTCTAATATCCGTGCTACCATATTTTGATAATGACACTACACACTTTGTTTATAGTTTTAATTAGTTTTTCACGGTTATTACAATATTCAAAGATCCTATCAACATCCAATTAGAAAAGTACTATTTCATTCTTTTTCTTTAACTAGAATTTTTGGGAACTGATACCCTCTGCTTTTCTTTCTTCTTCTTCTTCTAGGAGGCCACTACCCTCGAGGTAGTCTATCTTTTCTTTCCTTTTATGATAATCTTCTTTGTATTGGATTACCAGAAGCTTATCAATTGTGTAGAAGGGTATAATTCCGGTGAAATTGAGTTTACTTGTTGTTTTGGGTTGTGATTTGTGATCTCTCAGTGCTTGATCCCACATCATTCTCCAGGTACATTCCTGGCTCATCTCTTATTGAAGCCGCAGACCAAACTCTCATCACTAGAGATGACATTCTCCAAAAACTCAAAGCAAACCTTGCTCAAGCACAAATAAGAATGAAAAATCAAGCAGACAAAAGTCGAACTGAAAAAATATTTGAACCAGGTGATTGGGTCTTTGTTAAACTTCAACCCTACCGCCTGCAATCCGTCGCGTTGCGGCTCAATCTTGTTTGGGTACCCGGGTTCCCCACACATTTTTTAAGATTTGAAACATGAAAGACCAGATGAATGTGGGCTGCTGGAGGTAATTCCAGTTTATAAGCTACAGTACCCACTTTCTCTAATACCTTGAAGGGGCCGAAGAATCGCCGTCCCAGCTTTTGATTGAGCCGCAACACGACGGATTGCTGGCGGTAGGGTTGAAGTTTAACAAAGACCCAATTCGGCCCCTTCAAGGTATTAGAGAAAGTGGGTACTGTAGCTTATTAACTGGAATTAGCTCCAGCAGCCCACATTCATCCGGTCTTTCATGTTTCAAATCTTAAAGAATGTGTGGGGAACCCGGGTACCCAAACAATTCCATTACCCCTCATGACCACCGACGGTGCGGCAATTCTTCAACCAACTGCTATTCTGAACTATCGTCACTTGAAAAGGCAAAATCAGTGGGTAGCTCAAGCATTGGTTCAGTGGGAAGGACTACCGTTGGAAGAAGCTTCTTGGGAAGACATCGCTCATCTACGGCACTTGTACCCTCATTTGAACCTTGAGGACAAGGTTCTTTGGGAAGAGTAATGATAGGTATCATGGCAAGGGTGAGGATGGGACTACTGAGACAGATGAGCTGGCAAGAGAATCTCCTGGCATAACAACCATACGAAAGAGCATGAGGCCAAGGAAAAGACCATACGAAAAGCTGCAATTTTGGTTGTCATTGATAGGTTAACTAAGTACGCCCACTTCTCCGCTTTACCTAACAGCTTCACAAGTCATAAGGTTGCTGAATTTTTTGCCTCTGAAATCGCCAAGCTTCATGAAATTCCCCGTACTATTGTGAGTGACAGGGATCCGCTCTTTGTTAGCAAATTTTGGAAGGAATTGTTTAAACTTTAGGGCACCACACTGGCCATGAGCAGTGCGTATCATCCTCAAACTGACGGTCAATCTGAAGTGCTAAATCGTTGTCTTGAAATGTATTTGCGAAGTTTTGTCCTTGATGAGCCCAAACAGTGGGTCAAGTATTTGCACTGGGCTGAATATTGGTACAACACATCTTTCCATACCGCAGCTGGTATGACCCCATTCCAGGCACTCTATGGCAGGCCACCTCCTATTCTCTCCAGGTACATTCCTGGCTCATCTCTTATTGAAGCTGCAGACCAAACTCTCATCACTAGAGATGACATTCTCTAAAAACTCCCCTATTTGTTAAGTTTTAAAGGCAAAGAAAAACGTTAAAGGAAGTGAATTTATCTTAAAGCAGTGAACCACTTGTTAGAAAAAATTGATGTGCAAATCTGTAATTTAGGATTCGAAAAATACTTTATAAGAAATTAATCTCACAACTTGAAGACAGAGATTACTAATACTATTTTCTGCAATAATAATCTGTGAAGGAAAAAGAAATCATTAGATCACTTATCGAGTTGAGGCACGAAGAATCTTCGCTGTCCTTAAGGCAAATCTCGCCCCCACTATGACGAATCAACGGTGCAGATGGGCGTCTCGGCGTATGCCTCCAGGATACAACAACTCTCGCTCCAGGGGTGTGCACTCACACAGCCCGGATGCCTAAGAACTCGCTTATATTTGCCAAAAGCCTTGAGCAGAAAACCAGAGAGAAAGAGCAGAAGAAGAATCCGTCAAGGATGATCTTCTGTTTTCTCTAAAACCGATTTATATAGAACGGTAATCGATCCGTTATGATGAAACGTCTCACTCTTTTAGTGCGTGAGAGACTTTTTCCAAACGGTCACTAAACCACGATTAAGGAATCTCAAACGGTAAAAAAAGAATTAAAACAAAATAAATAAATTCTTGACCGTTAAAAGGAAAAATAAATAATAGAAAAAGAAAAGCCTTATGTCCATGCGCGCGGCCGGCCGGGCCGGGCGGCGCGCGTGTGTGGTAAGATCAAAAGCCAACCGGACCCAAGTGGGCGATCCGTGCACGTAGGATCCCCATAACCTCTTGCTCATTTACAAGGTTAAGAGAGTGAAAGTATATATATGGCCACTCTCATCCTCTCACACTTCCCATCTAGGACTAAAGTTTTCTCATGACTTTAGTCTTTTTGGAGGGAAGCCCAAAAGCATACATAAAATTACTAAAAACACCCCATTGTAAGTTTGAATTACAAAAAGACTTCTTTTCACATAAAGAGTCAACACCACTCTCACAGAAACCGTTAAAGGGGGGGGGGATTTTATCCGGGTGGGGGGTGGATATCAACGCCCATATTTTTTGGTAGAGTTACAATATAAAATGCTATAAACATCCAATTTGAAAAGAAAAACAAAGTGAGTCGTGCCATTAAAAAAATGTGCCTAGATATCGGTGGCTGTATTTAATCAAATTAGTACTTAAAATGAAAGCTACATAGCAGTAGTGTCTTGTTGTGCTATTATGAGAACATGGGTGGGGTCCAAACGCTTCTTGATTTCGAAAATTGTACAAAGAAAATCACACGTTGCTATAGCTTGCTTCGTTCATGAAAAATTACAGTAAGATACAAATAGTTTTAAACAATAGGGCAACATACAAATGAAGATCGTTAAATTAATATAGGGCTCAAAATCCTGCAACTAATTCTTGTGGGAAGGTAAAATAAAACAACCAAGTACTTGGAAAAACTATATATATCTCTATCTCTTTTTTACTATATGGCCTAGCGGGTGCTATGAGTGCCACCTCAGCTTTGAAAAGCCGGGTCTCCACCTCGGATGCAAGGGTATGACGTGTACTTAAAATTGTCCACCTTGGAACGTCTGGCCGAATTGCCAGCCGGCAGGCGCGACATTGTAGCTGGTGATGGTCCGGCCATCGCTGGTTGTTACTTGGAAGGAGAGGGATTGGCCATTGAGGAAGGAATTACTCTGCCAATTTTGGCCCCAATTCCTTGACATGGATTGCCACCCTGTCTTAGACCCCTTGATGGACACCGCATGGACGTCTCCAGCTCCTCCAACATTGGTTATTAGGACTAAGTTGAAGTAAGAGTGGCCATTGATGGTGAACCTTATCCCACCTTTCTTCATACATGGAACCCTGCAGGAGAGAATCAATTTTGTTACTTGGTGAGTCATGTGTATCTCACATAGTAAATTTTCATTTTAATTATTGGGGTGATTAGAAATCCTTGGATAATTTGTTCTGCGAATTGGGTATCTTGCTTGGATAACCTTATCTTGAGATTATCTTGTTCGTTGTTCACCAATTTTGTTCTGGTAATATTTTATCCAAGAACAAAGGTCGACCTGAACAAATCTTACCTTCGGAATGAGATCGGAACAATCCCGGCTCGGTACTGTGCAATTTGCAAGAAGGCAGGCTCTGCTAGATCAAAATGTTGGAGGGGAGGATTGCACCACCCACCATTGTCGTTCGATTGAGCAAAATTTGGGGGACAAAAGTTTGTGGCTGTGACAATGATCGACCCCGGGAGGCACCATTTTGGGTCATCGTTGCATCTCATTTCGTAGCATGAACCGCAGCTCAATCCATTGTTGAACAGGGCAGTACTAAGTGCGGCGGTGTTAGTCCCATACCCTTGGCTATACAAGTTGCCATAGCCACAAGCACCTCCTGCAATAAGACCAACAACTGAAGATAAGGAAACTGACCCAACACTAAAAACACTAAAAAATAAATAGAAGTGAAGTTTCATACGAGAATTTTGCGTAAACAAGATGGAGGCACTTGATTCTAAACATACCCATTGTGCCGGATGCGTCGCCGCCACCGTAGAACGTGGCGTGACCGCCCTCCCAATCGTATGAGTCTCCCAATGTGCCATGGTAGTGGATGCTGAAGATGATGAAGAAGAAGAGAGCAGAAGGAGCAACAAAGAAGCTTAGAATGGCCATTGAAGAAGAACAAAGGAGATTGAGAGGTTTGATTTGGAAGAGAGAGAGGTGTGGTTTGTTAGTAAGGGGAAGGGGGAGAGGGGTATTTATAGATGAGACAACCAATGCGGGGTTACTTGGGGTCTTTTTTAATTTTTGTTTCCACTTTTCTTTTTTAATTTTTTATGAAGAGACGAGAGAGTGTTCTCACTGTTGAGGGGGCCAAAGCCTTGAAACGGATTTGCGTAAGTGTGCAAATGAGGTTCACATGCAAATGTTCCAATTGGACTACCAATCGCTATGCCCAAGGGCCCCACTGCACATGCAGTTTCCTAACTGATTTCCTCATCTATTCATTCCTCTGGTACGCTTTTGCCCTTGAAATTTTTTGTTATTCCAAACCGATTTCTTTCCTTTTTCTAATTCTGAACTTATTTACCAAATATAAACATTAAGTTATTATATGTATCAAGTACGATCACTTTTTCCTCAGCTGACCAATTAGGGTTTCCGTACCAAACTTAATTAAAAATACCCTGCTGGAATTTTAGCTTTCCAATGTTAAATCTCTCCTCCTTGTCAATAGGTATAGCATTTTCTTTCTATTTTTCGTCATCTCCTTTTGGTTAGAATCATCACTTTCATCTCCATTACCATTTGCAGATTGTTAGGGGTAAAATTTGGCCCCCAATCTTGACATGACACGTTACACATGTAGATTCAAAGGCCGGTCAGGTAAAAGAGTAATTTCACAGTGCTTCCGAAAACCTGAGATATCCTAGAATTCATACCTGCTACAACGGTGTAAACATGGAAACTGATATTTCAGAAAACTCCATAAAAAGCAACTTTTCATACGTAGGACTCTACTCTATAAATGGGGGACAAACTTCGAGGTAAAAAACATCAATCACAATTAAGATCTCATCTTCTCAGAGAGTTCGAGTTCAATTCTTACGTACTGTTGTTGCGTCTGACTTAGGCATTGGAGTCCTCCGGAGTCAGACTCTGGTCCTCTTTCCAATGCTTTCCTATGTTTGCAGGTTGCAAGATATCTTTTTAGGAGCTAGCTCAGCAAGGTTCACTTTTTGAGTGTGTACAGATTTTAGCGGCAACAGATTGACGCTATCCATTGGAAACAAAGTAAAGAAGACCTGAGCATGGCACCGAGGAAGAGCAACCGCAATACTGGTCAAGACTTTAATTCCGAGAGCGTGGCACAATATGCTTCAAGACACGGTTCTCAAAACCGGGCTCAACCTATCGATGGTCGACCAACAACCTCCCATTCAACCCGGCAGTGGCCAAGTAAACGATCTAGCCCATAAGGTCGTGACCCTGGCCGTCCTAGTTAAAAGTTTAGTGAAGAAAACGGTGGGGAACCTTCTGAACATTAGGATTCATGACAGAACCGGGACAACCATCCTCCCTCCAAAAGAAATGCAATAGCAAGTCGGATTCCCATTTTCACAGGTATAATTGCCAGCTCTACTTCGAGTAACTAGTTTCTTGTTTTTGTTTCCTGATTTTTAGTCACTTCACCCTCATCTCCACTTGGAGGCACCGGTTTATCATGAAAAAAAAATCATGGTAGCCAAATGTGCCATATTAGTTTTCCATTGAGAAAAAAAAAAAAACAGATGAAAAAGGAATTATTCACATACTGTGCATATATGTGAGTGCGTGTCATGTAAGTTGAGATATAAAAAATAAAAATCATCAAAATCGCTCAGAGTAATTAAAACATGGGATTTGCTAGGGAATATAGGAGCTGACTGTTGCATGAGAGAGCTACCACCTGAGAGATGAGTTAAATGAATAAGACAAAATCTACTTAAAAAGTAAGCCTGTGTGGCTGCTATCTAATGCAACAATCAGCAGTGAAATGCCTCTGCGAATTTCCCTATCAAATCACCAATTCTCTTAAAATATTATCATAAACGATCCGCTGCACGTACATATGAGTCACCCCTCCTTGTGTCTAAGGACATGAATTATAACAAATTGTGGGGTGCCTTATTTTTTAAATAAAAATATTTTTCTTTAAGGTTGAATGAAATTCTATTTTTTTTTATCGCTACCTGATAATTTTAAATTAATTTGAGAGAGAGAGAGAGGGAGAGAGATTGCTTTTAGGTAGAATATTTATGTAAGGGACTAGCTATGAGTAGTGACACACCATGTTACAAGCACATGCAACTCCCGGAAAATGCGGCCCCTTAGTACATGAATGATTTTCGTGTGATTTGGACCCATTCTGGCTCTGTAAAAAATGTGTCTTTGGCTCATAGAAAAAAAATATCTGTGACATTGACTAGGCACTGGGACGAATGAAGATGATATGGTAATGTTTTTTCTATTGAATAGAAAAGTTCATAGGATCAGACATCCTTTCTACTAGAACATAATTTTCTCCTAGTCTCCTACCATATCTTTCATTCTACTTGGCTCTTGTATGAAACTCTAAATCATATATGAAGATAAAATATTTAGTTGATTTTTATACTTTTTGGACAAGTGGGTAATGTTGGGGTGAACCAGAAAAATTTGGGTAGAGCCAGATCTAAGTGTTGGCTAGGTAAGCGTCCTGTAGTAAGAGGAGTAGCTATGAACCCTGTAGACCATCCCCATGGGGGTGTTTTATTAATTTGATGAAAAATCCTGTTGCAAGGGCGCCCTATTCGAGCCACGTCATGCCAACTGCGTTTATTATTTAATTCTGTGATGTTCATTGTGTTTATAATTAGGTAACATGGTTTCATTTGGACACCCATGCAGTTGGTTTTTTGTAAGGGTGTCCTTCAGTTTCCCATTCTTCATAATGCTAAAATTCGAAGGAATGCTAAAGTGTATGAATATTGAATAATGCTAAACTATTAGAAATGCTAAATTGAAAGTAATATTGGCACTACCACATTTTGATAACTGCATTAACTCACCTTGTCGAATTTGTAAGCTTCCCAAGATATCCGTCCAGCGACGGAAACTAGTTCTGTCTCCACTAGTGGAAATTTCGCGACAGACTTTTGAAACCCAATGCAAAAATTATATTTTTAGCTACGGATTTTAATAGTCCGCTGCTAATAATATTTTTTGATATTTTTTTAAAAATATTTTTAATCAACAAAAATTTAAAAAAAATTAAATACATTTTTTTTTACTAATAATAATTTTCAAATATTTTTCAAAATTTATATTTGTAGGGACTGATTTTAAAGTTTGTTGCTGATAATATTTTTTATAATTTTAATTTTCTTTACTGGGCATATTATAATTTCCCCCCTTAAATTATATTTTTAGCCATACATTTTTTTCATCCTTTCCTAATAATATTTTTTAATATACAAAAATATACTTTTAGGGACAAAATTTGAAATCAACCGCTAATTATAGTTTTTATAATTTTTAAATTTTTTGTTTTCATGTGGAGATTGTAGTTTTCCCTCATAAATATCTTAATGCCCCGTCTTCTCTTCCTGAATGAGGCGGATAAGCTACTACAAGAAAACCCATTTCTTCTCCCTGAATCAAGTTCCTAGGTTTTGAACAAATCATTTGCTCTGATCCTGGGTGCCATTTTCGCCATTGAGGGTTTCGGTGGATGGTTTAGAAAAAAAAAAAAAAAAGGGAAGTGATATATCCGCCCCTTTTGATTACTTGGGACACCCAGCATCAGTGACGTGGCAATCAGGCCCATTGAATCCTTGAGACATGAAGTACATCAGCCCCTCTGCAGTCATTGATACACTGCTGCAGGGTGTCCCAAGTAATCAAAAGGGGCTGATTTATCACTACCCAAAAAAAAAGGGAAATGGCTTTGACTTTGATTGACCATTGGGGGCGCCCTTGAACTGGTTTTTGCAAGGGCACCCTTCATTCTATCATTACTCTATGTGTGTGTGTGTTAAAGGAAGTCTATAACTCTATAAGTAGGGTCCATAGGGAAAGGTCTGAAGCCACACAAATAAACATGGGGTTATTGAATGCAACCCGGAAATGTCGGAAGGAACTTAAGGTATTATGCATCATGTTTATGTATACGTGACACAAAGGGACGCAGAGCAACCCGAAAATGCCTCACGGATCGGGTCGCATTATACATCAGTATTTATGCAAATGTGACCATGTCTATGAGGCAGTTGCTGCTCTCTCTCTCTCTCTCTCTCTCTCTCTCTCTCTCCCTGACCACAAGCTCATTACCGACAGTTTAGTGCAACTGTGAGGTAGGATCACGCCAAATTATCCACAAAGGCCCCACAAAACCATCTCCAGGGACTGATCAAACTAAAAAGAACACCCACAAATGCATGTGCATTTTATCCAGCAATGTTGTTTGTTAGGACCCATTGATAGTGGCCTTCACAAGGGATTGTCTAGTTGTCCCATTGGCAGGATATTGACACCCCCAAACGGGAAATATATAGACCTCTACTCAATTTCTGTTTTATTGCTTTCTAATGGTTATTATAAGGAAGGTTACATATAGCCATTAATGCTTTCTTTGTTGAATTTTAGGCTTCCATGAGTTTTTTTTTTATCTACAAAACACATATGGTGGCCCAAAGAAACATGATTCTGTTTGGGTAGCATATTAAAAATGTCTGGACATAAATCAACGACACTAGAATGGAACAGTTTGATCTTTCGTGTTATGGTATGTCCTGAGAAGTTGAAACTTTCTTTTCTTTCCTTTTCTTTACCATTCAATTTACCATTCAATGTTGTTGTTGGAATGAAACCAACTAGGATGGAGGGAGAAGATGAAATTCAAGAGAAGAAAATTGTTCTCTTGATGCCAAACACAAAATGAAGTCAAGAGACTTCATATTTCACTAAAATGGCTTCTTGTTGGCCCACTTTGAATGAATTGGTAATGCCATGTATTGATCAAAAGAACAAGGAAAGGGCGCTTGGGAGATACACGGCCAAAGTGCCTGTGTAGAGCTCCACCAAAACAGAAGTGTAAAACCAAAATAAAAAAGAACTTTTTATATATCAAAACAACTTACAATAGACTTGGTGTTCTTTCCTTCTTTTTTCCCCTTAAAATCTCTACACCTCTTCTCCTTGAAGCTTCTCTCTAAGCTTACAATATGTACAGCAATGACTCCATACTTATAGACATAAGAAACACTTAAAGGGAAGTGATATTTACGCCCCTTTTGATCACCAGGGACACCCATTGACAGTGTATCAATGACAAAAAGGGGGATAATGTACTTGATGTCAGTAAAATCCAGGGGCTTTGATTGCAACGTACCCTGTCAATGGGTGTCCCTGGTGGTCAAAAGGGGCGTAAATATCATTTCCCCACTTAAAAGGGTAAAGCTTAAACACCTTGTTGTAGTCCCCATAAGTCCTTTATGAATCCTGAGCAACATCATAGGAATTCCCATTGACTCTTTGATATTCTAGCCTAAACATTAATGACTATATATAGAAAACACAAAAGACACTTACATTTTCCACACATAAACTGCCCTAGAAGACTACAATGACGTTTCACAAAACCATTCACATTACTTTTGATTTATAATTTCCAATAGCTGTGGTGGTCGTGGTGGTGTGTGTGTGTGGGGGGGGGGGGGGCAATCTCTCTCCCTCCTGCCAATAATTAGAGGGGGGGTACAATCTCTCTCTCTCTCCTGCCAATAATTAGAGGTCATTTATGTGCACTAAAATAAGAAGAATAATAAGAAAGATAGTGGACTGAGGATATCAAAATTAGGGTGCCCTTAAAAATTCATCCACGATGGTTTTTTATTGTAGTATCTACATACACCAGCCAACTGCATTAATTATTTCTTTATCTTTTGCATTTTTAGCTCCATTATAAATCCCATTTGATGACATAGCTCTATTTACTACCCTTGCGGTTGTATTTCTGCAAGGGCATCCTTCAATTTAACATTCTAATAATAGTATATGTGAAAACTGCTAAACCCAAGGACGCTCATGCAGAAACCAATAGTATAGTAGTGTACAAAGTTTAAAATTACATGACAAATTACAAAGAGAAAACGGTTTCTACACACAAGTGTAGATAAGTTATCTACACATTAGGAGGCCCACACTGTTTGGGTGATCCAAACCATTCATTTGATTGGCCCTCACATAGATAGGGTGTCCACAAAAATTCAGCTCCATAGGATCATCCTAACCCTTTGAATCGTGGAGGCAAAAAATGGACAAATTTGTGAAGGTTTATACATGTCCATTTTACCTCTATAAATCGTAGGGTTGGGATGATCCTATGGAGCTGATTTTTTGTAGACACCCTATCTATGTGAGGGCCAATCAAATGAATGGTTTGGATCACCCAAACAATATGCCCTCCACTGTATTTTAAGCTAGCATGTAGATAACTTATCTACACTTGTGTGTAGAAACCGCTCTCTCAATTACAAAAGATAGGCGGATGGATTTCATTCATAGTCTTTATAAAAGAATCTCTAGCAACCAAATCAAAACAGAAAGCAACTCTTGAAATAGCATCCATACGTTCAATTAGTATGATGTGGTATTTTACAAATAGGAAAATTGATAAGAACAGCCACTTACGATAACTAATTAACTTTGAAAATAAAACTAAAGTAAGAATCGACAAGTTGCTGTTTTCTAAAGATAAAAGAGTATAATTGACAAGTTGTTGATTTTAGCAACTCATATAAGCAACTCTCTTTGGATGGTCCATCCATGCGACGTAGGCACGGATGATGAGCTCATGTGCTCCTGCATCATCAAGTATCAGAGCTTCTGCTCTCTCTCTCTCTCTCACACACACACACACAAACCCTTCTTGATTTCGAAAATAATTCAAAGGAAATCACACGTTGATATAACTTGCTTCATTCATGAAAAACTATAGTACAAAGTTTAAAATTACATGGCAAATTACAAAAGTGGATCATTAAATGAAAATAGCCCCTAAAGTTCTACCACCTTTGTGGACATCCATGAACACAAATTTCCACTAGAGGGCGACAAGGTTAAGTAAAACCATCACACAATCTCTCTATACTATACGGCCTAGCGGGTGCTATGAGTGCCACCTCAGCATTGGAAGGTCCGGTCTCCACCTCAGTTACAAGAATATGACGTGTACCTAAAACTGTCCACCTTGGAACGTCTGGCCAAATTGCCAGCCGGCGGGCGCGACATTATAGCTTGTGACTGTGCGGCCGTCACTGGTGGTTACTTGAAAGGAGAGGGATTGGCCATTGAGATAGGAATTACTCTGCCAATTTTGGCCCCAATTCCTTGACATGGATTGCCACCCTGTCTTAGACCCCTTGATGGATACCGTGTGGACGTCTCCAGCCCCTCCAACATTGGTTATTAGGACCAAGTTGAAGTAAGAGTGGCCATTGATGGTGAACCTTATCCCTCCTTTCTTCATACATGGAACCCTGCAAGAGAGAATCAATTTTGTGGTTTGGTGAGTCATGTGTATCTCACACAGTAAATTTTTATTTTACTTGTGGGGGTGATTAGAAATCCTTGGATAAGTTGTTTATGCGTATTGGGTATCTTGCTTGGATAAGGTTATCTTGAAATTGTCTTGTTCGTTGTTCACCTATTTTGTTCTAGTAATATTTTATCTAAGAACAAAGGTCGACCTGAACAATTCTTACCTTCGGAATGAGATCGGAACAATCCCAGCTCGGTACTGTGCTATTTGCAAGAAGGCGGGCTCTGCGAGATCAAAGTGTTGGAGGGGAGGATTGCACCACCCACCATTGTCGTTTGATTGAGCAAAATTCGGGGGACAAAAGTTTGTGGCGGTGACAATGATGGACCCCGGGAGGCACCATTTTGGGTCATCGTTGCATCTCATTTCGTAGCACGAACCGCAGCTCAATCCATTGTTGAACAGGGCTGTACTAAGGGCGGCAGTGTTAGTCCCATACCCTTGGCTATACAAATTGCCATAGCCGCAAGCACCTCCTGCAAAAAGACCGACAATTGAATAAGGAAACTGGTCCAAACACTAAAATAAATACTAAACAAAATGAATACAAGAGGACTTCCATAGGAGAATTTTAAACATACCCATTGTGCCGGTTGCGTCACCCCCACCGTAGAATGTAGCATGACCACCCTCCCAACCGTATGAGTCTCCAAAGGTGCCATAGAAGTGGAAGCTCAAGATGAAGAAGAAGAAGAAGAAGAGAAGAGTAACAGAGAAGCTTAGAATGGCCATTGAAGAACAACAGAGGAGATTGAGATTTTTTATTTGGAAGAGAGAGAGGTGTGGTTTGTTAGTAAGGGGAAGGGGGAGAGGGGTATTTATAGAGGAGACTTACCCCAAGTGGGGTTACTTGGGGTCTTTTTTTATTTTTTTTCCCCACTTTTCTCTGTATGAAGAGACAAGAGAGGGTGTTCTCACGTTTGAGCCAATGCCTTGAAACGGATTGAAGTAACGACACAAATTAAGTGCACATGCAAATGTTCAAGATGGACTACCAATTGCTACGCCCATGGGTTCCACCTGCACATGCAGCTTCCTAACTGACTCTCTTTTCTATTCATTCCTTTCTTTCACGTTTTTTACCTTGAAATTTGTCTACATTAAGCGCTAGAATAGAGAATAATAAACTTATTTTCAATTGAGAGTTTCTTTCTTGTGAAAAAGACGAATTTATAGTTGTATAGTCAAGAAAACCATTTTGCCCTCTTCTTTTCCTTCTATAATTTTTTCAGTTTTTTTTTCTTTTCCACTTGCTGCAACTCAGAAGAGGAAGAGGAGAAAGAAGAACGAAAAAGAGAAAGAAGTGGAAAAGGAAGAAAAAGGTGAAGAAAAAGAAGAAGGAAAAAGAAGAATCATTGCCGTGAAAAAAGAAGAGCACTTCAAAAAATTAAAAAGAAGGGAAAGAAGGAAAAAAGAAGAATCAGGAACAAAGGAGGTCAAATCGGCAAAACTCAGTAAAATCAGCATAAAATCTGTTCAAATAGCCGAGCCGAGCCTGGCCAAGCTCGGCTCGGCTCGGCTCATTTACACCCCTAGGAATGATAAAATGAAGGGCACCCTATTGGTTGATTTCTGCAAAGTCAACATGGTTTTCACTTTTTTAGGCGCCATCTTTTTGGTCCCTTTTTTTAGGGGCGCCCATGAAGCTGATTTTTGCAAGAGCGCCCTTCATTCTATCATTATTTTTTTCTTATTTATCTTATTGTTACTTGATCCATTACTTTAATTTTAGAAAGATAAACATGTTCTTTTTCCTCCTCACTACTTTTGGATTTCATGAGGCGTGTGTTTGGTGATAGATAGAAAATTTATGCAAGGGAATAGAGTAGAGACCCACCATGTGACAAGCACATGCAACTCCCGGGAATTTCGGCCCTCAAATTCATGCATTATTTTCATGTGATTTGAGGACACATTCTAGCTGTGCAAAGCCGTATCTTTGCCTCATGATAGGAAAAAAATGTGGTTTTGACTGGGCACAAAAATGAATGAAGATAACATATAGTAATGTTTTTTGTATTGAATATATAGAAAATGTTCATAGGATCAGACATATTCCTTCCTACTAGAACAGAATTTTCTCTTACCATAACTTCCTGTCCTCTCTCCTTTCTATTTTGTAACATGGCAGCTGGGACAATTTCTCGAACCTGGCTTTCTACTTTGTTCTTGAAAGAATATCTAAATCATACATGAAGATAATAGATTTATTTGACTTTTTATACAAACACACAGATTTACATCTATATCATATTTGTAGTATGTTGGTTGTTTTCCTTGACAATGCAAGGCCTGCGGCCACACAAATAAAAATGGGGAACTGAATGCAACCCGGAAATGCTTCAAAAAACTTACTGCATTTATGCATCAATGCATCATGTTTATGTATATGTGACACACAGGGGATGCAAAGGAACCCAAAAATGCCTCTCTCTCTCTCTCTCTCTCTCTCTCTCTCTCTCTCTCTCTCTCTCTCTCTCTCTCTCTCTCTCTCTCTCTCTCTCTCTCTCTCTAGGGACTGATCAAACTAAAGGCCCCACCAAACCACTCCAGGGACTGATCAAACTAAAAGGAACACCCACAAATGCATGTGCATTTTATCGAGCAATGTTGTTGGTTAGGAGCCATTGAGAGTGGCCTTCACAAGGTATTGTCTAGTGGTCCCATTGGCAGGATATTGACACCCACAACCTGAAATATATAGACCTCTACTCAATTTCTGTTTTGTTGCTTTCCAATGGTTTTTTATTTTTTATTTTTTATTCCAAGGGTTATTATAAGCAAGGTGACATATAGCCGCAGACGTTCTCTTCATTAAATTTTTGGCTTCCATGAGTTTTTATCTACAAAACCCATATGGTGGGCCAAACATGTGTTGGAATTCTAATTCACCCTAGTGGGCCCCACCCAAGTCTACTTTAGCTTTCTACGTGTACCTATTTTTGTGTTACACCAGTTGAAGTTTTAGTCAAAAGCCTGTTCTATTCTTCTTCGCGCGTCTTTTTAGTTCTTAAATTCTACAACATGATCCTGGTTTGGCAGCATGTTAAAAATGTATGGTCATAAATAAATAAACGACTCTAGAATGGATTTTGTTGCTGCTCCGATCCGACTAGTTGATCAGATGGGTTCCTCACGGTCTCATTGTGGCAGAAGGGTGGTAAGCTTGTCCTGGCAGAAGGGTGGTCGGATCGTGTCTTGTCCTATGACTTTTTAAATCAGCCCTTGCTCGCTCATTTGAGAGGTTTAGTGTAGATTTTATTGTCTTCTTCATTACTTGTATGTAGGGGTAGTTTGGTTATTAGATCTAGATTTTCTTGTCTGTTTACATGTATGGGCTGTAAAGGCCATATTCCCTTACATTTGTGATAGATCTTGGATTGGAATTTGAATTTGAGCTTGTTCTTAGATCTAGATCTAAGTTTTGGAGGGAAATTCTTCTTCTTTTTTAGGAGGATTTTGCCACATTTATCCTCGTATTTTGAGAGATTGCCAGTTTTTCTTCTCAAATCATATCATTTTCTTCCTTCTAGCTATGTGAGGATTGCCATCAAGATTCATCAATTCGGGGTCCCATCACTAGATGGGCGTCCTTCTAAATAAAAAAAGAAGCAAAATCTGCCATGATCATGTGATTCCGCTACATCACTCACATAACTTCATCAAGAATGCCAGAAGTCGGAACTCCAAAGAACCTTCAACACTCAAGTCAGACGAGACGAAGCAACAGATGAGAATTGAGCAATTAGGAAGAGCTCGGGAGTTTGAGATGGGTTGTCGGCCGTGTGTAGAAAATGGAGGTGGGTTTCCCTTTTATAGGTGCAGGTTCTATGTCTCTCGCGTCAACAACAAGAAGGCAGCATGATGCCAGCGTAGTCGCCGGTATGGGTGCTAGGACGGGTGCTGTACGATCGTCCAAGGATTGCAGGCTAATTAGCATGATGGGCGATGGGACGTCATACGTATTATGGGTGATGCAAGTCAGTGGGTTGGTGGGCAATGGGACATGCTACGGACTGATGATGAAAACCGATGGGTTGGTTGGACCTGGGACGTTGTGGGAATCCGTGGACCCTTCCAGACCGAGGACCCAGGACTTTGGCTGAGGGCCTTGTTTCGGCCTTGTCACGCGGTGGCCCTTGGCCAGGGGTTCTTGGGTGTTGACAGGCAGAGAGCTTGTAAGTTTGACACACTGCATGGCGGCCTTGGACGGGTGGCATATGTGGACCCAGGGGTACTTATCATTGCTCAGCTGGGGCCCGATCTTGACTCCAACATATTGATCGACCCCCACCTTCTCGGGTCGATACAACTCGTGGAAGTCATCCCGGTCTCCTTTGTCGAGTAAAATTTGCTTTGGTCCTCAGGTAAGTCCTTAGCGAGGGTTCGTGTTGATCCTTGGTAGGGAGCATGGCGCAGTCGGGCAGTTTAGGCTTTGTCCGCCACAAGAGATCGTTCTCAATGCCCACTTCGCCTATCTGAGGTGGCTGGGCTTGGGTCTTCTTCGCCGTCGGTTCGCAGTATAATGGCCTGGTCATCTGTCATAGACAACTCTTCGGAAGTTTGTTGTTTCCTGCAGTTCTTGAGGGAATTTCGAAGATTCCTCATTTAGAAGGTGCATTGAATGTGCATGTATGTTCTCTGTAAATCGTGTGGCTCGTAATGATGGTGGATGCCACTAATCACTGATCGGCGCTGTTAATGCGGACAGTCGCAATCCGGATCGTCGGTTGATTGCACAGATGCAATACAACTCTCACTTATCTCAAAGGATGACAAGTAGAAATCTAATTCAACCCTCTTGAATGAAAGACAATATAAAGCTCTTTAGGGTGGGAGAGAGTGCAAGCAAGCTAAAAGGATTTTTCAAGTAAAGAATATAGCTTAAAATCAAAGGATAAGCATTAAAAGTTATTAAACTCTCATAGATATCAAGTATATAGAGAGGAATAAATACTATCCATTTTTTGAGCTCCTAACGCCTAGTGCGGAAGCCACTCAGTCATCCTAGCAACTAGCCATTACGGCTATACAAAAAAACCGGCCACTAAGGTCGACCAGGAGATCATGGTCAACCGGGCCGGTCGCCCGAGCAGGTTCGGTCTACCACCATGAAACCTCTGATTCCTCTTACTCTATTTATTTTTCGGGCCTACATGCCCGAGGCTGACCGGGAGACCCTCGGTCGACCTCGACCGGGACTGTGCCAGGCCAAAGTTCAATTTTTCATGATTTTCACTTCTTTTTCAAAGTGAATTTCGGGGACCTTGGTCCTTTTAGTTCCTTTTGATCAAAGCTTCTAAGGAACATACTAAACCATGATTGTCTGCCCTTGGGGTGATGTTATTCACAATTGATTTTGTATGGATCGTGTTGTAGACTTGCACAACGGCATTGTTGTAGAGATAAATAGGGCCAGGTAGAAGTATTTCTTCTCGAGGAGGAGGTAAAAGTTGGTTGTAGAATCACTATGCGCAGCGGAAGTTAGTCTGCGCAAAAAATAAAAATTTTATTCTAAACTTGATTTTGAAATAATTGCAATTTGATTTTACAATTTTATTCTAAATTTGTAATTTTCAATTGTACATAAATTTGTAGGGCTGCAACTCGGGTCGCGCGGGTCGGGTTTTGGAGAACCCAACCCTACCCGAGAAATATCTCGGGTCGGGTCGGGTCGGGTTTTTTTTTCGGAAAACCCACGATTCCCAAACCCGGCCCTACCCATGATAAATCTCGGGTCGGGTTTTTTCACGTTGACGCAATTTTTTAAGGGAAATTCTTGTTTGGAAAGGCAACTCAACTCATAGAAGTAGAAATTACACTCACATTACACTTGAATCAAACAATGATGTAATTACACTCACACTACACTTGAATCAAACAATGCCGTAATCAAACAATATTGTAATTACAAGCAAACAATGCTGAATCAACTCAACTTATAGAAGCAGAAATTACACTCACATACAATAACAGTGGGTGCGTGGGTTTTCACTTTTAACTTTTAACTAACAATAGAAAAAAATGAACATACTATAACTTATGTAACTCGGGTCGGGTCGGGTCGGGCCCCTTCAAACCCGGCTCGACCCGAGATTCATGCGGGCTTTTGAATGCTCAACCCGGCTCGACCCGAAACCCATGAAACCTGAACCCGACCCAGGTTATTTTCGGGTCGGGTCGATGCGGGTCGGGTAAAACCCGGCTCGAGTTGCAGCCCTATAAATTTGGGGTCGAATAACTCCAAATTCTGGTTCGAGTAACCAAATTTGGGTTCGAGTTGCACCAACTTGGGTTCAAGTAAGCCATACATCAATCCCTTTTAATATATATCAAATCCAAAACCACTATCCGCCTCTATGTCACAAACTTTTCTTGATTTCGAAAATAATGGAAAGGAAATCACGCGCTGATATAACTTGCTTCATTTATGCAAAAAATTATAGTAGCGTACAAAGTATTACAATACATGGCAAATTACCAAAGGGGGATCATTAAATGAAAATAGCCCTTAAAATTCTACAACCTTTTCTGACTCCCATTGCCACAAATTTCCACGAGAGGGCGACAAAGCTAAGTAAAACCATCACACAATCTCTCTATACTATATGCCCTTGCGGGTGCTATGAGTGCCACCTCAGCAAAAGGCCAGGTCTCCACATTAGTTACAACGTGTACCTTGTCCACCTTGGAATGTTTAGGCCGAATTTCCTGCCAGTTGGCACGGGTGCTATGAGTGCCACCTCAGCACTGAAAGGCCTGGTTTTCCACCTCAGCTCCTAGGATATGACGTAGACTTAAAATTGTCCACCTTCGAACGTCTGGCCAAATTGCCAGCCGGCGGGTGCGACATTGTAGGTGGTGATCGTACGGCCATCGCTGGTGGTTACTTGGAAGGAGAGGGATTGTCCATTGAGGTAGGAATTACTCTGCCAATTTTGGCCCCAATTCCTTGACATGGATTGCCACCCTGTCTTAGACCCCTTGATGGATACTGCGTGGACGTCTCCGGCCCCACCGACATTTGTTATTAGGACCAAGTTGAAGTAGGAGTGGCCATTGATGGTGAGCCTTATCCCTCCTTTCTTCATACATGGAACCCTGCAAGAGAGAAACAATTTTGTTGCTTGGTAAGTCATGTGCATCTCACATAGTAAATTTTCATTCTACTTATTGGGGTCATTAGATATCCTTGGATAAGTTGTTCTGCGTGTTGGGTATCAATTTTGTTGTTCACCAATTTTGTTTTATCCAAGAACAAATGTCAACATGAACGATTCTTACCTTCGGAATGAGACCGGAACAATCCCGGCTCGGTACTGTCCGATTTGCAAGAAGGCGGGCTCTGCGAGATCAAAGTGTTGGAGGGGAGGATTGCACCACCCACCATTGTCGTTTGATTGAGCTAAATTCGGGGGACAAAAGTTTGTGGCAGTGACAATGATGGAACCCGGGAGGCACCATTTTGGGTCATCATTGCATCTCATCTCATAGCACGAACCGCAGCTCAACCCGTTGTTGAACAGGGCAGTGCTAAGGGCTGCAGTGTTAGTTCCATACCCTTGGCTATACAAGTTGCCATACCCACAAGCTCCTCCTGCAAGAAGAGCAACAATTGAATAAGGAAGCTGATCTAAACACTAAAACACTAAACAAAATTAATACAAGAAAAGTTTCATATATTAGAGAATTTTAAACATACCCATTGTGCCGGTTGCGTCACCCCCACCATAGAACGTGGCGTGACCGCCCTCCCAACCATATGAGTCTCCCAGCGAAACGTAGAAGTAGAAGCTTAAGATGATAAAGACGAAGAGAGGAGAAACAGAAAAGCTTAGAATGGCCATTGAAGAAGAACAGAGGAGATTGAGAGGTTTGATTTGGAAGAGAGAGGTGTGTGGGATGTTTGTAAGGAGAGGGGGGAGCGGTATTTATAGCGGATACTTACCCAATGTGGGGTGACTAGGGGTCTTTTTGATTCATTTTTTTCCCCCACTTTTCTTTGTATGAAGAGACAAGAGAAGGTGTTCTCACGTTTGAGGTGGCCAAAGCCTTGAAACGGATTGGAGTAATTACACAAATGAAGCGCACATGCAAATGTTCTAGTGGGCTACGGACTACTATGCCCTTGGGTCCCACCTCCACATGCAGCTTCCTAAGTCCTAACAGACTTTCTTTTCTATTCCTTCCTCTCTTTCACCTGAAAAAAACCCTTGCTGAAATTTTTCTTTTCAAATTGTAAACCTTTCTCTCTCACCCTTGTCCATAAGTATAGCATTTTCTTTCTTCTCCGAGGCAACTTTAGAGAATTTACGTAAAAAGGAAAAAAAAAAATCTGAATGTCTATTCTGCTTATAATATACACGCACGTATTCATTTGGAAGGCCCTATCATAGATAGGGTGTCCACAGAAAATCAGCTAGACTGGATCATCTTAACATTTCCATTTGTGGAGGGGAAAATGGTAGATTTCTGGAAAATTATACCAAAAATATTTTTTTGTGTCGTAGAATGATTTTCTTAGTTAATTTATTGTTACGTGAACAATTAGTTTAATTTGAGAAAGATTGAAAATTTACGAGGCGTGTGTTTTCTTTTAGATTGAAAATTTTTACGAGGTGTGTGGAAACCTTTTCTTTTTCCTCCTCAGTACTTTTGGATTTTATGAGGCGTGTGTTTGCTTTTAGATTGAAAATTAATGAAAGGGGATAGGAGTAGTGCCCCACCATGTTACAAGCACATGCGACTCCCGACATTTGCGGTCTCAATATTCATGCATCTTTTTCATGTCAGTTGAGGGGACATTCGAGCTCTTCAAAACCTTAGTTTTTAACTCTTGATAGGAAAAATATGTGATTTGGACTCTTCACAAAAAAGAATGAAGATGATAGAGTAATGTTTTTTTCTAATGAATATAAAGAAAATGATGATAGCATCAGATATCCTCTACTTGAACAGAATTTTCTCCTACCATATCTTCCTCTTCTCAATCTATTTCTATCTTGTTACATGCTTAGGACAGTTTCTTGCACGTGGCTTCTACTTTGTTCTTGTAAGAATCTCTAAATCATACATGAAGATAACATATTTATTTGCCTTTTTACACACACACACACAATATATATATATATATATATAGAGAGAGAGAGAGAGAGGGGGGAAAAGGATTGTACGCTCGAGTGCCCAATCACATGTGAGCCCACTTTGTTAGGATGATCTTAAGCATTCATTTGAAAGGCCCTTACATAGATGGGGTGTGTACCAAAAATCAGCTCCATAGGATCATCCTAACCCATCCATTTGTGGAGGTCAAAATGGATAGACACTGTGTGTCCACAAATCTGCCCATTTTTGCCCTCCTCTTTTGGAGGGGTTAGGATGATTCAATGGAGCTGACTTTTGGTACACACCCGCCTTGCAAATGAATGCTTTCGATCACCACAAAAAATGTGGGACCCATGTGATTGGGCACTCGAGCGTACCATAAGCTTGGTACGCTCGAGTGTACAATCCTTATATATATATATATATATATATATATATATATATATATATAGAGAGAGAGAGAGAGAGAGAGAGAGAGAGAGAGAGAGAGATAGTATATATGAGTGTTGATTGGCTTCCTTGACTATGCAAGGTCTGGAGCCACACAAATAAACAATGGGATATTGAATGAAACCCGGAAATGTCGGAAGGAACTTAATGCATTATGCATCATGTTTTATGTATTTGCGACACAAAGGGACACAGACCTAGCTGAAAATGCCTCACGGATCAAGTTGCATTATTCATTAGAATTTATGTAAATGTGACCATGTTTATGAGGCAGCTGCAGCTCCCATCTCTACCCTTCTTTTTTATCCGACAAAGAGCGTATTTCTTGCTGTTCTTCACAACTATGAGGTAGGATCATTCCAACTTACCCAAAAAGGCCCCACAAAACCATCTCTAGGGACTGATCAAACTAAAAAGAACACCCACAAATGCATGTGCATTTTATCAAGCAATGTTGTTGGTTAGGAGCCATTGAGAGTGGCCTTCACAAGGGATTGTCTAGTGGTCCCATTGACATGATATGGACACCCCCAAACATGAAATATACAGAACTCTACTCAAATTTCTGTTTTGTTGCTTTCCAATGGGTTTTTTTCTATTCCAATGGTTATTATAAGCAAGGTGACATATAGCCACAGATGCTCTATATTTTGAATTTTGGTCTTCCACAAGATTTTATCCAGAAAACCCATGTGGGTGGTCGGTCCAACATGATACTGGTCGTGTACATGTTAAAAATGTCGCTACACTACAATGGATTTCAATACATTTTGATCTTTCATGTTAGGGTATGTTTGTGAGAAGTTGAAACTTCCTTTTCTTTCTCATTAAAGGTGGGTGGAAGATGATTTCTTTGGTTGCTAATTGCTAGCTGCCAATAACTATAAAACATTTCAAGTATTCACATTTCCAGGGTTAATATTTTGTTTGTTAGGATTTAGTAGTTGGGTTCTATGCTTTTAGAGGATTACAAACTCCAACATTTCAAGTATTCTATGATTTTATTTGTTAGGATATTTTATTTAATGTTAATATTTTAAAGGTGGGTGGAACACGACTCGGACTTGATCAATATCACTGAATTGAGCTCGAGTTGACTCGGAACTTGGTTAAGAATTTTATCGAGTTTTTCAAATACTAAGTACATGCTAAATCGTGGAATTCTAGTTTAAAGTCATGCTAACTCTTCATTCGACCAGAGTATGCACAGTTTCTACACATTAAATTGCGCTAAAAACCAAAGTGAACGAAGCAGAGTCTTTCCTTATTATTTGTATTTTATCAAGGGAAATGTTATCCACACTACTGTATTTTGACGAGGGCACTCCTCACTTTATATTAAAAGTACGGTATGGCCCGCACCATAGGATGATCCAAACCGTCCATTAGATGGGCCACAGCCTAAATAGGTTGTGCCCCAAAAATCATTTCCATAGGTTGATCCTAACCCTCCGATCTATAGAAGGTTAGGATCAACCCTCTAACATTCAGATCGGAGGGTTAGTATTAACCTATGGAAATGCTTTTTGGGGCACAACCTATTTAGTCTGTGGCCCATCTAATGGAGTGAGGGTTATGTTAACTGAGAAACTTCATGTGATTTAATATCAAAGCAATGTGTGAAAGCTGGAAAATACCACCAAGATTTTTTTATGCATTTCGGTCGTGGCCAAATTAAAGCATTTTTATTTTGGATCGAAATTCTTCATAAAATGGTTGAATAAGTACAAATAAACATTCTTAAACTATCACATAAAGCAAGAAAATCACTCATACAGCGAAAGCATAATAACTTGGATTGCCATTTTTATTTGGTAGTTCAATACATCCTACATTTCAAATATGGGATTTGCAAGGGACCATCACAGAAGGCATTTTGTAGCGAAGCTGTTGCATGTGAGATCAACCCGTCAGATGAATTAAATGAATAAGACAATCTGAGCATATGTGGCTGCTCTCACATGCAACAGCCCAGCCGGGAAATGCCTTCTGCGATGGTCCGTAGCAAATCCCTTCGTAGCTTCGGACATTCTAGCAAGAGCGTACTGCCTTACTGAGTGTTTATACACAATATATATGACATATTTCACATGTAATTTACATAAGTATGCAGCAAAGATTGATTTAATATGCTACTAATATATTAAATGCCATATATTCTTATCAATAACAAAATAACTAGTGTCAGGGAGTAGACTTAGTCAATTTGAGCCGGATAGATCCTTTCACCTTCTTCATGAATATTTTCTAAAAGATCCATTAGCCGACCCCAACTAATTTGGGACAAAGGCTTAGTTGAGTTGAGTTGAATAACATAATATGAATAAAATAAAATATATCAATAATTCAATATGAATTGTGTTATTTATTTAAATTTTCTTACTCATTATAATTTTTAAAATGTCTAAATATTAGTAATTATTTTTCAAATATTTTAATACAACAAATGAAGGGCAACCATAAATTCGCATCCCTTGAACGTGACTTGACGTGAAAAGGCATTAAAGTCTGGTGCAAATTATCCTACACGGGATTCATATTTATCATCACCCTAAATAAATTATTTTCTTATTTTAAAATAATTTTAAAAAAAATAACCACCTTTTATGCCAAAGGAAAACTCGAATGAAGAAAAAGCAAATTCAGCACCTTTGCTTTGTTTGGTTGCTGGGTTTTTTTTGTTCCTGGGAGTTATGTGGGAGAGTAAGTTAAATTTTGGTCCCATCCCATGTTTGGTTGCCTTTTAGCACTAGGTTTATTTTAATCCCACTCTTGTAATGATTACTTGTGGGGTGAATTTTTTAATCCCACTTTTGTAATGATTGCCTTTTCATCCCATCCCAAGATAACCCCAGGAACAAAAATAAGCTTGAGAAGAATTTTTTTCTACCCAACAGTTCAAGCAACCAAACAAAGGTTTTTTTTTTTCCCACCATATCTCCCAGGGTATTTTTTTTCTCCCACATAACCAAACATGGGATTTTTATTTTACCAGGATACTTCTAGGACTTTTTTTTTCCCACCTATCTCCCAGGGTATTTTTTTCTCCCACATAACTCCCAGGGTATTTTTTTCTCACACATAACTCCCAGGAACAAAAAAATCCCGGCAACCATACAGAGCGAAGCATGCCGATCACCAGTAATTCTTGTCAAGATGTTGCGAATTCAACATTGTCTCATCTTTGTTTTCTTTCTTATTTGACCCCATCGACCTCACACTATAAAGCTCAGGTAGTTTTTTCCCCCAATATGTAACTGAAAATAATGGTTGATACTTGAATCTCTACCATAGACAAATATGGTAAGAACAATCAAATAGCACTAAGATACAAAATTCACTTCATGGGTGAATATAATACATCCTCTAATTATAGAAAAAGAGATCATAGCCTTGGTACAGCTACATGTAACCCTCATAGTGGCTATTTCAGGAAGCTACTGAGGATGATTTTCTGTTGGAGTTCCCCAGTCTGTTATGATTTCCCTGTAGAAAAGTCCCTTTGTTCTGCATATTTTCTTTTCTTTCTTTTTTTCTTTTGGATTCGGAAGCAATATATTTTCCAAACTACATGTGATTAACTATCAAGAATCAAAATATTGAATGGCTTATCCATAAATTGATTCATAAGTCAGCTACCTGTATATTCATTCAACAAAGGCTTGGATAGAACTCTGCTGACATCTTCAAGGCAGCAAGATCTTCAATAACATTCCCATACTTAGTTTGAATTTCACCCTCTTCTTTCATGTCCGTGCTGCTGCCCCACAAATGAATTGCAATTCGTCGACACTTTGGAGAGAGAGGTCTCAAATACGTGTTATACCACTCAATGACATCACTCTTCTGAATGTGTTTGAGCTCCTCCGCTTCCAACTTTGATATATCAAACAAATACCTGATTTTCAAATGAAATTTTGTTACATCAACTGTAAAAATCTGAAACGATGGATGAAATGCTAAGAATTACTAGTTTATGATACTAATTGACTTGTTTTATCTACGTCCGAAGCTTTTCGATTCCCAGAACTGTTCAGTATGATCAGAAACATGTTGGCTTTAATCTGACAGTCATTGTAAACAAATCAGAGGTTTTATTACCTGCCTGTGTAGAAAACTTCTGTTTTATCTTTTAAATAGCAAAATGTACAAATTTGTGTGGAAGCCTTCTGTTAGACAATGTTAGCCAGAAAGGTGAAAGCTTGTGATATGATTAAATAAAGACAGGACATTGGACTTGATTGGCTAAAACGCAAATGGAAACCCAGGTTCAATTAATTCAAAGCTGATGTGAATAATATTTTAACCAATCCTACACGTGCCAAACACTAGTGAAGCAGACACAAGGCCATCCATCACCGGTCATAGAAATTATAGGGAGCAACTTTGGATCCATTAAAAATTGAGTGAAATTCAGCTAATGTGATCACTTGGGCATCTAAAGCAAGTATGGACCCGTGGTGCAAACTAGCACCCCTCACCTAATAACCATCAAAGTCTGAATGATGTTGAGGATTTGTTTGATCGGAAAGGGATTGAGAGGCTTGGGTTCCTGGTAAGTCGAGGTGCCCCCTCGTGTGGAGCCTTATTGTAGGCTATTGTTTTTGTCATTTGTTGCTTTTCTGTGGTTTGTTTTTTCCTGCTTTTTTCTTTCTTTCTCAGGAATTTTGTGTTTTCTCTTGATGAATTGCATCTCAAAAGAATACAAAAATAAATAATAGAAAATCTATAAGTAACAAGAAATCTTGAACCATCAGGAGCCTTGAATTGTGAAACCATCTTATTTTTGTAGTGTTCCATAATTTTTAACGATGATGTGCAAATATTAAATGCAATTAACAAAAATTGTAGAAGTCAGATAGGCATCACAGTTGAATACGAACAAATGCTAAATTTTACATCAACGAAATGAAATATAAGTAACTCTAATACAAGAGGCCCTTAAGGGGGTTTACAAAGAATGGTCCCTATCAAATCCATTATTTATCATTCATTCATTCATTTTTTATCTTTCAAAAAAAAAATTATTTACCATTCAAGAAAAAAAGTACCTCTTATCAACAATTTGAGTCCAATGGTGATTGGTTTCATATGTAAGCGATGGATCTTTCTCCAATTTCTTCGCTATCAATCCACTCCGGTAGAATTCAAATGATTCATTATCAATCCCATCCTGTAAGGGCCAAATATCCATTAGATCAGCTACTAGACAAAATAAGCCCTATGAATGTACGAAGATCATTTACAAGTGCCATGCGTACAATAGTTGGTCAATGCTGAAAGAATGTGCCAAAGTGCCACTATATCAGTTAATGCTGAAAGAATGTGCCAAAGTGCCACTATATCGGACTGTGATGAAAAAGTTAACAAATAAAACAGCAGTAAATATAAGATCAGAGTTCAATATGCCAGCAGCTGACTGAATGACGGAAAACTTGTTTGAGCTCACCTGTATTTGAATACTCAAAAGCGACTGCAATTTGATTCGACTTGGCTGAGTCAACTCATCTCAACTCAACTAAGCCTTTGTCCCAAACTAGTTGGGGTCGGCTAATGAATCCTATAGAAAATTTTCATGAAGAAGGTGAAAGGATCTACCCAGCTCAAATTGACTAAGTCTAATCCTCACACTAGTTGGGTTCGTCTACATGGATCATTTTCTTCCATTCTCTCCTAGCCAAGGTCATGTTCTCTTTTATGTTCCTAGCCATCAAGTCTTTCCTCACTGTTTGTTTTCGGTCTGCCCCTACCTCCTTTTACACCATCAACTTGGCACGAGTCACTTCTTCTCACTGGAGCATCCAAAGGCCTACGTTGGATATGCCCAAACCATCTTAAGCGGTGCTCTCTCATCTTCTCCTCAATTGGTTCCACCTCCACCTTTTTATGGATGTCTTCATTGTTAATTCTATCTAACTTTGTGTGGCCGCACATCCATCTAAGCATTCGCATCTCCGCTACACTCATCTTATGCACATGCTGCTTCTTGGTGGCCCAACATTCTGAGCCGTACATGGCTGGCCTCACAGCTGTCTTACATAAAAACAGCATAAATGAGCAAAAAAGAAAAGAAATTTACAAAATTTTAGGAAGAAAGAAGCAAATTGTTGCTTGAATTAATATTAGAATAGATGGATTAGGTCATTGGGGGTGATGAGGTGGCATAGAGGTTATTTTAGTGAGAACCAAAAGCAGAGGAGGGAGATCTATTCATGAAAAGTAATAATAGAAAGAGGAAAAAAGGATCCGGCATGGGAAATCTTGGGCCATACGGCATTGGAGGCTTGTTGAGGAATGATGAGGTGGTGGTGATTTGGGCCTTTAGAGGCCCCATTGGAATAGCAGATGCAAATGAGGCGGAAGTTTGCGCAATCCATGGGAAATCCTGGGCCATACGGCATTGGAGGCTTGTTGAGGAATGATGAGGTGGTGGTGATTTGGGCCTTTAGAGGCCCCATTGGAATAGCAGATGCAAATGAGGCGGAAGTTCGCGCAATCCATCAGGGCTTCAAGTTGCTACATAATGTGGACATGAACAAGGTGGTGGTGGAAGGCGACTTTCTCAACGTTATTAGATAGCTTCGAGGTTCAAAGGTGGTGCCTGGGAGATTTGCGGCCTATTGTGACGATATTCTAGAAGAATTGGGGTGGCATCGATCTCATTTAAGCATGTTAGGCGGTCCACCAATGGTGAAGCGGATAGTCTAGCGAGAGTAGGGGTTCACAAAGAAAGCCTCGAGCTGTTTGATTTTCATCCCCCATAGTTTTAATTGTAAAACTTTTGTAGTATTTTCGGTTGTAAATCTGTTCAGGAACCTTCTCGGTCTCTGTTTTCTATTGAATTCTATTAGCTATTCAAAAAAGAAAAAGAAAATGAATAAAGGAAAACATTTGGCTTTTTCCCTTTCATATGCTCAGGTAACTTAACAAGAAAAAAATAACAACGTTGACTAACTGATTTCATTAAAAGTTGGACACATAGTGATTTTCTTTGAAAAATCTTTAACAAAACAATTTTTTTCAGAATTCAAAAAAACATTTCTTTTAATTCAATGATCAACCACGTACCAAACTGATAAACTCTACAAAGTATAAAGTTTTTAACCACACATGATTTGAATGGAAGTAATAGCATGCCCAACATGAGCTACAGCATTATGTTAGAGATACATATTTCATTGTTGGTTAAGGCATCCAACTACTTATTATATGGTTGAAGTAGGATATTGAACAATATAAGGGCATCATGTATACCTCTGCAGCATCTTGTACAAAATAATCTTAATAAAGAAAAAAATGTCAACAACTCAAAATAAATTTCCTCCAAAATCATAAAATTTAGACAATACCAGTAATTCTTGGAGACCACTAATGAAGTTGTCAATTCTTCCATGCAAGTAGAACGGGTTATACTTGGAAGATTGAACACGGAAACAAAACCCAAGCACACGGTACGTCATTCGTGTACCGCACTCGACAACATACCCAAGCTGCTCCTTTGTCCTACATTTCGGAAGTTAAATGAGGAAAACAAAATCAAACCTCTACAAATCAATTCAATAAGTTACAAATCCAATGTATCAGAAAACCCAGCATCCAAAAAAATATTCAGATGAAATAAGAAATCATAAAAAAAATGACTACAAACCCAGATGCAATAAAGTCATTGTATGTCTTCGATAACAAGAAATTGATTAAAATCAGTTGTGAAGTAACTAAATATAAAAGCATTTTAGTGACAATGAAACAAAATCCAAGGAAAATTATAGAAATGCATTGCCGCACCTTAGTTGATTGAAAAATGGCTCTTCAATGATTTCTTCCAAAAGATCTGCTATTGAGTTCAATTTGGTTGCTTCTATCCCTATGTCTTGCTCAACTTGAAAATAGAGCTGAATAGAGAAAATTGAAACAAAAGATAAAGAATGAATATGACAAATGGAGTCTTAAAAGACGCTAATAGCTTGTAAGGAAAAAGTTAGAGAAAGAAAGAGAGAAATTAGTCTTGTAATTTGATTGAGAACCACTTCAGTTGCTCTCAAGACTTTGTAAATCACATCTGAAATTTTGATCTTGCTACTCTTATTGATGCAATTGTTGAGACCCATGATAATACAAAGGAGGTTTTACTGATAAATACAAGCATGGTATTAAATTTCGGCTGAAATACCGAAAGTTCAGATTTCGGTCCGGACCGACGCCGAAAGTATTGAGATTCAGTGCCAGCCCAAATTTCGGCTGAAATTTGGGTATTTCGGAAATTTCAGCCAAATTAAATTTTTAAATTTTTTTTTCCTAACTTTCCACACTTTTCCGAAATTTGGTTGTTTTTTTACCTAATTTGGGCCGAAAAAGAAAAAATTCGGTTTCGGCAACCGACACCGCAACCGAAATTTCAATCCTTGAATACAAGGTAGGTTCCATTACTTCCACCAGTGGAGTAAGCAAGACCAGAATTTATTATGTAACTTCCAAGATCAGGAAGATCACCTTCATGTTCGGAATTTGATTACCTCAGCCACAGAGTTCACTTCCAACTTATTCTTTACAAATGCATTTCTCCTGAGAGTGGAACCAGATGGAAGACAGATAACATATTCTTGATGTCTCATTTCCACTGGCAGTGGTTGTACAGGCAAAGTATCTCTGAAGATGCTTGATATGTTATATGCCTCAATGAGCGATAGATTTCCATGGCAAAGGCCCTCAATATACAACTGTGATTTTCATGCAGCAGGAGAATTTCAAACAACAACTAAGAAATAAATGGATCAGACAATATTTCAATGCACATTATGAATAAAAATGTCAGGCACATTATGAAGGAAAATGTCAGAATCACAGTTAGCAAAACGTGATTCAGCAAAAAAACGGGACGGAAAAATTCGAGTTTAATATGGTATTGGTTCAAAAAATATAGTCAAAAAAATGGAAAACACAAATAAATGCGTTTAAATTGTCATTTAGAAAAGATGGTGGGGGTAAAATTGGCAAGTTGGCCAAAAAAATTGTTTAAAACATTTAAAACGCATTTTAAAAGTGTTTAAAACATTTTACATTTAAAAAAAACAGAGTTTTTTAAATGTAAAAGTTTTTAAACGGCACAGATGCCTGATGATAAACAAATGTCGAATGTTGAGGATGAGTATGATACCTGCGAAAGTAGCACAGGGATAAAAGCTCTCAGATCTGAAAGGGAAATGTTAGTAAGGCAAGAGAGCTTGTCATCTACATCCCAAAAGTTTTTGCGTAGGACTTGCAATCTCAAATATGTAGCATGAATTAAAGGCTTCATATTGGAGTTTCTGAATGACCTCTCCATATCCTCTTTAATAACCTGTAACATTCTAGACGTTGGCATTTAAAAATTCAAAATGTAAATATATTTACGGCATGGGTGGTTATACTTAAAAAATTTACATTCATTTATTCCCAACTCAATATTGACTCGTATTAAAGCTGTGTGTACCTCGGAAAGGAAAAGAGTGGAAATTTCTGCTCATGCTCATGAAAATTTGGGATGATACAAGGATTCAATATATGTATGTGTGCACGATATTGAAAATAGATCCTCCCAGATGTGAAACATTGAGAAGTATTAGAATAAGCCTATTAGGGGAATTCTTGTCATTGTAGCCTTCTTTTATTATATAAATACTTCAGTGAGGGGGAGCGTAGCCTTAACTGACTATTCTCCTTTTTCCTCTATCTCTCACGTAACATGGTATCAGAGTGCTCACCATCCCACCGTAGGTTTTGCTCAGCCAAGTAGTTCACCCACGACCTTACTATCTAGCTCCGGGTCCTGGATTATTGACTCGGGAGCCTCCAATCACATGGCTGGTAACGCCTCTCAGCTTTCTTCGTTTCGCTCGTTTTCATCTGACCATCATATCCTTACTTTGGCTGATGGGTCCACTCCTCCCATCATTGGTATTGCTACGGTGTGTCCCACCCCTCACATTTCGTTATCTTCTGTATTATGTGTTCCTAAATCACCTTTCAGTTTACTGTTTGTTAGTCAACTTACGAAAAATCTCCAATGCTCCATCTCATTTGATCTTTCGACTGGGAAGACGATTGGATCGGGACGTGAGGTGAATAGCATTTACAGTCTTGATTGCAGACCTCCTATTGTGCTGCATAGCTCTGTGGACGCCTTTCAGTGGCACTGTCATCTAGGCCACCCATCTCTTCAGCGGCTCCAGCAGACGTCATTAGTTCCTAGCTCTGTTTCTTCATTCCAGTGCGAGTCTTGTGAACTCGGGAAGCATCACCGAGTGTCATTCCCTTCCCGAGTTATTAGTCAAGTTGATAGTCCTTTTCTTTTAGCTCATTCGGATGTATGGGGACCTTCTAGGGTCGTGTCAAATAATTGATTCAAGTATTTTATAGTATTTATCGATGATTATTCACGCATAACTTGGGTGTATTTGCTGAAAGACCGTTCTCAGGTCTTCTCTGCTTTTCAAATCTTTCACGCTGAAATAAAGAATCAGTTTAATTGCAATATCAAATGTCTTCGCACTGATAATGCTTGGGAGTTTTTCTCAGGTACTCATGGCTTTCAGGATTATCTTTCTTCTCACGGCATACTTCATCAATCCTCTTGTGCCTACACTTCTCAACATAATGGTGTGGCCGAGAGGAAACTGCGTTATTTACTAGAGGTTGCTCACACCATAATGTTTCATATGAGAGTTCCTAAGTCCTTTTGGGGTGAGGCAATTTTGACTTCCTGCTTTCTTGCCAATCGTCTACCATCGTCTGTCCTTCGTGGTTCCTCTCCCTTTCAGGTTTTATACAGTCAGCAGGACCCTTTTCCTCTCACTCCTTGTGTCTTTGGGTGGGTCTGCTTTGTTCATCATTTAGGTCCGGGTAGGGACAAGCTCGATCCTCGGTCGGAACGATGTGTCTTTCTGGGATACTCTCGTACTCAGAAAAGCTACCGTTGTTATAGTCCCCATCTTCATAGGTAGTCTGTGTCGGCCGATGTTACCTTCTTTGAGTCTGAATCCTTATTTAGTCCTTCTTCTATACCTAGCTCCGGTCCTCTGAATCCTGAGGTTTTTATATCCCTTCCCTTGATTCCTGACTCGGTTCCTTGAACCTCCTCAGCCTACTCATGTTCCTGGAGATCCTTCTGTTGCACCATCTGCTCCACCACCTACTAAGAAGCACTACCACAGGCGTCCGCGCAAAGACGTGCCTCCACCTACTCCACTCGAGACTTCGTCTTCACAGGCCGAGATCCCAGTCACATCTACGCAGGTAACTTCTCTACCCTCCTCTGTAGTTGCTTCTGACCCTCTATTGCCTCTCGTACTCGGTCTCACTCCACTGCCCATCCTATTTTTAACTTTGTCTCTTATGACCGTCAGACTTCTACTTTCAAAAGCTTTGTTTCCTCCTTGTCTTCTGTCATGTTACCGCAGTCATTACAGGAGGCCCTCGCTCACCCAGGATGGTGTGCTGCCATGAACTTTGAGATGAGTGCGTTACATTCTAACCGTACCTGGGATCTGGTTCCTCTTCCATCTGGGGCTAGGCCGGTTGGTTGTCGTTGGGTGTTCTCCATCAAGTATTTCCCAAATGGAACTGTTGAGAGGTTGAAGGCCCGCTTAGTTGCTAAAAGATATACTCAAACCTTTGGGGTCGATTACAATGAGACTTTCAGCCCAGTTGCCAAGATCCCTTTAGTTCGTGTTCTTCTCTCTTGCAGTCAATAATGGTTGGACACTTCATTAGTTAGATGTGAAGAATGCTTTTTTACATGGCGACCTCCATGAGGAGGTTTATATGGAGCAGCCTCCAGGGTATGCTGCTCATGGGGAGATGTCCCTCCTCTGTCTATCGCCTGAAGAAATCTCTGTCTGGCTTGAAACAATCTCCACGAGCATGGTTTAGGAGATTCAGTGAGGCCATTATGTGGTTTTGGCCTGAGGCAGTGTGCAGTAGATCACTCGGTATTCAGTTATCAGTCCTCAGCATGGTGCTTTATATTGATTGTGTATGTTGACGACATCATCATTACAGGTAGTAATTCAGGGGGAACACAGAAGCTGAAGACCTTACAAAAAGAGTTTGCTACAAAAGACTTGGGACATCTCAGATATTTTCTTGGGATAGAGGTGGCATATTCCTCTCGTGTCTTGTCAATATCACAAAGTATGTTCTGGACCTATTGGAAGAGACAAGGAATCTTGGAGTAAAACCTGTATTTGTACCTATGGATCCTAATGTAAAACTAGTTCCAGAAGAAAGAGATATGTTGGAAGACCCTGCAGGTATAGAAGACTAGTAGGTAAGCTCATATACCTTACAGTCACTCGTCCTGATATATCTCATGCTGTAGGGGTGGTTAGCCGGTACATGAGTTCCTCACGTATCTCACACTGGAGTGCAGTGGTTTAGATCCTAAAATACCTGAAGGGTGCACCTAGAAAGGGCCTACTATTCAAGAGACATGGTCATATGCGAATTGAGAGATTCTCTGATGCTGATTGGGCTGGATCTCCTGCAGATAGGAGATCAACTGCCGGGTATCATACCTTTGTAGGAGGTAACTTGGTATGATGGAGAAGCAAAGGGCAAGATGTCATTGCAAAGTCAAGTGTTGAGGCAGAATACAGAGTGATGGCACACACGAGTACAGAGATTATCTGGTTGAGATCACTTTTATCTGAGATTGGGATTGTTTCTTCGTCACCGTCACAGTTGTATTGTGACAACAAAGCTGCCATCTACATTGCAACTAATCTAGTCTTTCATGAGCGTACAAAGCACATTGAAGTCGATTGTCACTTCATTCGTCAGAGGATTCAGAAAGGGGAGATATGTATTGTATTTACTCATTCTGCAGATCAGTTGGCTGATGTGTTCACAAAGCCATTGAATAAAGCAAAGTTGAGTGATATTTGTAACAAGCTAGGAATGTATAATTTATACATTCCAGCCTGAGGGGGAGTGCTAGAATAAGCCTATTAGGGGCATTCTTGTCATTGTAACCTTCTTTTATTATATAAATACTTCAGTGAGGGGGAGTGTAACCCTAACTGACTATTCTCCTTTTTCCTCTATCTCTCACGTAACAAGAAGTTTCATTTTAGATTCCATTGCCAACACTCCGACAAAACTAGAATTCACTCGTGATGTAACTGTATTGTCATGGCAGTGATTTTTGGTCACCTGTAGGAGTGTTCTCAAAGGTATAATTTTGTGCGTAAAACACATGCCAGTTCTTTTTTTTTTTTTTTTTGTGCTAAAAAAATCTTTCTATTGTTTATTCAAAAAAAAAATCCATTGTTCTGAAACTTTGTATTGTATAAAAGAACAATGTGAAGAAAAATTGTATCAAGGCACCAAGCTCGGTCATGTGAGCTTGTAACCCGAGTGGGGGCTTTAAGGTGGTGTGGACGATTCGTCCCAGTTCCGATTGGGTAGGGTCCGAGTCACAGTCTTCTGACTCGTCCGTTCCAAGTTGCGTAGCTGAGTCATGTGGCTCGGGTCATGTCTCTTTTAGAGAGGTGGGTAATGCGCTAGGCTGGTTTCGCATAGCAGCGAAAACCTCCCGCTCTCAATGGAAGGATAACGAGTCGGTGTGACTCAGTCCCAACATGCCCTCGGTTCTGGACTCAATTGAACCACCACTTCTTTGCAAAGCCTTTCAAAAAAAAAACTTGTATCAAGGCGAGTGTAAATAATGGCATCGGGTGAAATTATGGGACTTAAGGAGAATCCCCTCAATGACGATTTTATTCACCAACAAAATAAGTGGTTGAATGACCTATATATAGTGGAGTACATGAAGACAATATAAAATTACAAGAATTTACATTCTAATAGCCCCCTCAAGCCAATATGCTTTCTTTAAACATAGATAGCTTGCTAACTAGAAACTGGTGACAATGTCTTGTGATATCTTTGGTGAAAATGTCTACAACTTGATCAAGAGAGGCGATGTCTTAGCGCCAATTCACCAACAAACATCTTTCCACGCACAAAGTGATTACTGATTTCAATGCGTTTTTGCATACATGAAAAACAAGAGTTAACCCTAATTTGATGCCTCTTCCATTAAAGGATAAAAGAGTCCAAAGGGATCTTTAACTCATGCATATAACGATGAGCATGTGTATATTCAGCAACAATAGCAGCCTTTTATATCCGGTGTCTGTACCAAATCTTGCAATAGTTCTCTACTTTATGCTGGTGCATGAAATGAGAAAGTTATTCACGTATTACAATAGCATGAGAAAGACCTGATGGATCCAAGCCACCAAAAATCTTTAAAAATCAAGAAATCTATCAAAATAGAATTTCCGTAGATGTCTAGACTCTAGAATGATTAATAAAATCTTCTCAGTCAGCAATAGTCGCTCGACAAAGTCCACATACAATCAGGCAAAAGAAAAATCATGTTTCAACGAGGAAAAATAAAATTTGTGGAATGTTAGAAGAAATAACTTGTTTGTAGTTCAAGTCTTTGTGCTGGAAATAAAGTCGACCGTCGCAGATTGATTACACCCGTGGGTTAGAACTTCTAATCCTATAGAAATTCGAAGCGAGAGCTCCTCCCAGCTGGAACCGCTTCTTCCCGAATCTCCACATTCAGAAAATATGCACAGAAGAAACACAAAAATCTCAACAAAAAAAAAGGAACGCAAAGTACGACATAACTTTTCCTTCTATTTCATATATTAAAAAGTGCCCCAAAGTGGGTTTCCATTGGAAATTATAACCACTTCACATTGACGCCCACTTTAAGCCCTAATCCTAATGAAAAAATACCTAAACTACCTACAAAAACACCATGTGAATAGTGATATAATGGGGCGTGAATAGTGTCATGCACAGTGCGTGAATAGTGATGTGGAGACGACTATTTCCTGATGACTTAAAAGAGATGAGAGATAATGGGCCCCATCCTTACTTAACTTGTAACTTAAAAGAAATAAAGACATAGGCTTTATCAACTTAAATTAAAACACTTAAACAAGCTCCAACGAAAAAAATAAAAAAAAGAGTAGGCCCCAATTCGGGAGACATGGGATCGTCTTACCTTGAGTAGCCTTTGATATTTACACTGCTCCTACACCTATGCCTTGGTTCTTCTCTTCGACGTTCCTTTTTTTTTTTTTTTTGTGGGAAGGGGGGGGGGGAATTTAATCGTTCGAATTTGACTTCCCAAAAAAATTTCTCAAGATGGGATCGAACTCCACTCTTGAAAAAATCAAATTCAATGAAAGGTACGGAATTCCCTTCATCGGATATCATTTATTCAACCACATTCAAATTAGTGCTAGAAATTGAGCCTAACTTCATCCCTTCATTTGCATTTTTTCCATCTTTCATATACTCTTCTCTACCACTATCATAGATACAATCAACTTCAATTTCAAGCTCGTCTTCAACTTCTTCTGAACTTGTATTGGCATATTCCGAATAATCGAGGCATCATGCATCTCTTGATGCATAGTGTTCATCACATCTCGGTGCAATTGGTGCTTCTAGATTGCATGGTAATTGAATAGGCAATAAGTTCCTTTGAACACTAAGCAATATTGTGTAGTTATTTGATGGAAGCTTTTGGGGCAATGCACGCCCACCTAATATAGTGACGAGGTTAGAAATTCGAGAGTAGAAATCATAGCTCTTTTCTTGGCCTAGTTGATGTAGAGAGTGTCAAATGGAAGAAGTTATTGGCTCTCAACTCCCCTAACCATTCTCATGATTTGTGCGCAGTATATATTATGGATCCATTAATCATTGGGAGTAATGAGTTAACACTGTCACTTGGATGTCGAATTTGCATCTAGGTCCATGGCATCTTTCCCACACCATCATGTGGACAGTTAATATTTGAAAGAGTCTTGCCTTCCCTCACTCATATTCATCAAAGAGCGAAGTATTTGTGGGATACTTTTGCTTGAGAAAGGTTGGAGAGGATTGTTCTTGCGGTGGGGTAAGAGTTGGATTTGCTACATTGCATTTGATGTTCCCATTCATTTTTTTCCCTTTTCACGGTAATTTTGGGGACACCACATCCCTTTTTTTGTAGATTCTCTCAATTTTAAATAGATCTCGCTATCATTCAAAAACAGAAACAAGTGCCTTAAATGGAAATTTGCTTTCCATTCTAGTAGTTTCCTCATAATGTATTTGATGGTATTCTACCCTTTGTGTTTTATGCCCACATCCTCCTTCAGTCTCTCTGAAGTCCCTTTTCCTTTCTTCCATCATTTTGGCTTGATACACACAAACAGACAAAAATGTTCCCCGATGGGGACATCAAAAATGCAAAAGAATTCAAGGTTTACAAGCGCAGACGTGGATGAGACTAATAGTGGAGACTCTAGCAAAGGCCACAGACATGGGCGTCCTTTTTTTTATTATTTATTTTCTATTTTCGTCATTTTATTTGCAGCCTACTTTTTAAGCATCAAATTTCATCCGTTTGGCATGTTTTTGGTATTATTAGAAAGGTTTTTCAATTACTTATCTAATGAGCCCAAGATCACATAATTTGGATGTAAGCAAGTTACGGTGTTTTTAGGAAGTGGTATAAGTCTATTATGGGATTACCATTTTAGGTAAGTTTTGAACTTTATTTACTTTGGATTAGATGAATGGTTGAGATTAGTTGCTTAGGTCTTAAGTTATCTTCTAAGATTTCTTTTCTTATAAATACATCTTATGAAAGCAATGTAAGGGACTTTTGAATATTGAATAGAATTGACATTTTGCTTGAAGCCAAAAATTTGGGTTTTCTTCTTCTTTTTTCTTCTTGGTGGTTTGGAACTATCCTTCTCATCTTCTCTCTTCTTCTTCTCTACTCTCTTTCTCTATCAAATCTGCACAACAAGATTAGTACATCAATTGTTTCAGTTTCTTTTGTGTTTTGAGCCCTAAAGTTGGAAAAACCAAAATCCATATATGTTGTTTGTTCTTCAAGATCTCAATCTGAGATTTTGAGGGATTGATTTTGTGATTAAATCTCAGCTAAAACACTCAAGATCCCTTACCCTAAACCCCCATTTGAGCCTAGTTGAGATTTTCACCCTTTTCTTTTTTTGAAGTAGTTTTTGAGATCCCTAGCCTAAACCTACGATCAAAACCCTATCTAAACCCTAGATTTACTTCCTTTTTACCTTTCTAGATCATAACTATAATTTGGACAACAGTATAACCCCAAAATTCCAAATCTATAAAATTACTGAAATACCCTTTTAGTCTAAATCTAGACTGCTTTGAACCCGTCACTGCGGTTGATAATTTTTTCTGATGTTCTTTATTGATTATTACTATTTTCATGCTAGTTTACATCTAATTCATTGGTATTTGCATTAGCTTTTAGTTCTTTTAATTGGTTGCATGCGTAAAACCTAGTTTAGGACTAATTTTGGCATTAACAATCCACCTAGAGGATCTTTTACCTATTGATTAATTTGCATAAGGTTTCTTTTTAATAGTGAATTTTCTAATTATTGAAAGCATTTAACGTCTCGTTATTGCTGCTGCCCTATAATAAAATCAGAGCCAAATCAGCCCTATGTTAGTTCTTTAGGTGTTTGAGTCTTCCGTGTTAATCCTAAATCTTTCCTAAAGCCTTTATCCCATTAGGTGTAGGAATGTCCCTAAATTAGTTATTGTCCTGCATCATTCCCCCTTCGAGTAGTCTTTCTATCACACAGTCTCAATCATAGGGGCTACAAGAGTAACAAGACACCTATCGAGGAAAGGAAAGGTAATTTGGAGGAAGTCAGTCACGTCAAATCCAAGGTTAACAGCTATTGATATACCTAATTCTTCCTCCAAATTAATACTGCGTAGCTCTACAAATGCAATAAAAATACAAATTGAAGCAGCTAAAGACGTATGAGAGAATGTAAGTCATGTGAAAATATGTAGAATGCTAAGGAGAAAGTAAAGGAGAAGAAGTTTGATAATGATAATTTCATTCATCAAGAAAAGAAGTGGTCGAGTGACTTATATATAATGTACAACAGAAAGACGAGGTAAAATTACATGAATACTCCTGTAAATGAATTTACGCTAAAACAGTTCAATTATGCGTTCTATAGATGAGACCTGTTTAGAACCCACCACCTTTTATCACTGGTCAACAATTAGTTGCAAACTACTACACATCATGTAAATACATTAAACTAACTGCAGGTTTAAAAGCATAGTCTAGGAAATAGTCTATTTTTATTTCAAATTTTGAATTTAGAAGCCTTTCCAGAAGTTTTGGGATTTAATATAAATCTACTAAGTCAATCTATCCATCTAGTCCACAACTCACTTTATGTTATTACATAGATAATCTATTTTGTAAAACATTGAATAAGTCGAAGAATTATACAAATGAGAGGCAATTAAACATTTAAACCTAAACTCAAAGAAGAGTTTTTAATCACAAAATAGAAGGGAGAAAAGAATAGCATTGATTTAAATCTATTCAACATATACCTCGAAACGATCAGCTGCTGGCAGAAAAGATCGGGATATGGTCAGAATTTTTCGCAAAAGAGTTTCGAGCTTTTCATTGAAACCATATAGTTTTAGCTCAAGCTTGTCCCCAATAATAGACAAGGAAGTCTCCAGCTTGGCCACACCAGCCTGCACATAAGAGAGTAAAGGATCACAACCAACAACAAAAAAACCTTAAGTCTCATTTATGAAGATGAAATACAATACATGTCTAAGAAGAAAAAAGCTCAAGGAAATGGAAAACTAAAGATGCATTTTTCTATCAAACGCAAATGAAATAAAGGGAAGAAGGGAAAACCATATCTGCATTTCTTTTATATTAAACTGAATGTAATATACCCAAACTGTACTAGAATGACTAGCTTAAAAATAAACTAACTGACATGCATATAAGTTTACTTTTGCAGAAAAAAGTGACAATTCATCAAATTATCTTGGGTATAACAACATAATATTACTTTCCCTTAAGTATTAGAGATTAGAATGTACTTTTAGTGGAATGTTGATGCTTTAGTCATTAGTCTTATGAGTTGTGATGTTGGTAATGATAGGGCCCATTTTCATTAAAGGGCGGCCCAATGCACGAGGCTACCTCCATTGCGGGGTCTGGGGAGGGCCCATTTTCATTAATGGCATTATATTATTTTTTGAATGATGAAATTTTATTAAAGGAAAGGAAGAAGCCCAATTACCGAGATGATCATGAACAACAAACAAGGCAGAAAAAAGGAGAAATACAAAAGCAAATTCATCAAGGAAAAAACTACTAAAGACTGAACAACACAATCTATAGTTGAAACTTGAAACATCATCTGAGAAGGGCTGATCAAGCAAAAGGGTCGTGTCATTTGTAATCCAATGCAGACAAGAGCATCAGCAACAGTGTGGGCTGACCATCACACATGTCTGATTGGTAGATTTTGTCCGTCCAAAAGGTCTTGAATCTCCTCAATAGCATCCGCAAATCTCCACAGGTATCTAACATAATCTCTCAGCCATCCAACCACATGAGGGAATCCCCCTCAATAAATATCTAGTCCAACAGCCAAATGTCATGAAGTGCTTGAACTTCTGCCGCGTTAGTGCTTTAGCCCAATCATAACCGAAAAACCCTATATCATCTTTCTATCTGCAGTCCTCAGAAAGCCTCCAATACTGGTCGGGGCCAGAGTTGCCAAGACTAGAGTATTTTTATTTTTTTTGGGGGGGGAGGGGGGCTTAAGGCATGGGCATTCCTTGACGCATCTACTCGGGCATATGTTCTCCCAAGACTTGTAGAAAGAAGTCACCGATATTCCTCCAAAAGAAAGAAGTATCAAAGTCACCAAGAAATTGTCAACTCCCTTTGAGACACCATGTTTCTTTCCTTCCAAACCATCCAAAAAATACCAGCAAAGAAAAGTCTCTAAAGATGCTTACCTCTTCAAGGGAAAGGGACAAAAAACCATGACTCAACGAGGTCAGCGATGTGGCTAGGGATAACTCAACTAACTCCGAAGAGACCTAAAATAAAATGGCAAAGATCACGAGAGTAATGCAGTGGAGAAACAAGTGGCCTTCAGTCTCAATGTTAGGAAGACACAACACACAATTACAATAATCGTAAGTGTATGCCACAAATGGTCAACAGTGAGGATTCTATTGAGGCATAATTTCCAACAAAACATGTTAATCCGCATAGGGCCTGGTATGTCCTAAACCATCCCAGAATGAAAGGTTGCCAAAGAGGAACAAGTGGTTAAAGGAAGAGCATACAGTAAAGTGTCGAATGATGTCCATTCCAAAAAGAGTTATAGATGAAGAGATGAATGCTCTCATACAAACCAATACATGGGACCATTATAAAAAAGTAATACCTGGGAGTTGAGTGATTTAACAATTGGAAATATCTGTGTGGTCAAATATCTCTCAGATGATTAAGTTGAGAGACTAAAAGAGAGACATGTTGGTATTTTATGTTAATATCATGGTTTAAGTTTCTCATATAAGGGCATTTATGTGATTTACAACATATTACTTAAGTGAATAAAAGTGAGGTTGTATCCCACATTGTGGATTAACCACATTGCCAAGAAATTCATTTCTCTCCCTACCTTTTTTTCTCTTCCTCTTTTTCTTATCCTTTCTTTCCCACAACTTTCCTACTTTATGCGTCTTGTTACATGGTATCAAAGCAGGTGTCGGTCAATAGTAGTACATATCATGTGTAGGTCAACACTCAAGGCCTCACAGAGATTACTAATCTAACAAAAAGGTGATCCTTCTCATCTTAGGTAGTATGGCTGATGTCTCCATACATTAGATTTGCACAGGGTAATGATAAGTTGATGTAGATCCCTTCAAAGGTATTTATGGTTACATTCGCCCCATTTCTGTTTGGTTTTAGCGAATGCAGGAGGTGTTCCCCAGATTACAATTTTTTTTTAAATACATAAGATACATCTGGACTGTTTTGATCTGTTGTCACTCTAGAAAGTTTTTTCAAGGGAAAATCTGATCTTATCGTATCGTTTTTTATTTCAAATATAATGGGAGTGATTTGATCCGGTTTGGTTCTATATAGAAGGTGTTGGAAATAATTTTTGTAGGTAATTTGACTTACAAGGAGTTGTTTTCTGTTTTTTTTTTTTTTTTTTTCTTCCGCGGGGGGGGGGGAGGGAATCTGAATGTTGAGTTGAATCAGTTTTTTTTTTTTTTTTTTTTTTTTTTTGAATAGTTATTGGATGAATTAGGCCAGGATAAGGTATGAAAATACATCAGCGGGCGGTTACACGACCAATTCAAGCCTCTATCAGACCTAGGGAAGTATTCGGATAGGACAGATCGAACCATCTTGAATGGTTACAACCTGCCAAGAAGTTTATTGGCAGTAGATCAGAATTGGCCTATATAAATGGAAGAGTTAAGAAATTGAAGGATGATGATCCCAATTATGAGAAGCGAATCCTAAAAACTCACAGTAATATCAAGGCTGCTACACTCTATGAAGCCTAATATCAACAATGGAATATTGCTTCTCCACACAGCCAAAGATGTAAGGGATATCATTGTCAAGACGTACTCCTATAAGGTTGCATACGTAGGCAAAACGGGCAAAAAAAAGGAACTTGTGAAATTCCTAGAGAACTCTTTTCTCTCTCCCATCTCTCTATTCATATACTTGATCCGAGCCACCCGTTTTCTTGATCAGAAAGTCACCGCACTCAACCAATTCCAGAAGCCAAGAAACTCAGTCATACGAATTTCATACACTAATACTTGCATGTAACCAAAAATTTAATTAAAAATGTCCAGATTCCCCTACAACCAAAATCACCATTCTTCTCTTTTCTTTGAGCAATTGAACCCTGTGGCCTACATGCTGAGATCATGGTCAACATCACCTTACCAATTTGGGTTATTTTTACCCATTCTCTCATGTGTTCTATTACTTTTTTTGTGTGGGTATCAAAATGCATACCGATTATGGTTTATGCAATCATGAATCTTAAGCATGAAAAAGAAAATGGTTTACGTAATCTTCAACCTAAAGACTATTATATGCAAGAAGAAGGGTGGCCCAGTGCACGAGGCTCCTGCCATTGCGGGGTCTGGGGAGGGCTAGATGTACGCAACAACAAACAAATAAAGTGGAATGATATCAGAGGAAATAAAACAATCACTCTTGCAAGTGAAAAAGTGTGGTTCACGATCACCACCATTGAGACAAGAATGTCCTCTAGTGTGATGGTACATTTATCCATTGTGCAGTATAGGTCCCATTACTTGTGCCAATTGCATTCGAAGTGAAACACTTTTTGCACTCTTTGAGACTACGAGAGTGACAATAGCAGTATCTTGAATATAAATACAGCAATTGATTAAAGAACGTACCTGATACAAAATCTCATTCAGTTCATCTTTAAGAAGATTTACAAACAATTCAGTCAAAACACAGCTTTTTACATTCTTGTATCCCTCCCTCACAGTTATCAGGAAATACGCATTTGCACGAGGAACATTGAAAGTCCGGTCAGGTTTGTACCAAAATTTCATAAATGGTTGATCAAGTAGACATTTCGGAATATAAGCATTTGAAGGAGCTTCTGGAAAGTCCGTACTGCGGATGGAAAAATCAGATGGAATGAACTCATTCGCTAGAGGCAAGTGCAGGGAGGATTCTACTTCTGGAGGATTGCTCCACAGATCCAAAAGAGACGGTGGGATGTCTTCTTCAATATAGTGGGATCCAAACCAGGGTTCATTTTGAACATCTGAAACATTAAACAAACAAAATTGGGTCACAAGGGAATAAAGGAAACGGCCCCAAGCATTTCTTTTAAAGTAAAAATGTCATTTAACATCGGCTTCTAGCTTATCAATAGCAAGTGTCAGATATCAGCTAAGCTTCAAATGAAAGTATCCGCATATAAAAGTTTAACAGATCAACAGGTGAGCAATATTCGTAAGTACAAAAAAGGGAAATGATATCAGCACAACTATATTTTGATATTTTCCCAAAAAGCTCTCACGAGCCAATTAAAGAAGAAAAGACATCTGGGTTTGCGTAAATATCAAAATATGGTTGTGCTGATAACATTTCCCAAAAGAAATGCAGGCTGGGCAAGTAGCTGATGAGGTTAGAGTGGATCTGGGACCTACTGTAGCTGTATCTTGGATAGAATGATAACTTAGTTATTCCATCAAGTTTCTTTGCATAAACATTTTGGAGGTGAAAGATACCAATTGAAAAACAAAAAATTGGGGATGAAAGATCAACCAAAACTCATGTCCCAAATGAATGAAAAACGAAAGCAGTAATTTTCTTCAAGCATGGATACAAAACTTGGCTGAGAGGAAAAAAACGAAGAGCCATTCAAAAAGAAAATGAGGTTAGAGTGGATCTGGGACCTACTGTAGCTGTATCTTGAATAGAATGATAACTTAGTTATTCCATCAAAGTTTCTTTGCATAAACATTTTGGAGGTGAAAGATACCAGTTGAAAAACATAAAATTGGGGATGAAAGATCAACCAAAAGTCATGTCCCAAATGAATGAAAAATGAAAGCAGTAATTTTCTTCAAGCATGGATACAAAACTTGGCTGAGAAAGGAAAAAAACTAACAGCCACTCAAAAAGAAAACAACAAAAAAAAAATCTAAGATTGTACTGAGTCAAACAAAAATGTTTCTTTATAATAGACTCATCAGGATTGCCGACGCTACTGAGGCCGAGGTGAGAGCCGTTCGTCAAAGTTAGAAGTTATTAGCTAGAGAAAGGGTGGACAATGTGATAGTTGTAGCCTTGTACGAGACTCCTTGAATGTTATAAGGTGACTCAATAGATCTCAAAAAAGCACCCATGGTGTTTTGACCATCCCTTTCATGAAATGTTCGATTGGTTGGCTCACTGCTCTTGGTCTTCAGCATGTTCGCCGTTCTGCCAACATGGTAACGTCTAGCTAGAAAAGGAGTCTCTAAGGATGCCTTGGCTTTTTTGACTCTCTTCCTCCTTGTTTGACCTTGAACTTTGTTTTCTTCTTCTTTTTCCTATCCGTTATGTACCTTGACCATCTCGGTCGTCTCTCTATTTTTAGTAAAATGGCTACCATTTTCAAAAAAATAATAATCACTCACCAGAACCGTATTTTTTTATTCCTAAACTTCATCATATGTTCTCTTTTATGAAAGAAAAATTCATGAAACAACCCTTAATTCAGCAAAGATCAATGGTGGGCCCCACAAAGATGTGTTATTCACGAAAATTAGCAAGTGCAGCTATGATAATTCGTTTGATTTATAGTATTTTTCATTTAATTTTAGGGAAAGTAGAAATTATGTTTTGGGGATCATCAATGATAAGGTTGCATGCCTTTTCCTTTTATCTCCCTCAGCTTAGCCCAGAGTCAATATCAGTTTATCCATTCACCGCAGCACTTTGGTGTAGCACTTCCTCAATGCAGTCAATCCTCTCAACAGGATCAGGTGGAGTCATCTTTTATGGGTACATCGCATCCATGATCCCCTCCCAAGATTACCTCGTTCTAATACCAAACAGATGCAAGTCTAGGACTGGAAGTTTACAGGCACAAGATTCTGCTATGACCGTCCAATAAACTAACAGCATCCTACAACAAGTTGACTAGAATTTCAGCACACAAAAATCCAGGCATCTTCAATTTTCAGCACCAACAAATCGCACCTTGAAGGAAAGAGCAACAACTTGATAACTTCACGTCCCCCACAAGCAGAAGCTATCAATAGCAGTGGCAAGGGAGGAAATCCAGTACAACAGAACATTCAAATTGTCAAGAAAAAATTCCAGCAGGGAACAAGAAAAAATTCCAATAAAATTTTTAAAATCTTTGGGTTGCCTCACCATTAAAAAAAAGTGCTGCCTCCCAGCCATTATTTGTCGACTGATTTGATTCATTTTCCTACATGAAATCTATCTAGAGACGCACATAAGCAAGGAATTACAATCCTGCTCAAATTAAACCCAGAGATTTCAAATTATGTTAAAAATCATGTCATATCCAAACAGAACTCCTAAAACTTCTTTAAAACTACACAAACTAGGGGTGCAACTAGGGTCGGGCTCAACCCGAACCTGTCGGGTTGAACACAGTCAGATTGGCTTGGGGTTTGAAAAAATCAGTCTGGGAAAAGCCAACCGGAATTTGTTTCAGGTTGGGTTCTGGCTGAGCGGTCAGCAACATGAATCGAGCCAGGAACCCAAAACCATTAAATTTTTATCAAAATTTTCCTTCTTCAATTGAAAAAAAAAAAAAGGCCAAAAGATTAAAATGAATATGGTAATTTGGTAAGTTGGTATAAAGTTAAGGGTATTTAGGTAATTTTGGAAGACCTCCTAAAAACTAGGTTTATAAGACCCTGTTTCCCTCTCTCATTCTCTCTTTCGCTCACCTGAGTAGCACCAAGGCCAAAGTAAAAAGTTAAAGGCTCGAAGGTAGCCTCTCTCTATAGTCAAAGGCACGAAGGTAGCCCCTCCCTCCCTCGCTCCTTATGTTTTCTATTCTCTCTCTTATCTCTACGTGCAGCCATCGATCCACATTGAGTTTTTTTCCCTTGTATAATTTCTTTTAACATCTAATGAAATCTCTCTCTCTCTCTCTCTCTCTCTCTCTCTCTCTCTCTCTCTCTCTAATGAAGCCAAAGAAGAAGAAGAAAGAAGTAGAAATAAAGAACTAGAGTATCCCCCCCCCCTCTCCTTTCTGTTTTTTACACTCTTTCTCTCTCCTTCCATCCAATGGTTAGTCAAAGATGAGTTTTTTGTTCCCTTTCTTCCCTTGATTTTTTCTAATGTCTGATAAAAATCTTCTCTCCCTACGCGCAGCAGACGGCCAACAAAAGAAGAAAAACCACGCACATAAATGTTAACTGTCATGTTGTTCATAAAAAGTTGTTGACAAGATGATCACTGCCCATTTGTCAGATCTGAGCTAAACAGGCTGAAATTCTTACGAAGGAGTCATAAGACTCATAAGCAATTCTGAGAAATACTTCACACGCTAGTCATGATTGATATGTGTGCCCCAGTTTGAGGGTGAGTATTGAGAAGTGCATTGTTTATTAGTTTATTTTCAATTTCTGGATGTTTTGAGATGACTTATTGATGCAGGACCGTGAAGAAAAGTTGAGAAAAGGGGAGAGAAATAGACGAAAGGGGATAGAATTAGAAGAATAGGGGAAGGAGAAGAATAGATACTAGAAACTAAATAATGCGGAAATAAATCCTAATATCTGCATCACATATGTAATCAAGGGCAATTAGTCCGTCTGTAATCCTCTCTTAATTTATTAAGAGGGTGTGTTGTAGGGCTAGACAGCATAACCCCATCGCATGAAATCTCTCTCGACTTCTTCGTTTCTCCATTTCCTTCATATTTCTGCAATATGAACTGGGAGGTGCAGAAAAAATCCTAAATTGGATTGATAAATGGAGTAGGATGATCGTAGTAGAGACACTTCCTAATTTACATCAGAGAGTGCTAGTTTATAGTGTCATGGCCACTGTAAACTTGTCCAAAAGTCATGCGGAATCCTTGGCTCTTTTTCGGTACTCTTGCAGCAGTCCTTTATATAAGAATGAGATTATTCAGTGTGATCTTAATGCTTATTTTTTCGGCAATGTTTATATATGAGTCACCTAAGTCTACTCAAATGCCATTGTCATGCATCGGAGACTTGCATCGTCACTTAGGACCATTGGCTCTTTATGGAAACCATTAAAAGGCAAAATCTGAATTGGAGACAAAATATTTAAAGGAAAAATTGATTCAATGATGTGGTCGGCGTGTCATCATGCAAATGTCTCAAAGGACAGGAAATTTGTAGTGCAACTTTTGGTGTACGGTTATCTCTAATCATTTATTTGTTCTTCTTGCTAGTGCAAAGCCCAAAAGGTCAAGCTCATACAATTGACACAATGAAATTGAAATTATTTCAAAATGTTTAGGTTGAAAGTTTTAAGGGATAATATGGTCTGTTGATGATGAATAAGAGATCTTCTCAAAGATTTAAATAAAATTTAGAGAGAGAGAGAGAGAGACTATTTGTGAATAATATGGAGCATATTAGTATTTCCTGGTTTTATAGGGAAGGCAACACTCACAGATGTCTTTCAAAATATAGATCAAAATGATAGTTTAGTTCTGTGGAGTCATAAACTCAACTTATAGTTTGCTTTTAAGTCGGCCATTCTTCGTATATAGGTTTTCTTTGACATTATTCTTGTTTTATATTCATTGATTTTCTCTGATAAAAATTTGTTTCACCTATTAAAACAAATTTGTAACCTTTTGAGCCTGGTAGGCCGGAAATTTGAAAAGCAAATGTAAATATCCAAAAGTTAGCTGACTTGAAATTGCACCTTGCATTGGGAGCAAGCTGGAATTTTTCTTTTGAACCGTCTACAGTTTCGCCATCTTCTTAGGACAGAAAAGAATGGGTACTTCTGACTCAAGATACAATACTACACAACCACATGCTTTCCAGATACTCCCTTTCACAATGAAATAGAAGTTTCCTTTGAACATGCAGAGAAAATATACTAAAGAAACCATGATAGACAAAGGCTTATAAGGCAATGGATAGATCAAAATAGCTGAATGATCTACATTTAGTGGAATTACCTTTTGATTTCTTATCAAAAGACTTGGATAATATGTCGATCCTCATGTTCTCGGGTGAGAAAAAGCTCAAAACATGTTCTACCAATTTATCATCCCATAATTTGAACACATACTCCCCGTAAATAATGTGTTCTTCTGCATACACAAGCATGTTCCCTGCAACAAAAATTCCTCAAAAGAAATTAGCTCCAAAAAACTAAAATAGTGATAAAAAAATATGATGATTATTTTTTAAATGGTAAAAAATATGATGATTATTCTTTTAATAGTAAAAAATATGAAGATTATAAGCACGGCATTCTTGCAAAAGATGAAAATGAAACAGTTGATAATGTATCAAACTTTAAAGTAGAAAACTATAAATCACCTACATCACCATTTAAAAAATATGATGATTATAAGCATGGCATTCTTGCAAAAGATGAAAATGAAACAGTTGATAATGTATCAAACTTTAAAGTAGAAAACTATAAATCACCTACATCACCATTTAAAAACTCCCCGAGTCAATCATCAACTCACTAGAGTCAACTCAGGTTTTACCAAGGTTAGGTTCTCATCTGAGTAGAGTTTTGCCCTACCATATCAATCAAATCCCTTTGAATCATGAGTTAATGAATAGGCTTTACCATGGCCGAGTTCTCAACTGTGTCCACATTTTTAAATATAGACCTAATTAATTTTGAGTTTCCACAAAGATTGAAAATTGTGGGCTAGGGTGATTTACTCCAAGTACCAAATCCCTAACTTGTGTCTTCATTTCAGTGAGTGGGAATCGAAGGGATCCACCTGTGGAAGTTTTTGATTCCCGAGTTTCACAACATGTCCCCTCACATCTCCCTTAGTGTCAGCAAAGCCACAAAATTTGTTTTGGTTGGACAATTGGTGCGGCGAAATTTTGGCCTTACGCTTCCCTAACATTTTTCCTTGTATTGTTAACTCTAGAGACTTGATTGTGGATTATCTTGGCACACCATGGGCCGCAATTGGATTATTACCTTGCTTATGCACGAGGGTAGCTCCCTCAGAATATTTGACGTGTTCCAATGTCTTTGTGTTGATTAGTGATCATCACCTCTATTATGAATTACCCTGATGAGTGACGGTGGGGTGCAGAGGCCGAGGAAAATGCATTTGCTTTTATACATCTTATTACTCAATAGTTACTGCCATAGTTGGAAAAATTGTTTTGTTTCATCACAATCGACAGAAACATCTCATACAAGTTGGAGCTATTGGTAGTGATGACAAGGGGTATCATTCAATTAACTATGATGATTCAGCTTATGACAGCACCTAAGGGCGTGTTCGGCAAGGCTTCTCATTCTCGCCCAATTAGACGGGCAAGAAACAGAGTGATGAGAATCTTTAGAAACCGTTATTTACTGCTTTGTAGAATCCTATCTTTTAGTCGAAAAAGTAGGCAAAATTTCAGAAACAGACCTTAACCGGTCACACAGCCGAATGGGATTTTTGAGATTTTTTTTGGCTTTCGTCATTCTCCACCCCTAACAAAGGGGAAAATCCCGTAAAAGAATACTTGCCGAACACACTCTAAGAGATGACTTAGGTCTAAGAGATGAGATATGATATGTGAGAAATTTAAATAACTCAATCTTTATTTTTATTTGAAATATTTATTGTTAGACGCTGGCTCTTTTTTTTTGAACAATTCGCTAGCATTTTTTTTTTAAATTTCTTTTAGTTTCATTGATTTTATTTTTTTTTGAATGGTAACTGAATATATTAAAAAGGGATAGACCGAAAAAAGGCCTCCCGCACCCCCCACTAGGCCAGAATTACACACAGCGAGAAAGGAAAAAATACAAAGAGAAATTATGGGGGGAGAAAGTCGAAAAGCTCCAAAGACTGCTTGACTACACCCGCTTTAGCCAAACTATCAGCGATTTCATTGGCTGATCGCCTAACATGAAGGAAATCTACCGAGCAACCGACCGATATATCCTTAATTTCATCGAATAAACGAAGAAATCTCCAAGGAGGATTCACCGAACCCTTAAGCCACCTAATTACATTTACGGAGTCTCCTTCCACGATAGTGTTCGCTACCCTCTCGCTTCCTAACATCAGGAATCCTTGGTAAGCGGCTCTGACTTCAGCTTCGGTAGAATCTGCGACACCTATAGGCCCGGAAAAAGCCTGCACAACATCCCCCTCTGAATTCCTTAAGACACCCCCGATCCCAGCTGGACCCGGGTTACCTAAGCTTGATCCGTCAAAATTCAGCTTAGAAAAACCTACTGGAGGATTGACCCATTGCTGAGAGATTCTAGGAGTGGGTACTTGACTGTTGCATACCACTCTCCATCCCGCCCACAGGTCGAAAGCCGAAACAAATTTGAACATGGGCAGTGCCCTTGCCCATGAAATCGATAAGGCTACTACCTTGATATACACATGTAATAGGGAGAGTTTGAACGCCCAGCGAAAATCCTATTGTTTCTTTCCGACCACAAAACCCATAGCGTAGCCATTAATGAAATCGACCACAATACCTTACCTTTTGATCTCCATGGATTAAACGCCCACCCCTCAAATAGATCCTTGACTTGGGAAGGGAATACCCACTCGATGCCAAATCTCGCCAGAACCCTTCCCCATACCTCTCGAGCGACTTTGCAATGGATGAATAAATGCTCCACTGATTCTCCAGCTTCGATACACATAACACAATGATTGACTATGATCATATTCCTTGCCCTCAAAAAATCTACAGTTTGAATACGACCTTGAATCACCGTCCATCCGAAGAAACAAATTCTAGGAGGAACCTTTATCTTCCACACTTTTGCCACAGACCGATTTGCCGCGCACGGATACAGTCCTTTGTAGAAAGATTTTACCGAAAAATAACCAGATGAGTCCCACACCCAGAGCCTTTTATCTGCCCCTGATGAACTGATGTAGTTGTCGTCCAAGAGCTGAAGAAAAGAAACCATCGAGAGCAATTCCCTGTCGAAGAAATTTCTGCGGAACATCGGCTTCCATATCACCTTATTGGCCCGAAACTCAAAGCAATCTTTGACTAAAGCTTGTTTGTCCCTGGCCACCACATATAAATCGGGCAACAAATCTTTTAAAGGGATGTCGGAACACCATACCATATTCCAAAAAGAAATTCTATCCCCCGAGTATACTCTATATCTTATGCCGCGGTCAAAACATGGACTCAATCGCAAAATATCCCTCCACTGAGTCACGCCTGGTTTGTTGAATCGGTTTAGGGATCTCCAATTACCCACGTCTGCGCCATATTTACCACCAATAACTTTCGCCCATAACTGAGTCTGTTATTCGCCCATAATTGAGTCTATTCTTTTAGTTTCATTGATATATTGTAATAAATTTGATTTTTAAAGTAATAAATGTGTCTTTTTGTTAAATTTGATAGTTATAATGGTTTCTTATATTTATCTAAGAATCTCTATTTTTTGAATTTTTTAGATTTTAACTATTTAAAAAAAATCTCTCGTCATATGGTCCTTTCAAAAATGAAATATATTGAAATGGACAACGCCACTATCCCAGCCCAATCTAGCTAGGTTCTATCGATCATGTCCTCTTTCCAACAATTGTACCTTGTCTTTGGGCACCTTAGGCATTACGAGAAAAAGACCACCAGAGAAAAAAGTATTTATCTTCACATCCCAGGCCCAGGCATTGTTTAAAATTTCGACCGGGCCGACATCATCTTATTTTTTTCCGAAATTTTTGGGTTGCTACAAAATTTCGTCCGAAATTTTTGCAATTTTGGATGAAATTTTGGAATAGGTCTGAAATTTTTATTTTCTTAATTACTGAATTTCGGCCGAAATTTTGGTTTCGAACACTGCAGAAACCGACACCGAAACTGAAATTTTAAACCTTGGGCCCAGGTCATAGTGAGGTGAGGCATCGGTGTGTCTTGGTTGGTAATAATGGTTTCTTATATTTATATAACAATTTTTCAATTTTTAACTATTTAAAAAATTCTTCGGTCATAGGGTCAATATCTGAAACGAAATACCGAAATGGACAAAACATTAAAATGTACTGTCGCACTAACAAAAACAAAATTTCGAACGAAACGAAATTGACAACTACGGTTACTGCTAATGGTGGCCCCATGTTTTCTAAAATTTGAAACGCCCTCACTTCTCCCAGAACCACAGTTTTCTTATGGTACATTATCCATTGTAGAATTCTTATTGGAGATCAACTGATTACCAAGAAGATTCGTGATTACCGAGACTGCTGTGTATATTTTATACAAAGCAAGGTTTTAAATGTCAGTTTTGGTATGCATGTCTCTCACAATAAAAATGGAAACAAGTCAGTTTCGATAACACACCTCGTGAAAGTGATACATCATTGCAAATATGGTGTAATCCATACACGGTTCAGTCATAATCATGTGCAAGAAGAAGACAATATGCAGCAAACTATGGGAATGGCACCAAAGAAGTGTTGGTATGCATTCATACTAACAAACTACCTACTCTACATATGAAATGATTGGCACGGAATTTTATCCACAACTTTCAAAATAATTTAATGATTAACCGGCACTATGGGACTTGCTTATGCACCAATGTTCCGAAAGAGGATCAAGCATAAGAAAGAACAGACAATGGAAATGAAACCTGCAAGTTCTGCCGCATATTCATCCTGGGGTTGCTCCTCTGCAAACCTAAATTCCATATTCCCAATATCTTGGAGTTCCTTAAAAATCCAAGCTTGTGGACCAGCTTCACGCAATAACTTAAGGTACTGATAAACAAATCCAATGACCTCATAAACCTGTCGGTGCATAACATTAAGAAAAAACACACAGTGAGAAGAAATCAATACATTACAACAATGAGAAGAAATGAATACATTACAATTTATCTTGTCATATAATCATGGACAAATGTGAAAAAAGAAAGCAAATCGAACATGCCAGCAAGTGGCAATTGAGTTACAAAACACAAAAGAAAAGTAGAAAATTGGTGATCAATTGGTGAAAATTGAGGAGTACCAAGCTCTAGCTACATAGATAATACCTAGGTTGCAACAGTACGTGTACAAGTGTCAGAATCCAACACGGGTATTGAGTGTGATTCGGCAAACCTCAAAATGAAAGATTCGTGGATTCGCCAAAATATTTTAATTAATCCTGACATTTTAATTATAATAATAATATATTAAAATTTTTAGAAGATTGAGTAAATATAATGTTTTATTTTCATATAAAAAAAACTTACTATTAGGATGGGTAAAACTTAAAATATGCAGTAATTGAATCTTGGCATTAATACTATGAAGATAAAACATAATCTCGCCGGAAATATTTCGATTTCAGTTTGGACCGAAACCGAAATTACATTGAGTCAGATTTTTACGTGATTTCCCCAAAATTTCATTTTTCACCCTTATTTACATAATTTCTACCGAAATGGCAGAAATTTCCACCGAAATTTTGTAATTTTCGGTGGAAATTTTTGTCAAATTTTTAAATGATTTTGGCCGAAATTTCCACCAAAACCGAAATATTTCGGTTTCGGTGGTGGCCAAGGGTTGACAGATAGAGAAGACGAAAGAAAAGATGTGGGGTTAATACTAGGGTCTTACAGGCCAAGGGTTGACAAAGGTGGTAAGTAGATTAACAACTCTTACTGATTCGACTCCACATTAGCCAAGACTGTAAGAGTTGTTTTTTTTTTCAAAGTTAACTTTTATTGATAATAAGATCAAACAGAGAACAACAGAATGAGGACAAGATGTTCCTAAGAAAGGATTACAAGAAATAGCATAGAGCAATCCCCTTAAGAGGATGAGATGCCAATTTCAGTCTGATAGACAAATTGAATGGCCGATAGATAGACAAGACTGTAAGAGTTGTTGAATGACTAAACTTGTATAAGACCAATGACACTTGCAGGTCCATCCTTCCACCAAATACTGACCCTATTGTCATCATATAAAGGTGAATCGCCACCATGCATTCTATTCAAAAGTTGTCAGAAGACCACTCAATGCAAGCTACTCTTGTGAGATAAATTCGAAGTTGAAAGAGAAGAACAAGTCACTCAGAACCCACCCTTTCAGGTGATTTGAGTGAGCAGAATTGCTCTTCTTTTCCATAATAAATAACAAGCATTATTAACACGAGACAAATGCATGATATGTTACATATCTAATAAAATCACATCTATAAAGGAAACTGAAGTCAATTTGAAGGATAAAACTCAAGATTCCCTTTTTAGCGAGAGATTCCATCTCAGCATTTGCTTCTCGACAGACATGGAGAAAAGAAACATGATACTCGTGACAAACATCCAATACATCATAGATTAAATCAACTAACCACCAAGAAAATTTCTCCCCTTTTCATAACCAAAATCTTATGACACTAAGAGAATCACCTCCAATACCTAAAGGTGCCTAAAAGGGAGAAGTGAAGCCTTTCACGGTGTAAAAGTTTAAAAGCTCCATCTTCATAAGAATCCCTAATGCCCAAGACCCCCAAGGAAGCCAACCAAACCTATTTAATATGTCTCTAATGATCCCCAACAGATTCTAGAAGAGAATTTGAAAGTGAGAACCCACCAAACTTCAACTTTGGAAACCTATTTGGAGAATATGCCATCTTTCCACAACTCCCTCCAAATTTCTCCTATGCTTATGTACGAACTATCTCTAAAGAATTCCTATGGATATCCTCTGCTCTTAACTCCTAAAATTTCTCTCATGAAACCATTTGCAAATTATCCTATTCATAATAATTTTCACTTACTCTTGACGCACGTATTCATTTGTTTCTAAATATGCTATTATCACATTCTGACCAAACTAACATAGCCACTTAATGCACCCTCCAAACTGTCTGTCTTCTAGATGCTAATGGGCCGGCCATTACACCAGACTTCCAATAACGTGTCAATGGAACCTAATATCATTCATTGCATGTCCATAATACATGAATGGACAAGTATAACTTGGTCAAGAAGGAAAAGTGGGTCAACAAGTGATCCAGTGACTCTTTTGAAACCAAAACAGAAGAAACACCTACTAAGAATGAGCAATTGTCAATATATTATTCAGGCCTATATGCCAACAAAAAACAAAAAATCAATAGGACTGAGATTTGACCACTAGTGACTAGTGGACACTACCACTTCACTCCCACCAACCTATTGTATCCATATAATATCCATACATTTAGGATGCAACACAGATACGTATACAGGATAATATTTAGATATACCCTAGCAGTATCGTGTATCCCAGTAGAAGAATTGAACTTGCATGTGATATCACCTTCATCAAAGCAGATACATCAAACCAGGGTGACCCCTCACCCTCTCTGACCCAATCATCAAAAGATTCTTGGAAGGTTGTATAAATTACTCAAGAAGAATATATCGAGATGGCCTACATATCATCTAAAGAATCATATAATAAGAAAAAATAGAAAATATATAAGCTGGACTATTTTCTGGATATGGGCATATGGCAGGCAAAAATGAGAAAACATGAGAAATGCTATGGGACACTGAAAATGTACCATGAAAAAACAAAAGCTATGAAAAGTTTGAGTGAAAAATGCAGGTAAACATTATGCAGTTAGTTTTTTCGCTATTTAATGAGAGAGAGAGAGAGAGAGAGAGAGAGAGAGAGAGAGAGATTCAGCTAAAAGTAATATCAACCATACACACATTGATAAGTTTTGAAATTATTAGCAGATAAGCATACAATAAACCAGTTCTGAGGGTCTTCTAGAAGACTAACACGTAATGTTTACAATCAATATGGAAAATTACAAATAGCAAATTACTAATTTTTGCTTCAAGAAAGGACAACTATTTCAACGAATTTAGGGAAGATGATTAAGTACCATATCGATGCCGGACTCTGTCAGGTGTATAGACATGACAAAGATATAAGCTATAGACGATCGGTGCATTCCTTCGTCACCAACCCCAGCAGATAAACTGGTTGCCCATCCTTTAGCTTTGAGAAAGAAATGTAAACTTCCCCTGCACTCTGAGAATTAGGAATTTCTTTAATCCATGCATGATAAACACGCCCATACAAGATAAGCCGCAATAAATAAATGGCGTTGCGCGATAAGATAGAAAAGTGGGGTTGAGCCTCTAGCTCAACTGGTCAAGGCTTTGTTCATCAATCTTGAGGTCGGAGGTTCAATCCCAGCTTACCTACCAAAAAAGGTAGAAAACGCATGGTTGATTCCTACTCAGCAGGCCCATAGAAGTACCTTATAACCAACTATGAATACTTTTCAAAATCTAGATAGGCTTTTTGTCTAATGTGATAATTATAATCACATCTAACATAAAAAAAAAGGGCGACTCAGTGCACGAGGCTCCCGCCATTGCGGGGTCTGGGGAGGGCTAGATGTACAAAGCCTTACCCCTGCTTTGCAGAGAGGCTGTTCCATGACTCGAACCCGTGACCACCAGGTCACAATGGAGCAACCTTACCGTTGCGGCAAGGCTCACCTTCTAATAATCACATCTACCATATCAGTAGAAAATCTTGGTTTGGGTAAACAATTTTATTTATCTCCCATTTTTAAGATTTCAGTAACATGAATTTTGTTGAGGATCACAAGAGCGAGCTGAACAACTCTAATTCCTTCACATCGTGTCTGAGGTGCCTATGAGCCAAGACAAAATTTAAGGAAAATCCCAGATTAACATGAAAGAGAACCTCATTAAGCGTACCACACCTCATTGAGAATGAGATAGGTACATTATCCCAGAAATAAGTTAGTCTTCCCTTAAAATTAGGGGGTTCACATGAGTAGAACTAGGACCAAATAGTAAATGGTATTAGAACCATCATTTCAATCGGAGTCCCCAAGTCTTTATGACACAAAATGGATACAAATACAGGACAAGGAGGCCTATGTTTATAACATATCATATCAAAGAAATTTTGTGACTTTAATAGCTAAAGTATTATGTACCAGAAATTATATCCGTACCCATTCTGGAAATACTTTAAAATATTAGCAGTCAATTTTGAAATTGTCCAGTTAAAATAATATAAGGCCATAAAATATATTACCATGTCCCAAAAGATGTGCTAAGTAATCTTCAGGTTTCTTCAGGTACTCCTTGTCAAGACACGGCAATGTCCATGTTAAATTGAGGATGTGAACATCTTTTACTGCCTCTAACCTATAAAGTTTACCAGCTTTCCAGATAGGTAAATCCTTATGAGGGTCCGCATTTAGATGATGACCTGCTTTGACACTAGTGAATAGCTCCACCACCCAATCTTCTAGGATGTCTAGAGACTCTGCAGCATTAAAGAATTTACATTTAAGATTAACTATATACTAACACAATGGAAGTAAAATCCATTGTTCACCACCATATAACCCCTTGCACATAAAAATTTCCAAGCAATGAATGTAAAATAAACTAATGGAAAAAATAAAAAGAAATTTTCATTAAAATAGAATAACAAAATGGACACCATCAATACCATAGAAGTAAAACCTAACCTCCTCCAACGACCACTAGTTTCATTAATCCACCACGATAATTGTCTTGGTACAATCGCAAAATTTGTTCCCTCAAATTAATACCACTTTCCACAGCATCACTCAGGCTTTTCTTATTGCCTTCCACAAAAGTTGAGAAGATAATCATTTTCAAAGAGAAGAGAATTGGAAAAAGCTAACTAATGAAAATAAATAATAACGACCAGGAAGAATGACTAATGGTTCCATGCTTACCCCAAAAGAATCTGTTAAAAGGATGACCTGGTGCTGAAGTATGACACTGAAGTTGTTGAAGGCGACAAGCATCATTTTGTAAAACCTGATTGAATTCTACAAAACAGAATAGAATACATTATAGAATCAAATAATAGTTGAGTAGAACTGTGTCAGAACTCTTAGCAAGAGCAAAAATTTTAAAAATTGGCACAAGTTCAAATCAGTCTTTAAAAATGTGGGTGCGGCGCGGAACGGGGCCGAAGACAATCCTAGTCGACTCAGCACGACGCGGTCGAGTACTCGGTTGACGTGGCTGAGTACTCATTTGACACGGTCATAATTTGGAAGAGTCAAACTCGGTTGACTGCGGGGCAAAATGTGGAACGCGGCGGCAAAACACGGAATACGACCAAGGTAAAAGGGAGTCGATGCGGACATGGGGGAGTTATAAAACTATGGTTCAAATAAACTTGAAAACCATACCTGAATCTACTGCCAATACTTCACGTTCCATTGCTTCGGCCTTAACTAATGGAGAAGTAAAGAATTGAGAAAATCTGAAAGAATAAATCAAGCAACATTAGTATTTCCAGACGGTCTGATGTCATCTAAGGTAATTTCTTAAGAATTTTTCAGAGGAGACACAGTGACCATAATGAATCAGAAAAAGAGAGCCAACGTTGCAACATGAATATACAAACAATTGGATGCAGAAGAATCCTTACATCGAACACTAGTTGACTTTGCAAACCAGTATACCTTTTTAAGGCTCCCTTGAGAAATTCCCGATTAACTTCGAAGTGGTAGCAAGTATACTCAGTTTCTGTGTAAGCATTTGAAGATCCGCCATGCTTGGACAAGTAGCTATCATACTAGAACATACAGTAAAATGAGATAGCCAATGGCCAACAAATTTCCATTCCCAACTAGTAGCTAATAAAGACAAGCTATCATAATCAATCTACAGATTGCCTAAACTTCCTAAACCAACAATACGAAGACATTGATTACACAAGCTTAGTTAAATGACTGAAAGATCAAGAAGAACGCAACACTTAGTATGCCTCATGACAAAGATAATTCACCCAAATTCTCACAGCCATATTAGCATGAAGGAATAGCATGAAAGACAAAAACAGTCAAATCACTTTTTACGATAAGCAAATTTGATCAGTAAAGTCATAGTTATTTTACATTATGCAGATGGGGCCCATCACAATTGGCTCCTAGTGGAAACTTATGAAATTTGTGAACTTTATTTCTAAAAAAACAATGGATCATGTGGTTAAGCTATAAGTCCATGCCCTTCATGAAAACTCTCTCCTCTTTCTCTCTTTTCATTTTTTTTCTCCTCTCTTCCTCCTTCCTCTTCCCTTTTTTTTTTTTGAATGGTAAACAATAGTACTACTATAAAGAAGCTCTTTCAGAAAAAAAAAAGTATTACTATAAGAACGGAAACCCCCAAACCGATGTGGTCAATACAGAGAACACCAAGAGGAACAATAGAAGAGAAAGCAGTCCAGTAACACCCCTTAAGGGGGGAGGAAATCGAAGATCTCCAAACAAGAACTAGCCACACCATCTCTGGCAAGCCTGTCGGCCTCACTATTGGCCGAGCGCCTAACATGCTGAAAGGAAATTGTAGACCCCGCTCTTCGGTCCTTGATCTCATCCATCCAATGTGCCAATCTCCACGGGGGAGGAGTTACCCTTCAACCACCGGATTACATTAAGGGAGTCACCTTCCCCAATAACTTGATCAAGAAGAGATGGATCCAATATCCTCAACCCACGGAGGATCGATCTAAGCTCTGCATCATTGGAGTCCGTCGATCCAATTGATCCCAAAAAAGACCACTTTGCGGAGCCGTTGTCATCCCTTAGGAGCCCTCCAATGCTGGATGGCCCTGGATTTCTTAAGCTGAGCATGAGGGTTCCAAGCCTGAGATATACCTTCTCTTCGCTCACTTCCCCTGCAAATCACCCTCCATCCATGCCACAAGTCAAAGGCAGAGACAAATCTAAATGAATGAAGACATCTTACCCAAGCAATTGTTAAAGCAAGGATCTTTGAGAAGATGAATTGGGGACTTTTTACTAACCCCTAAAAAATCCTATCATTCCTCTCCTTCCATACATAAGGCGCAGCAAACTATAATGAACATGTGGTGGTTGCGAAGGTGGCCCACTGTAAGAATTTTGTCTCGAATGGCTGTCTAACCGAAGGTGCAAACTTGGGGAGGGGCAGGAATGCTCCACACTCTAGCCAGGGACTAGGAAGCAGAAATCGAAGCAAGATGCTGATAGGAAGACTAGACAGAGAATGGGCCAGAGGAGCTCCAGATCTAAACCCTAACGTCATCCCCAGACCTCCTTATGTAGCCTGAATGAAGTAGCTCCAAAAGATTAGCCACCCTATCCAACTCCCTGTCAAAGAAGTTTCTTCTGGAATTAATCCTCCAAGGCAGCTGAATTCCCTCCCTTACCAAACAATCTTTAACAAACGCCTCCTTATCCACCACTACAACATATAAATCTGAGAATGCCATCTTTATGGGAACCTCACCACACCACTTATGGTGCCAAAACTTGATCATGTCACCTGAATGCACTCATAATCGTATCCCTTCTTCAAATTTGTGTTTATGTTTCATGATGTCCCTCCTGACCGTTCCTCCCCCATGCCTAAACTATCATCTGACTCCTACCTTCCTAGCACCAACATGACACTGAAACAAAGAGAGCTGATTGATGGGAATATTCGCCAACACCGCCTTAGTAAGAGTAATTCTCCCCCAGAGAAACTAGGTTCCATTTCCACGTGTCCAGTTTCTTTTCTACCCTTTCGACTGTCGGGTCCCATAGCCACCTCTTTTTCGGACGACCCGCTCCCAAAGGAAGCCCAAGGTAGATGGTGGGAAATGCACCCACCTTGCAACCCAATATCCCAGCTAAGGCATTGATATGTTTTGACAGGGAGTGAATTCCAAAAATCCTTGACTTCATATAGTTCGACCGCTGCCAGGTAACTAGCTCATAGCATCTTAAGATTGCCTTTAATTTCATCACCTTACCTTCTTCAGTAGAACTAATTAACTAAAAGCAAGGGTGTTGTCTGCAAACAGAAGCCAACCTTGAATCCCTCTATTAGCCCTAAAGAACCACACATTTCCAACATCCTACTAAGAGTTTCTGCCACTATTACAAATAAAAATAGAGATAAGGGGTTCCCCTGTCTTGGCCCTCTCGATGGTCTAAAAAAACCTTTTGGCGATCCATTGATTTTTTTATTTTATTTTTTTTATTTTGAACAGTAGCAAATTTATTATAGAAGGAAAGATGACCGACATGGCCAGTACAAGGCAGTCCTCGCATGCTAAACAAAAAGCATAAAAAAAACCATCAGGAAATAAGAAAACATAAAACAGAGAAACTCAAGGAGGGACAGAGTCAAACAAAGCCAAAGACTCCTTAGACACCCCCTCCCTAGCTTGGGAAGCGGCCACTTCATTAACAGATCTCCTTACATGCTGGAAAACGATGGAGGAAAACCCCTCCCGATCTCTCATCTCGTCGAAGAAGCAATCAAATCTCTAAGGATGATTATGAGATCCTTTAAGCCACCGAATAACATCCACCACCATTTGATTTAGCTATTTAAATCTAAGAGCATTAAACCTCGATGATCAAGCATCATTTCAACTATTGTAGGGAGTACTTTCAAGCAAAAAGCAGGAAGCAAAGATTTGAGTCATTGGCATGAGAACTGGAGGCATATAATTTACTTTCACTGTCCATCCATGTTCTTACAGCGGTGTGCATTCATAAGAGTAAATATTGAAAAGCAATTACAAGGGCTAATTTGCTTTAAGGATCCTTAATTGAGCTTAGTGTACTTATCAGAAGTAAGATTTCACGTTTCGATTTTGGTGTGTGTTTCAGTCATGACAGAAATGAAAACACATTTGTTACAGATGGAAATTTCAGTAGAAATCCAGTAATATTATGGAAATGTGTGGAAACAAATTCAAATGATGGGCCATTACTATGAAACTTCAAGAAGTGCTAGAATAAGTACAAATACACACTCAAAACTATCACACAAACAGAAGAAAAAAAAACCATAATGGTTTAACAAATGTAGCACATGCTTAGTAATTCAATACATACATTTCACTTCTTTATACATAATAAATAAACCACATTTATAATTATGCAATGCATTTTGGTATAGTACACCAGTAATACACTTACAGTTCTGGTTTTGGTATACGATTCAATTTCAGTATATGTTTCGATGGGGATGGAAATGGAAACATTTTGATCGTTTCATGTGGATTTCAGTGGAAATTCAAAATCATGACCAAAAGTTGATTATGTAGATAATCACATAGCACCTCATGTTATTGGTTCAGCAAAGAGGTCAATCTAAAGCATGTTCACATAAATTATAAGATGCATGAAATAAGTTTGAGTTCCAACCAGACCAGTAACAGTGCAGATATACTGATCAAACGGATGAAATAAAACTAAACGGACCTCATTTTCATCCGGAAATTCAGAACTCCCCATGAAGAGCATGTGTTCTGCAAAACATAAGCAGCATAAAACTTGGACATTAAAAGTCAGAATGGCTCAAAGCTAATTTTAGATTTCCACAAGAATAGTAAATGATAAAGAACTGGAATGCAGATCTCACATAAAGAAAAGATCTATTGTTCTTTTCCCAAAAAAAAAAAAAAATGGTATCTCTAACATGTATGTGTTGGAAAGCAGCAGTACTGAAGTTTCAGCAAACTTGTTAGACAAATTTCACACTATTTATGTGTTCCTCCCAAAGAGGCCACTCACTAGGGACATGAGGCACTTCAAATGATCACATCAGAAGAACAAACAAGTCGCCTGTTTCAAGAACATCATGCCATGGCAATTCGGTTATTTAGTGACTATGTCACAAATTTCGAGATATTATCGTGGTAAATTAAAATATTGCTATTTTTTTTTAGTTCTCAAGATTATTTCAGGATTTTGTCGTTTTATCAAAATATCGCCATAAAATGGCTCTATTTTGAAATATCGGAGTTATTTATGACATAGTTTGGTGATTGCACGTGGCATTCATATCGAGTAACACCTTACAAATGTTATTTGTATGAGTTAATTTCAAGTGACTGAACGATCCTCCCTATGAGGAGCAGCTCCTAATAGAAATAGAGGCATTTCATGGTTGTGAAGCCTCATTTGTTGAGGCTTGGTCCTAAAAGGAGGGGAAAAAAACCCAAGACGCCACAAGAACGAGCCAACAGGAGCAGGAAGAAATGCACAGTTTAGAGTGTTTAAGGAGAAAAGATACATTTTGGAGCTGCTCTCGATCTTGGTACTCTATCGTAAATTATCTCCTTCCATTTCATAAAATTATCACTAGTTTGAAAAAAGCAAAAAGGCTCCTTCAAACAGACCAACCAAACATAAGAGATTTTAATCAGAAATTATTCTTCCAATGGATCTGTTATTACCATTAAAAATATTGTGATTCCTTCCCTCCCAAATGTACCAAATATTGCGAATAGATCCAGCCACGAAGAGCACTTTTTAGACGAAGACCTTTGTACTTCCAACTTCTCCACATTTCTAGTAATGAAATTTAGAAACCCAATCCACCCACTTAGGGTGGTGAATCCACTCCAAAGCACAGATCTATGATTTTGGAGCACATTCATGAAGAGAGCCAATTCTTCTCCTTCGGAATGTTATACCCCTGTTTCAAGAATGTAACCCCACCAGTCTAGGTAACATGGTTCCTTTATATTGGTATCTAGGATATTCTCTTCTTACGTCTTCTTATCATTTCGTATACCAGGGGCTCTGTCTTTCATAAGAAATTATTTTCTCCATTTGTTTGCAAACAATTGAGAAAAATCACATTTTTTGGAATTTTTCGACAATTCACAAATTATTCATGATTTTTTTGCATGTAATCATTTTGGGACACTGATTTTTTACAACGGGGGAAGGGAGATACTTGGCATTTTCCAAAATATAGGATACAAATACAGATGCGAATATCACATATCATGAGATAAGATGCAAGACATGTATACATCAACTACCATAAACTTTAGATTTAACTCTAAAGATGAGGTTGTTAAAAGTGTAAATGATTAAATAATAATAACAACTCTTAACAGCTTCTGGAGTAATTAGTTGTTTCACATGGTATCAGAGCTAATGTCTCACAACAGGTCCTAAGTTCAAAACCCAATAACTACTTGATATTAAAAATCCACGTGTACGCCAACCCAAAAAGAGGGCCCACACATGAGGGGAGTGTTAAAAGTATAAATGATTAAATAATACCAACTCTAACAGCTTAAGCTTATGGAGTAATAGTTGTTTCCCCAACGTTAACAATATATTTATAATATCACCTATGGGACTCACATGCTCAAAATTATAATTGCAAATACACAACAATATCAAGCAAATTGAGCGGTAAGTTATTCGAATAGAGTGACACAAGGTTGAAACGTGATAATTATTTGACCCACAACAGTATCCATGAAGTATCTGACCAAGTATCAGTATCGTATCATGAATGACACAATGCACTCCACCTACACAAATATCTGGGTATCACAAAAAGGAGCATACCTAGAAACGACAAAATTCATTTCTTGGAGAACATTTTCACCAACAACTACAACTTTCCATGCGGAAATCATCATACCAAATATCATTTTGCTCACAAACATAATTATAGACATCGTCTCGCACATGTCAACGATTTTGACCAATATGTGTCGATTTCCATGGACACCGATGCAAAAGCCATGGGTACTTAGATCGTTACAAGATGTTGTGACTTCATGCAATAGGCCATTTCTTATTTTCCATTTTTGTTTTTTAAACACCCCTTACTTTTCTTGAATAATATTAGATACTCTCCCAATTTTATCCCCAAATAACAAATACTTGTCTCCCCAAACTCTTCCAGAATCTGAACTATGTAGCTTTATTAGACTACCATATATCCTAAACTCATCAATGAATATATGTATATACTATAACATAGAGGGCTTCAAGTCAGACCTCTTCTTGCGAGAAGTTGTGTAATTGCTTGATACACTCATACAGCTTCAAGCATTGGTTGCATGATAAACGACAATGGTTCTACTAATGGACTTTTTTTTTTAAAGTCCAAACCAGGTCTTTTTTTTAATGCAACGATTTATAAATAAAAACACAAAGCAAAGCTTGAAGACTGATACATGCCAAACAAAAGAAAGGAGACGATACAAGTAAATGAATCAAGGAGGAAGAAATTCTAAATGTTCCAAGCTAAGTGATCATGAAGGAAAAAAATTTGACATCTCTCAGTTTATAGCTAAAGACCATCTTCAAAGCACATTTGATGGTTGTTCGATGATTTGGCCCATCTAGTGGTGGAAGGGGATTCGCTAAATGTTATCTGTTGGCTATGTGGCTCTACCCCTTGTCCGCAGCGATTTCCCCCCTTCTTGATGAAATCCAGGATCGTATGGCGGGCTAACCTGTACTTTTTTTTTCATACAAGGAGGTCCGCAAATAGTGATGCAGACCGCCTTGTCAGGCTAGGGGTGGCCAAGGTCGAGCTAGCGGTCTACGATTATTTCCTGCCTTGATCTGCTTCGCCCCTTGATTTTCTTTGCCCTCCCGTTGAAGGTGGGATTGTTTTGCTATCTTAATAACTGTTTTTCTGGATAATCTAAGTTGTATTTATCTACTGTGACCCAAGGAAGCAGGATTCATTCCCTGGACTAGGGAATCGCGATTCCCCGGAACGCGGATCCGATTCGGGAATCGGTTCGAATCCCTGAAAATTGGGAATCGGGGTTCATCCCGTTTATGGGAACCCTGATTCGAACTTTATGGGAACCCTGATTCCCACTTTATGGGAACCCCGATTCTTAATTTTTAGAACCTTGATTCCCAGGCGATTCCCAACTCCCCAGCGACTCCCGGCGAATCTCCAGTGAATCCTGGCAAACCCCACGATTCCCACTCCCAACCATCCCCGGAGCCTTCGATTCCCGATTTCGAATCCCACTTTCAATTCCCACCTTGGCAACCTTGCTGTGACCATCTCAGTCCCGGGTTTATCCCGTTTTTTAATAAATTTTTCTGTGCCATTCAAAAAAAAAAATTCATGTTGTCTTCTTATTTGGATCGCTTTGCAGTTGTTTCTCACATGCTTTTAAATTGCCATCAAAACCAATATCAAACGACCGAAATGTTTGTTTCCATCCCCACCAAAACGAAAGTGAAATTGAACATATTCCGAAATCAAAATCGTAAGTGGATTGGTGCCATACAATATCAATGTGTAACATAATTATATTTATATGATTTCATGTGAAATGTAGTGTATTTATTATGTTCAAATATTTATAAATTATATGTGACTGTTCACAACAAATTTCACATGCATGAAAAAGAAAATCACACACAAAAATGCATTAGGATCAAATTTTCCTCTTGTGAAAAGAGCTTTTATTAATTTGGTAGGGATCATACACTTCCAGTTTTATTGGCCGTTAATTACATTTCTTGAAGGAGAAAATACCTCTGATTACCCATCAAAAGGTTCCCTATCTAAATACAACTTTTAATTAATTATCCTTCAAAAAGATCTGATTTTTGTTAAGTCATCCTTTCGGATGGAATTTCTTTGTCCTAGGGACTTTCTTCATCTTCCTAAACTTTCTTCATCTTACCTTTGGGAGTCGTCATCTCCCTTTAGGGAGTCTCTCGGAAGAGATCCTAAAGGGACCTTTAGAGAGTCTCTGAAAAGATATTCTAAAAGGATTTTCTTCCTTCTCTCGAAGGAGAAAGGGAAGATCCCGTTAGAGTTAGAAAAGCAAGTGTCATCTGAGAGTCTTCTTCGTCTCTGAACACCAACCCACTGACGAAAGGAAGCTTCCTTATTAGCTTTCAGAGTCGCTCTTTAGGCTAAAAGAGTGCAGACAGGAAATTAGCTTACGCCACCGTAGACCTTTAGCACGGGAGGTCTTCTTTCGATTGGAGACACCGCCGTCTTTATCTTTTATCATTTAGGAGAAACCGCCGTCTTTATCATCTTTCTCCCGAAAGAGAAAGGTCTTCTTCCTTTAGGGAGTCTGTGAGAAGAGATCCTAAGGGACTTTTAGAAAGTCTTTGGAAAGATATTCTAAAGGGATTTTCTCCTTTCTCCCCAAGGAGAAATGTCTTCTTTCTTCTATGGAAACCATCGTCTCTATCTTTTGGGAGAAACCGCCGTCTTTATCATCTTTCTCCCGGAAGAGAAAGGTCATCTCCCTTTAGGGAGTCTCTGGGAAGCAATGAAGCACTGATACGGGTACGGGGTGCGACACGATACGCGTACGTGGATACGTGATTTTTAAAAAAATAGGATACGGGTACATTGGGGGACGCTGAATATAATATATTTTTATATTTTATTATATATTTATAAAAATTAAATATTTTGTTAAAGAATTCAAACAATTTAATTGGAGAACAATCAAATAACAATAACATCACCAAAATCTAATATTACTTCTAAGTTGGTAGGTTTTAATTACGGGATATAGATATATTATAGATATTTTGATATATTCAACCCCCCTTTTGTTAATTGGGACAGCCCATCTATTGTAAATCTGTAATTTTTGATTTAATTTGAACCGGGTGCGCACCCGATACATACACAAACCTGGGTGCGTACCCGGTACGCACTCAAAGAGTACCCAAGAGCACCTGCACCCGATACGCACCCGACACGGGTATGTGGGCCTCCGGAGAGTACCCGTGCTTCTTAGCTGGGAAAAGATCCTAAAGGGACCTTGGGACCTTTAGAAAGTCTCTGGTAAGAGATTCTAAAGGGATTTTCTTCTTTCTCCCGAAATAGGAATGTCTTCTTTCTTCTGGGGAAATCACCATCTTTATCTTTTGGGGGAAACCGTCGTCTTTATCTTTGGGGGGGAACCGTCGTCTTTATCATCTTTCTCCCAGAAGAGAAAGGTCTTCTCCCTTTAGGGAGTCTCTGGGAAGAGATCCTAAAGGGACTTTTAGAAAGTCTCTAGAAGAGATTCTAAAGGGATTTCCCTCATCCTTCTCATGAAAGGGAGAGGTCTTCTTGCTCGAAGAAAATCTACAAACGAAAGAAAGAGGGAAAAAAAGGAACTGTTAGTCCAAATCTTTTCTCACCTTTCTCTCTTCTTTTTCTTCTGTTTCTCCTTTCGTGTAACTTTTTTTCTCCGAGAAGATCTGATCCCCTTTGCGGAGCTTTTTCTTGCCAGGATTGGATCCCGATCCCTTTTCCAAAGGATCTTTCCTTTTATTTATAGAGATTCCTTAGACTAGTTGGTTACTGCCAACTCATCCCTTATCATTAATTTCACGATCTCCACTTTCTCTTTTTTAGAGCCGTTGTGAATGCCACCTCACCCCTTATCTATCAACTTCATGATCTCCACTTCTCCTTTTGTGGGAAGTTACGTAACTTCCTCTTTCTTCAAAAGTGGATGACTCATTCTTCCTTTAGGGGTTTCTTTTCGCTTAGTCAAGGGCTCCTTTTTTTGTTTTCTTTTTTATTAAAGTATTTTAACATTATCTTTATCCTTTACTTTAGGAAAAAAATGATGTGTAACCACCACTTTCTCTCTCTTCTTATTTTACTAAGGGACTTTATTATTAACTCCTTTTTGTAAAATTTCGAGTCCAACAGTGACGTGTTTTCTAACGAATTATTAGACGGCGCGTGTCACTAGGTGTTTGAATGTTATTAAACCATTATGGATGGGTTTTTTTTTTTGCTTATGTAATGGTTTCTGAGTATGTATTTGAGCTAATTCTAGCACTTTTTGAAGTTTCATTTTATTTTATATGTTTCCCTGATTTTACAAGATTTTTACCAAAATTTCCAACCAAAATCTAAACATTTCTGTTCCCGCGACGACTGCAACCGAAATTTAAAACTTGGATTCTCTCAATTATTATATTGAAACTAAATTTTGATGGTTCTAGTATTGGAAATCCAAAACCCCCAGGAATAGGAGGTTTATTGCGAAATAAAGGAGGAGTTCTATGGGCAATCAGCGGGCCAATTGGAGCAGCAGATGCTAACGAGGCGGAAGTACGTGTTGTCCACCAAGGAATTAAAATGCTCCTCCATGTGGATCTAGACAAGATTGTTATTGAAGGGGATTCTCTCAACGCTATTAGGTGGCTTAGAGATCCTCACACAATTCCTTGGAGATTTGCGGCATTTTTTGACGAGATTTAGGATAGACTGGGGTCGGGTTCAATATCTTTTGTCCATGTACGGCGATCTGCTAATGAGGATGTGGACAGATTGGCAAGATAAGGAGTTTTAAGGGAGAGCTTAGAGTTTTTTTATTTTCTTCCTCCCTAGATTTTGATTATCATTGTTCATTATTCGTCAGTTTCTGTTTCTTTTCTTTTCTTTTTATTTGTTGTATTTCTGAGACTCTCTCGGTCTCGTTTTTCGTCAATGATATCCTTTCACCATTCAAAAAAAAATCTAGATTATGCAGCATATTAAACGTGGGACGATGATTTTTTTACCACATTATTTTCTTGCCCCTATTGGATTTTTGTCCCTTTTTGTTACATTGTTGTGTTTTGATCATGGTTTTAAATTTCGACCGAAATCCGAAATTTCAGATTTTCGGTCAAGACCGAAACCGAAATGTATTAAAACTGAAATTTACAAAATTGGTAAATTTCAGTCGAAATTTCGAAAATTTTCGAACCGAATTTCAGCCCAAAAAACTGAAATTTCATATCTTTGTACTAAATTTCAGCTGAAATTTCGGTTTCGGTTGAGTTCGAAACCGAAATTTAAAACCATGGTTTCGATCAGTGTTTCACATCTCGGACTTGGACAAGAACTAGACCATGGTGAAAGGGGGTCGAATCAGGCAATTGGGTGAGTCAATGATACACCGTCAATTTTTCATTGACCGGGGTGTGTCAATAATTATCACGATCATTTTTTCATTAATTTGGGGTGAGGCTGCGTACATCTAGCCCTCCCCATACTCCGCAATGGTGGGAGCCTCATGCACTGGGCCGCCCCTTTTTTTATTTTTTCATTAATTTGGGTGAGTCAAAGGAGTTTTAATTGACTCGGTAGGTGCAAAACTTGGACTCGAATAAAAACTATGTAAATATAGAAGGAAGTTGAATCTGGCGAATCAATGATTGATGTGAGGAATTTTTAAACAATATTTTTGATATCCTGAAAATAATTTGATTTTTTTAACCTTCTTCATGATGGCTATGTCCATATGTATGGGATCCATCGAGTGCTGCGGGTGAAGTTAGATCCACAATTGTCAATACGGTCCCATCCATTTTGGATGGATTATTTTGGGTTCAATACGCAATCCTAACCAATTGATTATTTCCAAAAGCATGGAAGTGATATAATTATCTTCAACGGGAACATGCTGTATACTTTATCTTGGAAGAAAAGGATTGTGGAGTTATATCGATGGTCAGATTGAGTGGCGCGAATTAAGAAGATTTTATATTTGTCAGAAACTATAGGACAAGAAGATTACCAATCAGCTCATCAATTTTGGATCATAAATTCCATTGAGCCGTCCTAGTACTCATACGCCATGCAAATACCATGCAATCCATATGAAAGTATCAGATTTAGCAACCATATGCAGTGTGCAAGATCAGTGAGACTAAAAGACTTTTTTCCATCAGCACAATCAGAAAGACAATATTAGAGTCATGCTTCCATATGGTAAAGAAAAGGACGAAAGAAAAATACAGACAAAAGCAAACCTAAAAAATGAGCAAGACCCTGTGCCTCAGAAGGATCTGAGAAGCTGCCTATTCCTACGCACATTGCCGCTGCGGCCTACATAAGCATAAAAATTAGAAAGTAACATATAAAATATAAATTATTAACTACCATTCCATTTCTGAACAAAATAAACCAAAGGACATACATAAATCGCAAAAGAGGATATCCGAGCAAATGCATCACCTACTTAAATGAAAATAAAACCAATATTAACACGAAAATGAATTACTTTCAGTACAATTTCAAACTATTCCAAGGTTCTACATAAAATAAAGAGCAAAAGTTCACCCTCTGCAAGAAATCAATTCCACCACCTTCTGTCATTTCCATTCTGTGGGATTGATGGTATACGATGAAAATACAAGTAGAGTACCATATCATATTGAGGAGGTCCCATCACTCCAACCAATCAATTGGTTGTCACCTCCTGCAGAGAATTGGCATTTTACACTAGAATAAAAATCCAAACATTTGGTTTTCTAATGTTCCCAGTTTAAGGATTTACAGCTAAGAAATGTATTTCAAAGTGTATCATGCAGTTCATTCATCTGGTTTACACCACTCTGCTCAGCTCAATTAATCATGAAATGAAGCAAGCAGTAAAACTCAATTGCTGGTAAACATCAGATGTTAAAGTATTGATAATCTTCAAAAAAAGCATTCCCTAGAGATGAATAGAAACAAACAATTTACACTTACAGAAAGTATAAAGTACCGAAGATGGATAATTTTTAGAGAAAGAATAATTAAATGAGTAACATCAGTCCCGTCAATACTAGTACTCTCCAAAACTGGATCTTGAGCGTCACACTAAGGAAGTTTTGACCCTAGCACCGAAATGAAAAAATGAAGACTGAGATTCTCACTCAATGTAAAAATCTCTCAAATATTATAGTAAAAGAGTCTCATAAATCTTCCCAAACTCATATTGGTGTGGCTGGGAAAAACAACTTAATTGAAACCTTCATATGCCTAAACTATCGCTAATACGGAAAAAAAAAATTTTTGAATGGCAATATGAAACCAACTTGAAGATCATGACTTAACATAAGTGAGGGCACAAAAAAATTATAATACTTAATGATAAATGTGCCCCTTGTGTTAACCATGGCCACCCCCTTTCAGTGTTTTTATAACTATTTTCCTTAGTTATAAAACCACCAAGAGAGGAAGACCTTGGTAAATAAAGGTGCATATTTATCATTTCTCATTTAAAGTAAGACCCAACTTTAAAACAGTGTGATCAAATACGATGAGAACCAATGAAATAGAACAATAAATCATAAAGTACAGATTCAAAATTGGTTTTAGAGAATACAACAAATGCACTCATCCACATTTTGAAAAAGTAGCATGGAAGATGAGCAAGTAAAATGCGGAAGATGAGCAGCTAAAATGTTCAAAGTCAAAAGTATAGACTCTCTCTTCATTAATAAAAAAAATTCAAATGCATCTACATATCCATGATAGGACAGGAATAATTTCTACGTAGAAATTATAAGAAGAGCTGAGAAGGGTTATGAGTATATATAAGAACAAACAGCACCCTTTTTTTAATGGTAAGAACAACCAGCACCTTCTTGCATAAAACTCTATCCCCAATAATGCATCTTTATGGCTCCATCTAGTTGTGTTCCTTGGGTCGGAAAACCAGAGGAAATGACATGGCAAGAAGAAAAGCAAAAAACAAAAAACCCATGTTCTGTTGTCGAGAATAAAGAAAGAACCTGAGGAAGAGTGACAAGAAAGGGGCGGGGGCGGGCAGGGGGGGGGAGAGAGAGAGAGAGAGAGAGAGAGAGAGAGAGAGGTGTATCTACTTGAACGAGTAGATAACTTATGTACTCCGTTGGGTTAAAATACAGTGGAGGCCCACATTGTTTGGGTGATGCAAACCATTCAATTGATAGGCCCTCACATAGATAGAGTGTGCCCAAAAATCAGCTCCATAGGATCATCCCAACCCTTCGATTTGTGGAGGTTAAAATGGACGGGTATAAACCTTCACAGATCTGTCTATATTCTACCTTCACAATTAGAAGGGTTGGGATGATCCTATGGAGCTGATTTTTTGGGCACAACCCTATGTGAGGGCCTATGAAATGAATGCTTTGGATCATCCAAACAATGAGGGCCCACTGTGTTTCTGGCCGACAGAGTAGATAAGTTATCTACTCGATCGAGTAGATACACTTTTCTCTCTCTCACACACACACACACATAGAGAGAGAGAAAGGCATAGAGAGATGCCGGCATTGTACATTTTTGCTTTCTTTTCCCACTAAAGTCTGCTCGTGTAAGAAAGAAAATGGAAGGAAGCCACGTCGTATTTTTCATAAATTTGGTGGAAAAGTTCAGGAATCAACGCTGGAGCTCAGAAAGCAACCAAACACGCAGTCAACAGATTTTGACAGAAATTAAAGGCATTTTCTGACCGTTTTATGTATCAAGTTCGTTAATTGAAGTCTGAACGAGCCCTGTTCTCTCCAATTAGTCACAAACTACAAATCCTAAAAAATTATAATGAAATATTATCAACGAAACAAAAAGAAGTTAAAAAGGGGGCTATAGCCTATAGGTTGCCCAAAACAAATAGTGTCCTCAAATTTAGCTAACAAGCCCACTAAATCATTCACACTTCTAGGGATACGTGAGAAAGATAGAGACGTTCCACTACAAATGTCTACAATCCGGTAAATATAAAAAATTGTGAGAATTCACGCAGTTTCCCCATGGAACAGCCATCAAAGCTAATCTTTATAGAGCTTACAGGTTGCGGCTCCTATTTGGCTTTGACTTTCTTACGTAGGATTTGGCGGATTGCATTACATTACCTAGTGAATAGACATTCTGGCACCAGACTCACATAAGTGCACTATACTAAACTGATCTCACTAATTGCCACCACTCCTTTGATCAAAGAATAGAAGATTTAATAAACCTGCATATTGATTCTCTTGATTGAACCAACTCATCCCTAACTGTCCTCCTACAAATAGAAATCCTGTTGAGGGTGTCCATCATCTATAGGCAACTTTCACTCCAACTACGAATGCCTCCATAAATTGGCATCCAAGAAGAAAAACTAGAGTGACTCATTTTCAAAAGAAAGAAAAACTGAGACTGAATTTCCCCAGAAAAAACAGTATTAGATGTTTCCAATGATCAGTCTTGCAACTCCCCATATTCACATGAAAATCAGACATCCATTCAAACAATGCGATTCAAAAACCTTTATTGGAAAAAAAAATGCAATTCAAAGAATGGCTTCAAACAATGTGAAAAACACAACAACAACAAAAAAAACACCATCACTCAACATGTTAAATATTTACCAACTTGTAATATGCCTCAACAACAGTCCCAAGATACAGAACTAATATGATTAATGCAATACTGAAATGGAGATTGTTCTTAAGCATTTCCAGAAATCCAAAGTATTCAATAAGAGAATCATGTAGAGAAGAAACAAAAACATCACCATCACTCAACATGATAAACACTTACCAACATCTACCAGGGAAATGATATATTCGCATTCGCCCCTTTTTCTTGGGCCACCCGCTTGTAGTGTAAAAGGGCAGTCACCAATAAACTAGTTGGGGCTGGCCCAGGAAAGAAGAGGGGGCGAATATATCACTTCCCCTTCTACCATCATCTAAACATAAAAGAATCAAAAATAAATAGCTAACCCTATTCCCACCCAAAAACCCAAATCAAAAGAGGGAAACTAATTTGAATGAGGAGTAAAGAAAACTAACTTTTTTAATGGAAGAGACACCACTCTCCTTCTCTTTCACTTTCTCTTCCTCTTCTTCTCCATCTTCCTCTTCGTCTTCCTCATCATCATCATCATCTTCTTCTTCTTCTTCTTCTTCTTCTTCTTCTTCTTCTTCGCTATCTTCTTTTTCTTCTTGTTGTTCTTCATTGAGGCCATTTTCTAGGGTTTTAGAATCGTCTTGAGGTCCGTCGGGAAAGATCTCCGGATCGTGAACAAGAACGGCGGAAAGACCGTTGGGGAGATGAAGAACTCGGTATAAACGGCGGTCTGTTGGAGCCTTTATCACAACATCGTCCAAAGAAGAACGATCCACCCCCATTATCAAACAGGGAGAGAGAGGCGTCGAGAAGAAATGCTTCTGAAAATCCTCGTCTCTCTCTCTCTCTCACTTTCTAACATTTGCGAGAATACCCCCAATCTTAGATGGACAATAATACCCCTGGCTTTGTTCTTTAAGACAATTCAACCTGTGGGCCACCATGAAATTGCTCCACCTATGTATCCCAACCGTTTGTTGGGTCACAAGTTATATAGGTTGTACCCTGTATGGCTGTATATCAAGTTCGTAGGATGATCCTAACCATCCGATCTATATGGGTGTTTATAATGTGCATTCCCTCTACTCTACAGATAAGTGGGTTACTGGGTTAGCATCGTCCAAGGGAGATCCTATGCAGGGTATGGCCCATTTACATCGTGATCCAACATGTGAACGGTTTGGATCAACCAACAAATACTAGAGATTCTGTTGTGATTTGTGCATTAGGCTTAATCTCTGTTCAAGTGAAACAAGGCCTGATAATTACTGGATTAAAACATTGATTACAATATATTGGGTTCTCAATACATTGCAGCCATTTTATTTCCTTACTATTCTACTCCTCCATCGCCATTGTGGATGAAATTATGACTATACCTGCATGTTATAATTGCAGTGTTTTTTGCCATACTTGTCTGTTACTTCCTACAGGGCTGGGCTGCCTTGTTCAATCTCCGCCACACCCACACCTTATCATAACTCTCCCCTTCAAAAGACGGGCAGCCCGGATTGTGGCAAGCTACTAAGTACCGAAAAAGAGATAGATGAGCCTCCCATTGGCTCTTGGGTTGAACTTAAAAGGGGAATGGAGCCAAAGTTCCTCCCTTTTGATTACCAACAAGACTTATATCGTAGACTTCAAAAGTTGGTGCAAGGAAATAAGACCGTTTTTCAATATACAGATGTGGATTACATAAGTTTGTGGCTCGGACTAAGATTAGGGAGGCACAATAGCAATTGGTGACAATGTACTTGGGAGGTCTATGGCTTTCTATACATGAAGCTCTATAAGTCCATGAGTTTTCTAAAGTTTCTAAAGTAACCGGACTGCCTCGATTGAGTATCATCGGCCGCTAGGGGTGCAACTCGGGTCGGGTTGAGGCCAACTCGGGTCGGGTTGAGGCCAACCCGAACCCGACCCGACCCAAGTTCCAACCCAACCCGTCCAGAGGAACCCTTTTTGCCAACCTGACTTCAACCCGACCCAACCCGAGATTTTTAGCTTAAAATTTTTTTAAAGTCGGGTTCACTTCGGTCGGGTTGCCCAAGCCCTCAACTCGAACCCGACCCGCCCTCAACCCGGGTTGAGAAAACCCAACCCGACTTTTTCCCGGGTTGAACCCGTCGAGTTCGGGTTGAGCCCGCCTAAGTTGCACCCCTATCAGTCACTCCGTGGAGTTTGAGACCAGGAGCTCCCGCCCAAGAGGGGCCCCCGGAGCCGAAAGTGACGAGGGCCGCTTCACAGCATCACCACTACCACCCCGGCCAGAAGGGGAGCCTTCGGCTAGCTAACACCAGGAAAGTGCCACGAAGTGAAGCACAAAACCGAAGTCATCCCCGCGGCCCTCAGCCAAGTGAGAGCATTCGGTGACCGTACGACGCCATGTCACTTATCAACTCACTGACCCACTTATCCTAGAACCGTACAACATTTCTTGGCCCACCAGCTACCAGCCAACTGCCCAGATTCGAACGAGGTCCCATCATTTACCAACACTAGACAAGTCGCCATCAGAGACATTACACGCTCCATCTCTCATCACGCCACTGACTTGCCATCACTGGCCAGCCGTAGCAGCATTCATATGGCGCCATGTTGCCATCATATCGCACCTGCAAGATATGGAACCCCTACCTATAAAAGAGAACCCTCCACTCCACTTCCAATGTTAGAACATTAGAACTCCACGCTCCCTAGAATCCCACTCGGACCACCGAGCAACACCATGCCTCACTTAACACACTCTTCTTCCACCTCTATGCTAAGTTCTCATTTTGTTACCTCCATCTGACTTGAGTGTCAAAGGGTTCTTCCGGGGTTTTAACTCCTGGTGTCCCTAACCTGGAACTCCGGGTGTCCCTAACCTTTTGTTTGTGAGTGCAGGTTACGGGCCAAGACGACCTCACTTCCACCGAAGCCAGGTAGAAGGCGGGACCCACTCCCACACAAGAGTTGTTCATACACTCGGCTGGATTTGAACAACAACACTTACAAACATGGAAAATCTCAATCTTTTAAGCTAATGTTCAGATCCGAGAATTCCTTGTTTGATTTTAAGTTTGTGATCAGTTCTGACTATTGTCACAATGACAGTTACTTGTGTAAGTGTTCATCATAAAAGGAACATGGGCAATGGATCTTTGGCGGTCCAACTTTGAGAAAATCACAGTTAACCATATGATTTGAAATTGAAATAGTAAAAGAACATACTGGAAGCCATGGATATTGTTTTCTTGTCTCTTGAAATGGTTCCACTCCGGTATATCTCCTTGTTCCACAACAGACAGTGATGGGGACTGTTTTCCTCTTCTCTTAGACGTGGATTCACAGAGAATGGAAAAGATTAGTTGTGTACAAGTAGGGACCGGAGGCTTTTATAGATGTTTAAGGGAAGGGACGCAACTCCTCATCACGCTGGCTCATCCCTCAAACATTCTTTCAATACATTTACATCTCTTCTCTAAATGGTTATGTCTTTTCATATAACCATAACTAACCAACAAATATGATCTCGGCCGTCGATCTTGCTAAGGCCACAACCATGGTTAGGATTATTTCCTAACATTCTCTCACTTGGCCAGCAAGAATCTTTGCGCCATACATAATGATCATCACTTAAGGTTAGTAAGTAACAAACATAATATTCCGTTCAGCAAAAACTACTAACAATAAATCATGTAACCATTGGGTCACCAACTCTACCCAATAGCCTACCCCACGATTATAACATTAGTAATACTTACGAACATGAATGTAAACGCATACATGCATAAGATGTAAACATGGTCCAAAACAGTCTATAGACATTCTACCTCTTACTAACAATCCATTTACATAATGTGCACAAAATTGAGCGGTAGAAAATAATATATATCATAATCATAAAATAAAATGTGATCACTTCAGTGTATCTCAATCCCTAATGCAGACTCCCACTATTATAGGCTATAAAAAATGTCAACCAACCTTATGCACTATTTGCTCTCTGAAGAGCTTTGGTGACAAGCACTCAGTCAAAGGATCCACCAACATAAGTGCGGTGCTTATGTAATCTTCAGATACACACTGATTATGAACTTCCTGACGACAATATGTCAATACATTAACCCCATTACTTGATTTGTCGTTCTTGGAATTGTAAAACCGCAGCGGAATTATCACAATACATTCTCAGTAACTTGTCGACTATCAACAAGATAAAACCCTAAGACAAAATTCCGCAACTTCAAGGCATAATACAAGGCCTTGAAGTACACAATAAACTCCGTACCCAAGGTGGAAACAACTGAGTGTCAATCTGACATTCTTCCACGATTTAGGACTTTCTGCAAAATATACTAGAGCAGAACTCTAGGTGTTCCGACAACACTCAGAATTAGATTAATCAATCACACTATGGTTTTCTCATTTACTTTATGTGAGCATTAAACCTTTAGTCCCTTACAGACAATGTATAACCTGTTGGCAAATTTCCAATGATCCATACATAAATAACATTGGTACTTTCTAAATTTGCCCACCATATAGGTTATACACAGATAGGTGCAGATTTAAACATTCAATAGACCCCCAATTTATCTGCTCCTATAATGAATCGATCCTGGGACATTGGAACTGACTGAATACATCATCCGTAACTTATAGGAAAACTACAAATGGAGTAATTTATCTATGTTCAATACTTAGGACTTTACAAATATAGACTTTCTAGAATGTCAGCAATCATCGAGTCCCAACTAAGTGAACCTAAACTCCTATCATGTAGGATGCTTCACCTGAATTCTTTTGTATGAATATCACTGAACATGGCCAAGTACTACTAGCAAGTAGTATAACATCAACATATAACACGAGGAAGATAATATTACTCCCACTGACTTTAAGATATATCCATTATTCTGTGACAATTCCTTATAATCTAACATAGAGTACTAAATGAATCTTTATGTACTATTGTCAAGAAGTATGCTCTAAACCTTAAGCAGAATCTCTAAGTCTACAGACTATGTGCCTCTTTCCTTAGCCTCAAAACATTCAGGTTATAGATAACCTCAAATGGGTCACCTTTTAAGAAAGTCACTTTTATAATCATTTATTGTAACTAGATCACAACCAGTTACAAACTTCATGACCATTCCAAAAGAATATATTATTAAAACATGAGAGAAAATATTCTTATTGTTTCTTTCCGAGTGAAGCCTTTGCAATCAAATTTTCTTTATATCTCTTAATTCCACCTATGGAGTCTCTCCTAGTCGTAAAGACCCATATACAGCCAAATGGCTTGACTCTTAAGACTTCGACAAGGTTTCAGTGAGAGAAAATTTTCTTTCATGGCTTCGAGCCATTGAGTTTCTTGATTGCTCATTAGTGCTTGACTGAAAGAAATGAAATTACTTAGTCATTTCTCACCCACTCAGAAAGACATATAGTCATCAACAAAAGTTGACATTCTCACTTAACGTGACCATATCAAGGATTGTTCGGTAGTCGTCACCACCAAAACATCTATAATGTGGGTTGTTAACTTATATGTGCCTTTTGATGTTCCAACGAGCATTGGTACTACCTGCTCTTGGATCACCAGTACCGGTATTACAATCTGGTTCTCCTTAAAGGTGATTTTACTAAAGACACTACACTCCCACTAAGGTCACCATCCTTTAGAAGCATTGGCACATTTAATCCCGATAATATACGTACTACGGATCAACCAACAGAACCTAAAACCCTTAAATACTTTAAGATAATCTATGAAATTGCAACTTATGGTCATAGAGCTTAATCATTATATTCGTGGGTTATAAACTTTTGCATCATATAAACAACCCAAAGTTGCATGTTTCCCAATTTCAGCTTCCTTATGACTCATAAATCTTAAAGGGTCTTAGGCACAGCCTTACTTGGATCACAAAATACATGGGTGTTTTAAGAGTTTTAACCCACAATCTTAGGCAACAGAGAGTTGCATAAATGACCCTTATTGTTTTGATCGTTTATGTCAAGTTAATTCTCGACTCCTACCTTATAGATCACAAACAAAGATAGGGCCTCCTACTTCTGATTAGAGAGACACATTTAACTATGGCTAGAAAATGTAACCAAAAGGGTAACACCTTTTGCCACCAACCGTTAGAGTCAAAAGATCCAAGATGTCATTGTGTATGACCTTTAGTAGATCAATACTCTTGGTGACACCCTAAACTGATTAATCTTTGTCTATTTTTCCTTCAATGTACCCCGTATCATTATTTAAATCGGTAAAATCAAGTGAATCTAGAATTCTTCTTTTACCCAACTATCCTCAAATATGTGGTTAAAAAACTTAAGCCACTGATTGGATAAATTATTGTCCACGCGATTTCATTTATTTCTAACAATACCTATTATCTCATTCTAATGCAAGGTGGGTCAAGTCTGATCTTGAGAGAAGTGCAATCAAAGTCAATAAGGATTGCCCTGAAGAGAACCAAACTCACTAAATGGGAAATGAAAAACTAGAGAGAATCCATTATACTTCCAGACCTTGATTCATAGCCAAAGGAATTAAGTTTTTCTAAAATAAGGTTTCTAGTTCATATGAAACTAAAATTTCAGAAAAGAGTGGCGAGTAACAATGGATTCAACAACCACCTTTATTCTATTTCCCGATATAATGGTATACTCTCCTCTACTAAGTACCTGACTCGCACGAAGACCTCACATAGAATTCTAAATGTGAATAGTAATGCCTTAATCTATTCACAAATTTTTTCCGGAGTACTTACTAAATAGGAATCATAATATACAAAGATATGATATTAATTCCAGGCCATATCGAACTTAAGGGATCCATACTTTATGTGCCATTTATTATTCAAGATAATGGCACTTGATACCAAGTTCACTCTCTTTAATTGATAATGCTAAGGCTAGTCTATATCTTCGGGACTCTAATGTTGTCATTTAGAATAACCAAGAGGTGTGTCGTAAAGTGAGCACAACCATGGTTCTGAATCTAAAGCCTTTCAAAATGTGCTCAAAACTACAACTTTGGTAAATATACTTTAAGGTTATCAAAACACATCATAAGGGTATTTGCAAGTGCTTCAAATGATCATCTAAAATATTCACTAACTACATTCAAGAACTCCTTTGCATTTTCGAGTCTTAAAAACATCTCGAATTGCATAAAAAATGAAGGTCTACCATTACTACTAGATTGATACTAACATTGAACTCCCACTATTCATAAGCATCTTTTAGATGTGGGTTTAGTGAGCTTGTTATTCAATGATGCATAGTCTAGCCTTTTGTAGTCTTGAATTATGCAGATCTATTCCATCACTTGCTAAGGTTTCTGACCCACTAAAGTACTCAACATAATCGGTATCTAGAAAAGATACCAACAACTTCAATGTCACAGACACCGACTTGCAGTTCCAAACATGCTCACTTCTTATAACACCTATTTAGTCCACAAATGGAGTTTAATTAACTCAATCCACGATTTTAATCAATCCAACTGAAAAGAATGACTAAAATGTATAAAATCATGATGATACATAAGTGTGCTTCTAATTAGATACCATATGTTCCATCGTGGGCCGTCCGTTGGGCCGTGCCACGATGTAGAATTGGTTTCTACTTTAGAAAACACAATACCATGATTATAAAGAAACACCGGTGTATCACCGTGGGTCGTCCGTTGGGCCGTGCCACGGCACACAATTGGTTCTCACATACAATACTCAGTCAATCTATCTTAAGAAAAAATTAGTTAGATTGCCCAGAATCACAAAAAATACAAAAATGTGACCCCGACGAAACATCAGACGTGTAATTGTGGGTCGTCCGTTGGGCCGTGCCACAACACACAAACGATTTTCAATTCAGAAAATCACAATACTGTGATTCTGGCGAGACACCAGGCGTGTCATCGTGGGCCGTCTGTTGGACCGTGCCACAGCACACAATTGGCTCTCCCATGAGACCAACTAGGGTCAGATAACCCTATACTTGAGGCGCACATCACCGTTGTGTAGAAGCACAACCCCAAACCAGGTTACCCAGGAATAGCCCTCTCACACCGCCTATTTGTGCAAAACAACAGTCATCCGTTGGGCTAAGTGTTGCTCTTGGATAAATAGTCGCGATTGAAAGTGGTTCATAGTCCATAAATGTGTAATTGTAAGCGACACGGTTCTCAAAATTAACCACTTAACCTTAAGCGATTTCGTTTCCCAGTTGGAATCCCAGTTCTTTGTTCATTCATTTAGTGACCAATCATAACAAGATATAGTTCAATTTCAACTAAAAATAATGAACAATGTAATAAACTTGTGTATACAAAACCAACTTTCAAGTTCCATGATCAAACATAATTCAATGTTTTAGGTTTTGAAAATAACACTATCAGTTTATTATAACCATAAGCTTAGGTTTTAAGCATATCTGGCATGAACTAATGTGCATTCAAGTTAAAATTTTAGTCCCATATATGATTTCAACTAATCATTTTAACCCTTAAGTTATATACAAAACATAAAGCATATAAACAACATATAGGGGTTCTTAAGTTAAGAATTAGAAACCAAAGGTGTTCATTGACTGAGTTTTAATCATTAAACAACATCAAAACTTTACATAACTGGGTCTCCATGGCATTTAGTTAATTCTTTCTCAATGCCCACTTTAAAAAAACCCAAAAGTTATAAAATTACGCTGGAATTTTAAAATCTAGACTCCGAACACCAAAACAGACCTTGGAAACGGGTTCATAATGGTCTAAAACCATAAGAATGGTCTAACCTAAGTCCAAAACCCCAAAATATTTGACTTAAAATCAAACTTACAAAACCAAAAGTCTTGATTTTACACTGTAACTATATCATACAGTGCTTAAATACCAAAAATGACCTCAAAAATAAGTCCAGAACTATTCGTAAGATTAGGAACCGGTTTTACCTAAGCCCAAAACCCCAAAATATTTGACTTAAAATCAACTTATAAAGTCAAAAGTTTTGAAAATTATACTGTAATTATGAAAAATAGGCCTCAAATACATAAAAGGACCCCAAAATCAGGTTCAGAATGGTCCAAAACCCCCAGAACCACTATAATCCGGCAAAACATATCACAAAAATGGGTCAAACCGAGTCAAACACATATTTGGGCCGTTTGGGCCAATGGGCCGGTTCGGGTCAGGTTGGGCCAAGCGGTCGGTGGGCTTAGAGGGTCTACTGGGCCAGTTTTAATTGAAAAACCTGTTGCGGATCCTTGATGGGCCCGCGCGGCCCGGTTCGACCTGCGAAGCCCGACACTATTCATCGTCTTCTTCATTAAAATAGTAAAAATTCCAACAAAATCCGAAAAAACACTCAAAGTTCGATTTATTATTCCGGCTTCATTTGAAGTCCAATTGAGGCGCACAATATGCCGTTGGACTCGTCTCTCGACGAACTTCGTATCCATGTCGGAAATTACCGGTTGGAGCAACCGCTTTCCGGCGGCACGCCGTTTTCTGGCTATGTGCAAAACGTCCCAAAAATTAAAATTTTTGTCTTTAAATCACCGCCAAACGCAATCCAAACATCGGATCGACGAACCGTAAGTTGCATTGGATTTGTGGGAACACAAGCAACGTTTCAGTTCCATTTAATCATCGATCGGACTCCAAAATTAATGGCGGAACTCAAAATTCAAGTTTTCACAAACCCTATTTCAATCACTTTTAACACGAGCAACGGATCTTTGGCGGTCCAACTTTGAGAAAATCACAGTTAACCATATGGATTGAAATTGAAATAGTAAAAGAACATACCGGAAGCCATGGGTATTGTCTTGTTGTCTCTTGAAATGGTTCTACCCCGGTATATCTCCTTGTTCCACAACAGACACTGATGGGAACTGTTTTCCTCTTCTCTTATACGTAGATTCACAGAGAATGGAAAAGATTAGTTGTGTACAAGCAGGGACCGGAGGCTTTTATAGATGTTTAAGGGAAGGGACGCAACTCCTCATCACGCTGGCTCATCCCTCAAACAACCTTTCAATACATTTACATCTCTTATCTAAATGGTTATATCTTTTCATATAACCATAACTAACCAACAAATATGATCTCGGCCGTCGATCTTGCTAAGGCCACAACCATGGTTAGGATTATTTCCTAACAACTTGTGCCACTTCATCTTTTTCTATAACTCGTGTTATCTTTATGCGTAAGGATTGTACTCCTACACTTACTACATCAGCTCTATCCATTTATCCTGGATCATGAAACCCAAACCTCCTTAATCGATTGATTTATATAAGTGACCAAACTGGTTCAATGATTCAGGTCGAAATTGGTCGAACTATTTGAGCCACAATTGGTTTTGGTACACCCATGCACGCCCTCCACGGCCAAAGTAGTTACAAGGCGCACCGGCATGCCAACGCCCACTGTCATTTTTGTAGGAGGGGGCCAGGGGGAAGCGGAGAGGTGAGGAGAATGTACGGTGTGATGATGAGGATTTGCGTTCTAATCTTGATTCTGATGGAATCAGAGCACCCCCTTCTTTGTTGGGAAATAGATGCCCTTGCAAATTATGGGTTTAATTCTACCCAGGTTCAATTCCACCCCCTATTCCATTCACTAGCTAGAACCAAATGCGATAAATCAGTGGAATCAATAGGTTATCGATTATGATTCTCAATTCCTAAAGTAGCGTCCAGTAAGAAGATCCTAACGATTCCCTTAAAAAAAAATTCCATTGAATATCTTTTCCTTGAAAATATTTTTTTCCCATGAAAAGAATAACATATGGTATCATGGAAATATGGAATTAGGGGTGGCAATGGTTCGATTTCGGTTCGGTTTTTTTTCCCAAACCGAGCCGAACTGAAATTTGAATCGGTTTGGTTCTACTGAACCGAAATTTGAATTGGTTTGGTTTAACCAAATTTTCGGTTCGGTTTCGGATCAGTTCGGCTAATCTTGCTATCCCTTACTCATAATCATTGGGAATCGGGGGCAACGGTTCGGTTTCAGTTCGGTTACATTTGATCCAACAGCAGCTCATAAAAAAGCTCAAAAAGTAAGCTGGATCAAATATCAAGGCATTCCAGGGGGTAGGGGGGGACCGGCCGGGGTGGGGGTACCACTATTATTAAAGAAACGAAACGACTCTGGCGGTGGGAATAAAAGCAGTGGGTCTCGTCTCTGTCTTTTCAGATGCTTGACACATACACCTGCACACATTTACCTCAGATACGGACACGTGACCGACACTTTACCGAATATCCTCAGGAATTTTCTTCTCGGTGTCTCAGCCCGATTGGCACCCGTGACTATTAGCGGGCCATGACAGAAAATCCTGCAGATCAAATGATCCTTACCCTACGATTTGTGCCCTCAAACTGAACGTTCAAAAAAAAAACAAAGGCCCGTCTAATTTATGTTCATGAAATGTATTTTAAGTGACCTAAGTAGTTCAATTAGGTCATGTTCACCAGATAGGCCACCACGCAAATGTACTACCAATTCTTCCTAAGTAGCTCTTTCCAACTCTCCGCTACTTCTCTAACCCCTAGAATTCCGTGTTCTAATATTATATTTGCCATTATTTTGAACCATGAAAACTACTTATGTGTACAGACCCCTGTTTTGTTATTGGCAGCCCATAAACAACATCATGTCAATCCTAAAAGGCTTGAAGACCATACCATCCCTTATTTTTCCTAGGCTCTTTCATGATAAAATGGGCGTAAAACAATTTCTTTTTACACCCATTTCTCGCCAAAATGGAGCCTAAGAAGTAGGGTCCTAAGAGATATTAATGGGGTTACCTGTGCCATGTGTTCAAGCCAAATGAGGTTGAGAATATGTGAACAAAAAATCAAGAAAGAGACATTAAGGGTACCCGAATTGTCAACACTTTTTAATGCAGTTAGATGGGACGGAAGCCTCTCTCTTAATTGGAAGATATAATTCCAAATCACTCAAGAAAATTATTTATAAACCATTGAAAGGGAAAGATAATGACTAGTCACACCACCTCTACGTGCAATCGAGACTGTAGATGGAGTACAAAATCTAACAATTTAGATTTTTGTCGGCACAGGCACTATGAAATAGAAATCCTGAGGACGGAAATTGTGTTAGCCCTTGATTAAACTTGAGGACTGTGTTATGCGCCTAATAGGCCGTAACACAAATTAAAAAAACAAAAGAGAGAAATAAAAGGGAAAGGTTGATTTGAGGCAACCGGAACGGCTTGATTCGAGAGGAACTGTGACTCTCCAAAACAAAGTCTTCTTTGCTTGCTGTAAACTTTTTCCTCTCTCATTTCATTGAAATAAAGAACTTAAATCCAAGAATAATTACAAACATGAGATACTCTAGTTATCACACCTCATTAATGTGCAATCAATGTCATTTAGCATGGTTATGTGGTCATAAATTGGGATAAACCGATCAGAGCGTGTAAACGTTGACAAGCACCGACATTTTTGGCATTTTCAGAAAGGGAAATGATAAATGCGCCCTTTCCATCATCAAGGAGACCCAGAAGCAGTGTATCAATGACTACAGAGGGGCTGATGTACTTCATGTCAAAAGGATTCAACAGATTCGATTGCCACACACACTGAAGTTGGGTGTCCCTGGTGATGAAAAGGCCCGCATTCATCATTTCCCTTTCCGAAAACAAGTCTTCTAAAGACAATCATGTTATTTTAATTGAAGGTCTCTGTACAGAAAAAAAAAAGAGAATATGGCTGGTTTAAATTATCTTTCTTGTGTTTAAAAAAATTAGGGTGATGATAAATTCACACCCCATGTAGAATGATTCACACCCATTTCACGTGAATTGACGTCAAAAAGCGTTAAATGTGCTTTTTGACACTTTTTGAGGCCAATTTAGGTGAAGGGGGTGCGAATCATCGTACAGCGGTGCGAATATATCATCCCCCAAAAATTAGTAACTTTGGAAATATTTTTTTCCTTCCCAAACTTTTGAAAAAACAATTCCTTGGATCTAAATAGGGCTCAATGACAATGGAATCCCTCGCACTAAAAAGGGTTTTACTTGCATAGATAGGTCATCCTAATTTAAAATTGACACTTAAATAGGAAAGCGAAAGGAGGGAAATGTTACCGACACTCCTCTCATTATTAAATTCTTCTTGGGTTGGCCGATTCGAGCATGAAAATGTAGGCAGGCATAATCTTTTCAGCATTTTTCAAACAAAAATCCTAAGAAGACAGATATGCCATTCTAATTTAAAAAATGACAATACATTCCCTGTGGTCTAATGATTAATGCTCCATAAATTTATAATCTCTGATAGCGTATTGCTTAGACCGTGAGACCATGACCCGGCATTGTTTCAATGTTGATATTTTTTACTTTCATTTTTAATACTGAATACAAAAATCTAGTGATGTAAGATATAAAGAGAGTATCTTCTTAAATGTTGTTCACAATACATACAAGTAAACAATAAAATGTTCAATGTACATGCTATATGTATACAAGAAACAATATTCAATTTCTTTAGTGTGATTTATTATGGTGTTCACGACAGCCATGTAATCTCGCACAACAGTGGCAGTGGAAACAATGGCAGATGCAAACAAGGCAACAACACTAGACTCATGTTTGGTAGTGGCACTAAGACCAAATGCAAGTAGGGCAGTAGCACCAAACTCCCACGTGGTAGTAACAGTAGGAGGTTGCTGAGTTTTTTCTTGCACGATAGACATATAAAACTTGATGCACTAGAGACGTGAGCAGAAGGAGAAAGAGTCGGGCGAAAGAAGTGCGATAAGATTAGATGTAAGGGATAGTGATGGACAACAATTATCTGATAAATAATACTCTCTAATACCTTATATAAAATACAGCTAATTCCTCAGGTGTACATACATAAATGCGACCTCTCTAATGAATAATGACATTAGAGTAGGAAAAAAAGAGAAGAGAAATGATACACACGCACATAAGGAAATGATATCAGCACAATCACGTTTTAATAATTAGACTAACTCATCTTGACTTCTATTATTTAAAGATCTTTCAAAGGTTATTACAGTTCGCATAAAAGCTCTAACAAGCATATTAAAAAGAAAAAGGCAAGCTAAATTTGTTGAATTATTAAAACATGGTTGTGCTGATATCATATCCCTATGGGAAAATGATTTAGAATTTGCATCAAATTCTTAAATTGCCAGTGAATGATGGTTGAATTTCGGTTCCCAACCTCATGGTGCCCTACGATCCAAATGACTTTTTTGTCCCCAAGTGTAAATAAAGAATAGAAAAATGCCAACTTTTTCTTCTCTAAATTTTTCCATTTTTACATCTCTTCAACTTAAAAGAGGAGGAAATAGAAAAGGAAGAAGAACAACAAGAAGAGGGAGGCGGAGGGGGAAGAGAGAGAAACGAGGAAGAAGAAGGAAAAAAATAATCGGCGACAGAAAAAATGGAAGGCGTCATAAAAAAGAAAGCGTAGGAAAAATAGAAAAAAAGAAGAAGAATAATTAAAAGAAAGAAGAATTGATGCCTGAAAAAATGGAAGGCTCCATAAGAAATGGAAAAGAAGAGGAAGAGGATGAAGAAGAGGACGAAAAAAATAAGAGAATCGAAGCCGTAGAAAATGGAAAAGAAGAGAAAGAAGAGGGAGAAAAAGAAGAATCGATGCCGGGACCTCATATTTTCTCTTATGACCCTGAGTTTTGCTGAGATAACCTTGGCTTTCCCTTCTTCTTCCATGCTTTTACACGCGGCGCAAAAAAAGTCTTTTGGATTGTACAACGCCATAAGTTAGGGAATCCAAATATGTCTATATATAAATAGGGAAATGATTTCAACACGAACATTTTTTGATTCAAGTCTCATGGTTCTTGTCTTTTATACTTAAAAGAGCTATTAAAGCGCTTTTACTGTCCCAAAAAGCACTTACATGGCAATTAAATGCTAAAAGACAAGATACATGCATGAGCGCATGTATCAAAACATAGTTGTGCTGAAATCATTTCCCTATATGTAAGTATGGGATTTGCTAGGGATCATCGCAGAAGGCATTTCACGGACGTTGCATGAGAGCAGCCACATAGGCTCCTTTTCAACAGATTTTGTCTTTATTCATGAGGTGGCTGCTCTCTCACGCAACATACCGTTTGCGAAATGCTTTCTGCGATGGCAAATCCATATATATATATATATATATATATATATATATATATATATAAATAATAATTATAATAAAATAAAAATAATAATAATAATGCTAGTGATTTGTTTGGTTGCACAAAATTTCAACAGCCGTCGGAATTTTTGTTGGATTTGGACGCCATTCCTCATTTGGTTGCCAACATTGCATTGGACCATGCAATGAAGTCTCTCTACATAACACAGGGTTAGGATCATGATATATGGAAATGATTTTCGAGGTGCAGCTTATTCCCGTTGAGGCCCAAGTCCAACAAAGGAATGTGGAGTGGGCCCCACGTACTTTATGAGGTCGGCCCCACCTACTTCTTACAAAGTACTGGACGTCACGGGCATACACCATGTAAAATATGGTAAAAGACAGTCAGGCGTCAATAGTAGAAATAAGATCCGACCAAAAGAGTTCCACATCTCAGGTAGTTTGGACAGAGGACAAAAGTGAAATAAATACTGACCTACCGAAACAAACAAATAAATACTACAGGGATGATTTCATGATTTAGTCATTTTCCATGAGCATTTTCATCTGGGATGGGACATGGACTCTTATTTTGATAATGGCACCCCCTATTTTATTAGACATGGTTGATTGTCATTGATGGTAGTATATAGCTTTTTTGTAACTTGTAACTTGTTTTTATTGGCCAACCCGAGATTTTCTTTCCAAGCCTCTTCACCTTTTCTGTATCTCCACCAATTCTTGTTTGCTTTTGTCTGAAAAGTAACTATTCGAAAATGCTACAAAAGGGAGCTAAAATATCATCTGCCTATAAAAATAGCAGCATTATTGAAATAAGGGAGTGCGAGATATCAATTGACTATTTGGAAATGCTACCAAGGGAGCTAAAATATCATTTGCCTAAAAAAAATAGCAGCATTATTGAAAGAAGGGAGTGGGGAGATATCAATCTTCCAATAACCACTTTAAAAATTGGTAACTTACAAGCAGGGTTTTAAATTTCAGTTTCGGAGTAAATATCGGACCTTGCTGAAACTGAAATTTGGTAAAAAGTCTTCAAATGCCGAAATTTTGGCCGAAATTACCAAAATTTCGACTCGAAAATCTGTAAATCAATAAAAAATATTATTATTTTCAAAATTTTAGCCTAAATTTCTGAATTTCCGGCCGAAATTTCTCTTCAAATACCAATATTTCAACTCAAAACTCTGTAAATCTTCAAAATTTTAGCCGAAATTTCTCTTCAAATACCAATATTTCGGCCGAAATTACCGAAATTTAGACCTGAAATTCTGTAAATCAATAAAAAACTACTATTTTTTCAAACTTTTAGCTGAAATTTTGTACATTTCGGAAGTTAACGGAAATTTCGGCTGAAATTCGGTAAAAAGCCTTCAAATGTCAATATTCTGGGCCAAAATTTCGGCCAAAATTATCGAAATTTCGACCCAAAATTCTGTAAAACAAATTCTTTTTTTTTTTTTGAAATTTTAGCCGAAATTTCAGAACTTTCGACCGAAATTTTGTACATTTCAGAAGTTTCGGTTTCGGTACGTTTCGATTTCTGTGTCAACCGAAATCCGAAATTTAAAACCTCGCTTACAAGTGCCTCTTTATCCTAAAAGTAAAAGATAAAAGCAAACTACGTAAGAAAAATTAACATGGTTTCGGATGCTTAAAATTTATGGTTGTCAATACCAATTACATAAGTGACTTTTGAGATGCATGGAAAAAATTTCCCATGAAATATTTTTGTCGCGCTCCAAATCTAGACTGCAGCACGTGATGCGTAGCACACCTGCAAGGTGAGCCTTACAAGCATTACTTTTCATGGAATTGTTTTCCATATATTTTAGCTCTTAACTGTAGGTCGTGTCTATGATTTTATCTGGTGCAATAGCTTTTCACTTTTTTAGAAGCTTTTGTTGGATCAACTATCAAACATGTTTGCACCCCATTTCATCTTATATAATCTCAAGGTTCATAAATAAGGCCAACTACCTTTACCCACTTGACAGTCACATTTTCTTTCTATATAAACCTAATCAGGGAGAGCCCAAATATGCAACATTCCTAGCATATTTCTATTGTTAGAGAAGAAAAAACACTAGCGTTAGAATTAAACCATGGCTAAGTTTGGAGTTGCCACTCTCGCATGTGTGATGCTTGCATCTATCCTACTCGGCTCTCCACGTGTGGTGGCTATCACATGTGGGCAGGTGATTTCGGCCGTGTCACCATGCCTCCGTTACCTTCGCACCGGAGGGCCCGTACCAGCCGTATGCTGCAATGGCATTAGGGGACTCAATGGTGCGGCTAAGACCACCCCTGACCGCCAAACCGCATGCGGGTGCTTAAAGTCCGCGGCCACCTCAATCTCAGGCCTCAATGTTGGTTTTGCCAACTCTCTCCCAGGCAAATGTGGTGTTAGCTTCCCATACAAGATCAGTCCCTCCACTGATTGCTCTAAGTAAATTCTTCCCTTTAAAATTTTTTCTAATAAAATGTTACTATGGAAAGCACTTTTAAGTATGGGTGTCGATGGATTCTAACAGTCTGATGGACTATCCGAATCCGAAGTTTAATTGACAAATGAATGGGAAGATAATCTACTATCATTAAGTGATTTATTACATAAAAAAAAACAGAGGGTCATGAGTACTATTCAAAATTCAGAAGAACTACGTGGAAGAGCCATTGAGCAGCTTGAAAAAGCCCGGGAGCTACACCCACTACTAAGATCCATGGACATATTTTGGATCCCAATCATAGGATCTGAAAAATTATAGATCGGATTGAGACAACTAATAAAAGTCCTTTGGACTGTCCGAAATCTGTTATTATTATATTACTTTATAAAAATACCCTTCAATTTTATAACATTAAGTATTATTCGAAGGGTACTTTAGTAAAAAAAAAAGCCATATCTATTTTCCGAGCTATTTCTATTTTTTCAGTATTTTGTCATTTCTCAAGTCCTGAGTTAGCCTCTTCATTTCCTTCTCTAACCACTGACTTTAAATCTCTAATCAACTGTGTCCTCGCTGTTGCAATTCGCACTGGCCCTCGCCTTTTTTTGAGAATCTTAACTGTTCAACCTAAGTAGGATCTTCTAGGATACTCTGATGGACGGTCCAATTTGAAATGGATCGTAACTTAGACATGGGAAGTAGGATCCGAAGAATACTTTGAATTTGATCTGATCGATAAGTGATTTGAAAAGATCGTGACCGAGACAGGTGAATCGACTTCGAATTGGATCCGTTGACACCCCTACTCTTAAGAAGCAGATAAGGTTATTTTAAAAGAGAAATTATACCCGTCAGTGAAGTCCAGTGTAGGTGGCGTGACAAAAGTACCACCCTTGATATTTGATCCAAAAGCGACTTAAAAAGTGATCAGCTAATGGATCAAATATCAAGGGTGGTACCACCCCCACATGACTGATGACTTCACGGCCGGGCACCATATAAAATTTCACTTCATATTAAGTACGTTCCTTGATGCGTGAGGCCATGTGGCCACCATCTCAACACTGATGAAATAAATGAATAAGACAAAATTTGATGAAAAGTGACCCTATTGGCTGCTTTCCGGCCTGAGAAGTGTTTTCTGGGATTGTCCCTAGCAAATTCCGAAAAAGAATATTTCAACTAACCTTTCCAGCAATTTCCTTGAAAATATTGCTTTTGGGATGGTCCCTAGCAAATCCCAAAATAATTTCCCACACATAATTTCATCAGTTATTTCAATTTATTAGCTTTGTTATTTTATATATAACACAAAGAAACTTACTAATTTTTATTTGTGTTTTTCTTGCATATGATTTGCAGGGTGAAGTGAGGTGTGGAGGAGCCTTTCTTAGTAGGTTTTTATGTAGGTGAGAATAAGATGGCCCTTCTGGTCTGTGGGTGCTCTTGTTTGAAGCACTCCTTGTGAGTTTTACCTTCTTGTTTACTACTTTATCTGTTTATCTGTATAAATAATATGAACAGAGATCTTCTCTCTCTCTCTCTCTCTCTCTCTCTCTCTCTCTCTCTCTCTCTCGTCTCTTGGTCCTTATGGCATGGGGGTGAAGTCCGACCCCAAAATTGCTCTTACGTCATAGAGAAAAACGTGACCGTAAAGAAATATTCTTATAACAGGAACATCAAGGTAACAACATAAATGAAATACTTAAAGTATTCTAGTGACAAACAAATTTCAAAATATCTGAATACAACTACGTCAGTGTAATTTTTCAAAAACAAAGAAAGAAAAGGGAAACTCAGAAAGTGAACCTTTGAATAAAACAAAATACATATATAAGACAAAAAACTAAAGGCAAAGTAAGTGTCGGGCGTCCTGCTTTTGGCCTCCTTACAACGCTTTAGAACAGCAATTAATGGTCCCCCTGCTTTTGGCCTCCTTACAACGCTTTGGTACGGCAATTAATGGTCCCCCTGGACAAGATGCCTAATATTTACAACGCTTTGGTAGTTGGGGGTCGAGACACTGTCGGTCATCAAATTAATGTTACTTGTGAGGAAATAATCGAGTTAGAACCGTACCTACGAGCGCAACAGATGATCTGATGAGAGGAATGGAAGTGATTGACACGGGAGCCCCTCTAAGTGTTCCAGTCGGGCATGTGAGATATAGGGTGAGTGCGCATGTGATCGTGTGTGTGCGATCATGTAGGTGTGGGCGTGCCAGCCTCTCCCGAGGCAAGGATTAGAAATTCAAATCGAAGGGGATGGTGGTCAAAGAACGAAACCTTTTTCATGCTAGTGGAGAAACTGAGTGCCTATTGAAGATCCGCTCCTTTTAAGTTGCGTGGCAGTGTTTAAGCAGAACTATTCCGGGTCCCGGGGCACGTGGCATCACGCAGATGGGGCCAAATTTCATCCCCAACATTGATCAATTGCTCGTATTATTTGTAAGAGGATTGCTAAACTAAGCTGCCGCAAGGGTGCCCATTGGATCTACATCATCCAACCACATTAAATCATTCATTTAATTTTGAATTTTTTTTTTTTTGTCGTTGTAAATGTGGATGGATGTTGTTGAAGTGATATGTATCTACTCCTTTTGTCAATTAATCTCTTTTCCCTAACAAAGTTTAAAATATTGAGTCTACCATTGCCACTTAACACTGCCTCATACGGATGATATAGATGGGAACCCTCTTTTGCACTTACCAGGGGGAACACAAAGGGTCCATTTTAGATAAACATTAAATAGAAGTGAAAAAAAAAAGGTAAAATGAAGTCACTTTCCAATTAAAAACATAGTAGAAGTAAAAACCCTACTTACTAAAGTGAAGTAAGTCCAGCCCTTAGATATAGGAAGACTGCAAAAAGTAATTTCTTTTTTAACGCATGGCACATTGAAAGGGTTGGGCTCCCTCATCAGTCGTATTCTCATCTGGATATCATATTCCATTTACTCCTCCTTTCCTCTTCATTTGGGAGGAAACTCGAAAGGCAATTATTTGAAAAGTTACTTGAAGAAGAGAAAAGTAGAATGAGCATACCAAGCAAATGGGTCCCAAGGAAGGTGTATGACGTATAGAGAGTAAATGGAAGGTGAGAGATGTTGTTGATAATATGTAAACCAATAAAGTTGCGTTTCGAGCTATACCAAAAATTTTGGAAAGTGATATATCCGTCTATAACTGCAGAGGGGCTGTTGTACTTCACATGGGAAGGATTCAACAGGTCCGATTGCCACGAACAGTGGCGTTGGCTATCCCATGCAAAGAAACCGGGTGAATTTATCATTTTTCCAAAATTTATAGTAGTCACAGAATATGAGTAGATTCAATGCAGTCACAATCAGCAGAAACAATAATCTTGCATGAACTGAATTGTAAACATAAACAAGAGAAGACATCACTTATCGACTTTAAGGTTTGAATCTGTATTCAATTCGTTGTCCTTAAGGAAAATCTCGCTCCCACTATAATGAATCAATGATGCAGATGAGATGATTAGCGTACGCCTCTCTCTCTCTCTCTCTCTATGGGTGTGCACTCACGTAGTCCAGATGCATTTTAATGAAAGAATAAGAAAGTCTTCTTTCTCTTTGAATGTCTTTTTGTTATCTCAAAAAAAAAAAAAAAAACTCTATTCAAGAAAAAATGAAATGACACTTAATGTGCGAAATGTTACACATTAATCACATATTGATCGTTTCCAAACGGTCCACTAAGTCACATGAAAAACTGTAACCCAAAAGCTAAATAAGAGATAAGGATGAGTCGTTAAAGAAGCTCCTTTTCAGTGGCAATGAACTTCTTTTTCATAAAAAGAAAAAGATAAAAGATAAAATAAAATAGGAAAAATTACATTTACACCCCCTCTAGTTTCTAACACATTCAACTCTAACCCTGACTTTCCAAACGTGACAAGTACACTACTTGAGGTTTCAAAACGTGACAAGTACACCCCCTCCGTCAACGGTCCGTCAATTTAACCTGACGCAAAGACTGAAACTAACCATGGTTAATTTTCTGAGGGCAGAAATACCCTGATTAGGGTTACACCATTTTCCACCGTCGCCGTCGCACCTCCGGCCACCGCCACCGTCGCCAACTTCGGCCACCGCCATCGTCGCCATCTCTGGCCACCGCCTTCACCTCCACCACAGACAGTGAAACCCCACCCCATGGCTACATCAAACCCACATTTCAAGAAAAAAAAAACATTGATAAAAACAAAAAAATCCTAAAATATTAGGGTTTATGTGCAAATCATGATAATGGTGTGAATGAAAACAAATAAAACTCCTAAATCGAGGGTTTATGTTGATAAATAAACAAGAGTTTGAATCAAACCCTAATTTTCAAGTTTCAAGTCTGAAAACCCAAATTTTCAATTGGGGAAGAAGAGGGCATTTTGGTAATTTCTGCCCGTTGTCTACTCCGTCACGTTAAACGAACTTCAGGGGGTGTACTTGCCACGTTTTGAAAGTCAGGTTAGAGTTGAATGTGTCAGAAACTAGAGGGGGTGTATTTGTATTAATTTTTCCCAATAAAATAAATGTAAGTAGATAAAAGGAAAAAAATGAATCACAGAAGTACACGATGACAAGACCCGGCCCAGCTCGGCACACGCTTGGTAAAGTTTTTCTTACAAACTCCATGACTTTCTTTTGAAGAATTCCCTCTCGCCTTCTCTTATTTTTCCAATGTTGGAGTAATGATCTCCACAAAACTTAGAAATGAAGAAAATTTTAAATTTAGGTTTGAAATTCACAAAAACCTAAATGATCACAAGTGCCACAAAAGGACAAAAGACTAGAAGTTATAATTTTGGAGAATTACATGATGAGTGAGCATATAAAAACATAAAGATTGTACGGTAGAAGTACCACCCTTGATATTTGATCCAAAGAAGTGATCACTTGTTGGATCAAATATCAAGGATTGGATGATGAGTACGTGTTTATACGCCCACTCATCACATAATTTATCGTAAGTTTGAACAATAGTGTGGTTTTTCTTTTAAACCAACAAAGAAAAGCACAATCAGGTCTTCGGTCTTTCCTTAAATAGAAAAATTAATAAGAAGTACAAGCAACGAAAGGCCCAGGTAAGATTTTTCATCATCAACCAATTATTCATCAGTTCAACAGAGTTAGCCTCTTTCACGAGGAAAATACCAAAGGCGGCTAGTTTATTTTCTGAACTTCTAAAAGCGGCGAGTTTTCAACTTTACGCCCTAACACGGCAAAATGACCTGTGTTAGAACAAATTAAGACCATTTTGCCCTTCCTTGCAGGTTTCCGAGTGGCACACATCACATCCAACTTTTTGTGCTCATCGCGTCTCTTTTTCTACTTGCATTAAATTGACCTTGAAATCTGCCAAAGAATGTAAATCATTTCATGTCAACGTCAACGTCGACATTGTGAATGTAAGTGTAAAGACAACAATAATCTTTGCCGTTGCGGCGGGAATCGACGAATACAAAGTAAGGTGTGTTTGGAATAATGTGATGGGTGCGATCGGAATGTATGTAGGTGCGTTTGGAATATTTTATTTTGGGCATTTTCCCCGTAATTTTCATATCTTGATGCATTTTCTTAGTAGGTTTTTCGGTAATTTTTCTATAAAGGTACATTCTTTTGGTAATTTTTTCCGTAGTTTCTCTAATTTATAACATTTTTCCCGTAATTTTTCTTCAAAACTTAGGAACTTACCAGCGATTATTATTGCTACCCACCTTTGGATTATTATTGCTAGCCACCTTCGAAGAAAAGTACTTCCGCACATCCTTTGCAGTTTGCACCATGGTCAATGAATAAGACAAATCTCCCAAAAGTCAACAATAATGGCTATCATCACATGATCATATGCAATTGCAAAGGATGGGCCAAAAGTAGCCTTCGGCAAAGGTCGCTAGCAAATCTCTATGAAAACAACAATAAGAAAAATAGAAGTAAATTGTTAACGTCGACGTTAATGTCGAAGTTAATGTCGACTTTAGCTTCGAAGGAACTGATCACTTATGGCTATTGTAAGTGATTTGTGCATGATGAGCCGTGAGTGATCAATTCCGTCGAAGTTAACGTCGACATTAACAATTTACTTATATTTTTCTTATTGTTGTCAGGGTTGACTTCTATTTTTCTTCTTGTAGCAGAGAAGGGAGAAATGAAAATGTGATTAAGGGATACCCACTAGCATAAAAATTTTAAAAAAATTTTAAACTGATTTTTTTATACATACTTGGGCTTATAGACGATGAAAAGAGAAGATACTAGCTACGACAACGTTGAGAAATGAACTTTTCGGAAAAATATATGAACTCCACTTAATTCAAAACGAACCCTAGTTCCTACCCGTAGATTAATCGTTCAACATCGTAGATTAAGTTTTTCTTTCCTTTATCAAGTTCGAAGGCGTGGGTCTCGAGATTAAAAAATTATTAATCAAATTTCTTTAATGCACTCGCACCCATGTATTTTCCGATCGCCCCCATCTGCATTCGAGTCGCACCTTACCTTGTAATCGTCGATTTCCGCCTCTACGACAAAGATTATTTCTAATTTCTATTTTGCGGATGTCAAGGAGGTATATTTAATGCACGTAGATAAAGAGATGTTATTAGCACGAAAAATGTTGATTGTGATGTGTACCACTTGCAGAACAAGGAAAGGCAAAATGGTCTATATTTGGTCTGACACTTGTCCTTTTGCCGTGTTAGGGCTTAAAGTTGAAAACTGGCCGCTTTTGAAACTTCAGAAAATAAACTAGCTGCCTTTGGTGTTTTCCCCCTCTTTCGCTCACATCTCCAAAGTGCTAATGGCACCCATGATTTTATTAGTCATGATTCATGGTGATAGCTTATTTGTAAATAGGTTTTTTTTTAAATTTTTTTATAGACTAATCCGAGATATCATTTGCAAGCTTTTTCACGCTTTTTAGTTTGTCTCACCGAATATAATAACTGTACTTCCACCGCTTTTTTGTTTGTCTTTTCCTAAAAAATGACTATTTGGAAATGCTACAAATGGGAGCTAAATTATCAAGTAAAAATAGCAGCATTAATCAAAATAAATAAGGGAATTGATGATATCAATTTCCCCTTAACCACCCTTAATGTGGGCCCCACTGTTTTTTTTTTTTTCGCTGCAAGTGCATCAGTGCGTGCACGGCTTTTCACCTCCGATTTGACCTTTTTACTTCTGGGGTAAATAGGACCTATTGAATTACAAATTTTGAGAATTTATATGGTGGTCGTACAAGGGAAAAAAACAGTGGGAGCTTGGGTGATATAAACCATTCATTTGTTGGGCCTTGAGGTTATTTCCACGTACAACATAAGTCGAGGTTATTTCAAAAACGCTAGAGGAGGTTCATAAATAAGGCCAACTACCATTCCCCCACATGACAATCACATCTCCCTCTATATAAACTCAACCATGGAGAGGCTAAAGATACAACACTTCTACTATCAAGCAAGTGTATTGTTAGAGAGAAGAAAAACAGCCATGGCTAACTTTGGAGTTCTTCGCATGCTCGCATGTGTGATGCTGGCATGCATCCTACTCGGGTCTCCCACTGCGGAGGCTATCACGTGTGGCCAGGTGATTTCGTTCATCTCACCATGCCTCAGTTACCTTCGCTCGGGTGGGGCCATATCACCCGCATGCTGCAATGGCGTGCGGGGACTCAATAATGCGGCTAAGACCACTCCCGACCGCCGAACAGCATGCGGGTGCTTAAAGAGCGCGGCCGCCTCCACCCCCGGCCTCAATCTTGCTTTGGCAGCCTCACTCCCCGGCAAATGTGGTGTCAACATCCCTTACAAGATCAGTCCCTCCACTGATTGCTCTAAGTAAATTCTTCTCCTTTTTATATTTACGTTTTTTTTTTTAAATTTTAATATTAGGGAAAGCACTTTAATTACTTAAGAAGCAAATAGGATTGTTTTAGTTTACTTTTATTTGTGAATGGGATGTAAAGATGCCACTAAGGGGTGGTTGGGACTCAAGGGATGAGATTTCCTAGAAAACAGGGGAATTTTTGTTTTTAAAATAATTTTTAGAGAAAAATTAGCTAGACAAATGCTGGAAAACACTTTTTGGAAGGAAAATTTCCCCTGCATCCAAATAGCCCTTAACGATATCATTTATAAAACAAATTTATCCATTATTTCTAAAAGAAAAAAGATGTTTCACCCATGATTTTAAATTTCGACCGAAATCAGAAATTTCGGACCGAAATCTCAGATTTCGGTGGGGACGGAAACCGAAATTTACCGAAATTTCATTTTTCCCCATTTACCAAATTTCGGTAAGAAATTTTGATTAAATGCCATTATTTATTTATTTTAAAAAAGTGTTACAAAATTTTGGTCAGAAATTTCGAACCAAATTACCAAATTTGGGACTGAAATTTCGGATTTCGCCGAAATTTCGGTGGGGTCCGAAACGGTTAATGAAACCGAAATTTTAAACCATGGTTTCACCTCACTTTTCCTAGTTCTGGTGAAAAATAGTCATTTTTAGCAAAAGGAAAATAGGAGGGGATGAAAATGTTGGAATAAAGGATTTAAATTTCTTTTGCAAAATCATGTGTACATAAGGGCTTGTTTGACAAACATGAAAAATTATTCCATGGGACCAAATTGCAAAATATAGGTTGAGAAGAGGGTTTTCTTCAAATTGGGGGTTTTCTTTCCTAATTTTAAGTTTGAACCCTCTCTTCAATGTTACATGCTTGAAGCTACAAAGCGTTAGGGGACAATAAAAATCTGAAACCCTAATTTTCCCATTTATATAACAAGTGAAGCTCAAATTTCAGAAACTAGCAGACTTTCAACATGGGTTCCACACAATTTCATCAGCTATCTCTATGTGTCAGCGTTGTTATTACATTTAATTCATACTAATTTCTATTTATGTGTTTTCCTTGGATAACACTTGCAGGGTGACGTGAGGTGTAGAGGAGTCTCTCTTATTATGTTTTTATGTAGGTGAGAATAAGTTGGGCATAGGGTGCTCTTGTATGAAGCACACCTCGCGAGTTTTACCTTCTTGTATCTTTACTTTTATCTGTATGCTTTTATAAATAAAATGAATAGAGAAGCTCCCCTTGTGAGTTTCATCTTCTTGTTTCTTTATCTGTATTGTTTTTTGAGAACTTATATGGTGCCCAACCGTCAAAACATATAGGTCTGACGGTGCTCTTGTATGAAGCACACCTCACGAGTTTTACCTTCCTGTATCTTTACTTTTATCTGTATGCTTTTATAAATAAAATGAATAGAGAAGCTCCCCTTGTGAGTTTCATCTTCTTGTTTCTTTATCTGTATGTTTTTTTGTTAGGAAGGGCTATTAGGAAACCCGTGCCACGGGGCTCTCATAATAATAAGGTTTACAGGAAAAAATCACGAGGGATTCTAAACTTACAGGCGCAGTTGCAAATTTGTGCTGAAAGGGGTGCTCTTATTGGGTGAAAAGCACATAAGTGTATTGGCGGAAGGTAAAAATCAAAGAGTAACAAATGCACTTCGGTGATTTTCACCAATGGGACCGCCTTCTCACCTCAAATTTGCAAGGGCAACTCTGAGTTTATAATCCCTCATAAATCACATATACACCAATGGGAGGTTTGTTGGGGTTTCTCAAAAAAGCAAATAGTCTCACATCGGAGATGTAAATGGGATGTGGATGGGTTATAAGGGAATGGGAACCCTCCCTCTACCGGCTAGCTTTTAGTGATGAGTTTTGACTTCTACCTGGTTAAATTTCCTACAAATGGTATCAGAGCTTAGGGCGTGGTGACCCCGGTTTGACAAGTGGAGGGGTGAGATGGTCAACGTTGCTTCCGCGTGGAGGGGGAGATTGTTGGGGTTCCACGCAAAAGCAAATAGTCCAACATGGGATAAGTAAATGAGATGTGGATGGGTTATAAGGGAATGGGCACCCTCTCTTGACAGCTAGCTTTTAGGGGTGAGTTCTACCCAGTTAAATTCTCTACAAGGTTGCTAGGTATTATTTTGAAAATTTATCCCTAGGATAGAGATATTTTAGACATTTTGCTGGAAACAACATTTGTGGCCATTTTTCAAGCCATGTTCTTGTTTTCTAGTTCTGTCCCCTTTCTTGTTTTTCTTGGACATGTGTCACGGTACAACAAGCCTTTCCCCCACTCCCCAACAAAAAAAAAAACAAAACAGGATTCCCCTATTTCTAGAAGCTCTCTCACATAATTATCAGTAGTTGAAAAGTTCTTGAGAATATTTTGAAACTTCAATTGCTCGTTATAATTTTAAAAATTGTCTTTAAATAAAAAATTCTCACATTTCTTGAAATAAATGTGAATTATCAGAATTAAACACAAATTTGATCAATTACTCAAATATTATTTGTAAGAGGAATTATCAGTTGATCCTCTTCTTGTAATTGGGAAGGGACAACTTGTCCCCCACCTATTCATTTCAAGATTAATAAAGGGAGATGATATTTTCACGCCTCTGCAGTACACATTCGCCCCCTTATAACTAAACAGCGGGGCAACATTAACGCTTTTTTGACATCAGATCACGTTAAAAGGGGGCGAATGCGTACTGCAGAGGGGTGAAAATATCATCTCCCTTAATAAATTGTCAATTTAAAAAGAAAAAGAAAAAAGAGGGCGACCAGACAAATAGGTTCTCGTCCCACTATCACAAGTAACGTAGGGAAATCAGAGAAAGGGAAATTTTTTGCACACATGACACTTTCTCATTGTTAGCATCTCGCATTGATATCACTTTCCTAAATAATTATTTCTTTAATTTTAAATTTTGTCATTAAAAATGTGGTTGTGTGTCTTTGAAATGGTATATATCTACCCCTTTTTTAGCCATTTCACCTATTTCCCCTAGTTAATTCTGAAATAATGAGGCTACCAAATTGCCTCTTAACCTCTGCTTCCTCTTTCATATGGATCATACAGATGGGAATCCTCCTCTGTACTTAGTAGGGAGAACATGGGGGTCCATTAGATAGAGGTTAAATAGAAGGGAAAGAAAAGTAATATGACATCATTTTCCAAGTAGAAACATTGCAGAAGTAAAATGGCCTAGATGGCAGCCTCCAAGCCCTGTTTGTTTAGGATTTTGAGAACCGATTGTGTGTCCAAAACTGGCTTAATTTTGAGTCCGAAACCGATTATATGACTCAAAGATGGTCTTAATTTTAAGTCAAGAGCTGATTGTTGTACTCAAAATTTCACTAGTTTTAAGCAGGATAATCAGGTTTGGATTCACAATCGCTTCTCAGAATCCAAAGGCCCTGTTCGTTTCAGATTGGGACAACCGAAGGTGAGGACCCCAATAGATTAGTGGCCAAGGTTTGAAACTTTTGGGATTGTTATCCAGGCACTGAGACTCAGTACGCTTATTGTTATCCAGTCCCCCTTTTAAGCACATCAATTTTTCTGTTTACTGACTCAGGAAGACAAGTGAAGCAAGACAGCCCAAGCTTGTTTAGAGCAAGTAAGAGGAATAAAAATTTCAGTTGAAGCCTACAATACAGTTGCAATCTTCAGTACCAGATACTTCTAACAGGTCAAAAAGGTCCTCGAAGTACTCGTATCAGACGATTGAATACCGATATAAAAGGTCCTCAAAGTATTTATCAAGTATCTGTGCCAGGTTGCAATGGAAAATCGCAATCTCATCAGGCACCCACATGATGAAAATTAAAAATTGCAAGGTTAACAACAGTTTCATGGTAATGTACTAAAGAATACAAGTTTACTAAAATGGTAAACTATAGATTCAGACAGAGAACCCATAAGTTAAATTAGTACATGAATTGAATGAAGAGAAGAGTAAATGTTACTCTTCTTAAAGACAACATAGCAAGCTTCCACATTTCAAAAAGAGATACAAGGTTGGGAAGATGATCTCCATTCCCCAAATTACAGCACTCACAAAACAAATTCAATTGAACAATAAAAAGAACTCTGATTATGCAACCTAACCTAAGAGCTTGACAAAAAAAGAACCCCTAAAAATAAATAAGAAATGGTTGCCATAAAAGAACTAATTGAATAAGAAATAGAGTATTCGCTGGTTAGAACGTGTTACTGCTCTCACTGGCGGAAATTGAAGGGCCTTCGGATTTCACGATATGCGAACCTCTGCTAATTTCTAGGCCCTGTAATCTGCCAAGGGGGTCTTGCTGCATCATTTCTGAAGGCATATGAGAGTGAGCGAACAATTGTTGATGAGCAATGTTGTTAGAGTGAGATGAATGGTACTGTGGCATTTCGATGTTGGGATGGCCTGGTTGCTGGGGAAGAGAAAAGAATGATGAATTATAGGGCATGTGATGTATGCCCATGTTGTATGATTTGCCGTGGTTCAACACTTCCCCAGTTGCGATCTTGATCCTCTGGACTTCTTGTTTCAGTACGTCATTCAAGGCTGCAGCATTAAAATTTGTGTGCTTCTTTAGAGACTTGCATGGAATAAAATGATGCATGATACAGAATTTAGTTACCAGATGTAGAAAGGAAAAGCCGAAAATCAGCTATTTTATGACCAAAACCATCGAGGAATAATGAGATTTAAAAGCTGGAGGATACATCCTAAGAAGAATATTTGCACTAATGTATTATATGAGATTTAAAAGCTCTCTTAGTCATATTATAAGGAAGCACGATTTTGCTCCTAAAATACTACGGAAAACTCTACCATAGTAACACAAGAGGTAGTGTTGTCCTTTTTTTTTCTTGGTTCAAGAATCAGATCAGGGTTTTACATGTTTCAAGGTGACGTAAGAGCATCCCCTTGGCAAACAATCCTTAGTGTAGGATTGTTTTAGCTTCATCAGTGGTTAGTTGTATCAGTGATTGTTTAGTTATTTCCCTTGTTGTAGTTGTCCTTATGTGCCATCTTGCTTAAGTAGGGCTAGATTAGTCATTTTTCATTGTAATGGGCTGCCTATATAAGGCCCTTAGAAGCTCATTTCTAATGTTTTTGTTGTGATTTTGAATTTGAATAGAGGTAGACCTAAGATTCCGCCACTTGGAGGGAAAATTTCTGCCAGTGCAGGAATTTCACTTGTGTTCTTGAATATTTGAAGTTGAAGGCAAGGCATCCCTGCCTCTCTTCTTGTCTTCTCACTAGCCCATCCTTGTTTCATGCAAGGTTCATCAGACATTTGATCAATCTTGTATCTCCACGCAAGAATTAGAGCTTATTGGGTGAAGAAAATCAAGAAAGATCAAGGACAGTGCAGATTGTTCCGGACTGTGCTCTTGCTGCAAGATCGATTTGACTACATGTTGTCTTTGACTGAATTTTTTGTAAGATCGACTAGATTACATGGTGTTTTCGACTGAATTTTTAACTGGAAACATTAGATCAGTAACTATTCTTCAGATCCTTCATTCGTAGCTCAATTTTGTATAAAATTCAAATAGAAAACTGGTCGAATTGTGGAAAGATTGGTGGTTTCAATGATAGCAGTTGCATGTGACTGAGCAACAGTCATTTGGAAGCTAGATTTTCGCCCTCAAATTTGGATAGTTTCTATCAATTCAAGTTTGTAAGCATGATGTTATGAAGATATCAGGCTGAATTGGTGACTTTTACAATCAAAGAAACAGAATGTTCGCAACAAATTTCACATGCATGAAAAAAGAGAATCACACACATAAAATAAAGGGCAGTGATAAATCGACTCCTAAATATCTTAAATTGACTCCCTATGTGTCTTTCTCTCACCTCTGGGTTAGAGAGAGAAAGAGGAGAGAGATTGACACATGGCGATCAATTTAAGATATACGGGAGTCGATTTATCACTCCCCAAAATAAATTGGGATCAAATTTTCCTCTTGAAAGAAGAGGCTTTATTAATTTTGGTCGGGATTGTATACTTCCGGGTCTATTGGCTGTTAATTACATTTCTTGAAGAAGAAAACACCTCTGATTATCCATCAAGAAGTTCTCTATCTAAATACAACTTTTGATTATCATCCCTAAAAAGGTCCTAGAGAGAGAGAGAATTTGACTCTCTGATGATTTTTGTTTTTGAGTTATTTTAGACTCTTTTGTAAAAGATTCTACCGGAAGAGAGAAACTTTTGAGTCATCTCCGATGATTTTATTTAGACTAATAGATCCAGGGATATTACGTGAAGATCTGTTAGGATCCAATGGCTCAAATTACATAGATCGCAGATTAAGATCTGAAGCAACAGCTGCCTGATCCTTTTCAGCCCATTGTCTGACCAATGCGACTTATTTCTTCAGTGACTGCCTGATTATTTTTTTGGCGGATGATTGCTTGCTCTAAGTCATGTCCTTGTGCTGGATTTACTTCAGGAGTTGAATTTCTCGGTTTGTATATTGATCTGGACTGTTCACAGAGCTTGTAATCCAGTTCTCTTGTATTCGAATGTGGTTTATCATCTAGGATTGACGAAGTGATCAGTTATAAATCAGTTTGTCACAAAATGGCTCTAACCGAGAGATTTAAACAAGCCTGGGAACCCTACACAGTAGCAGCTTAATTCTTTTAAGGACTGTCCTGATACTTGAAATGTTCAATTTAGCCGCTAAGCATTCAATAAAATGTCAATTTTCAACAAAAAAAAATTAGCTGAAACATTCACAAGTTTCATTGGGAAAAGAGTTTTTTACCTATTCTGAAATGTGAAATTTTATTAGTCACAGAAACTTCAGATTTAGAAGATGTCACTACTTAGTTGCCTCAGCTGAAGGCAAGAACTGTCAGGACTGTTTGATACTTGCTCTGTCAGCAAGCTTACAGTGGAGAATCTGAAGTTAAGATCCATTAACAGCTGAGCATTTGTGAAATTTCTGCTCAATCAACCATAAAACTTAGATACACCCAAGAATTTATTTCAAGAATCAAGTTCTAACATTTTGAAGTTTACAGGCAGCTGAATGACACTATCATTTCTTATCTTATTTGCTCGATCGTGTGTTTGCTAGTTAAAACAGGTTTTAACATCTCCGACCACCACTAGTTTCCCTTGCAATACCTATGCTACATCAACGTGGTATCAGAGCTCACCTAACGCCAGATTATACTGCATCACCTTGGAACCTAGCTATCATTTCAGAAATTAGGGACCTTGTTCGGAAAAATCGGGCCACAAATCCAACACATGAAAAGATCACCATATGAGCAACCCGATAAATTCGCAAAAAGATGGGGTGGAAAAGGAAGGGGTGGAGATTGTTAATTTAGTCTTTAGAGGAATCGAGAGTGGATATAGAAGACTAAATGGAGAGACTGCTTATGTTTATGTTTTTGTCTGTTTATTGCTATAAATACTCTGAGGGATTTCTTGTCCCTATTTTCTGGACTGCTGTTTGGATTTGATATCAATGAAATTGTTACTTTTTAATTATTTTTTTAAGTAACATGATTTATTAGATTTGTACTTTGTTGGTGAGCGCATTGGTCACATGTCTACCTGATTGTCTCTCAAGTTTCTTTGTAACTACTTGAACTAAAACTACAGAAACAATTATTTTAACTAACAAAATTATTAAAATAAATTATAAAAATAGGTAAAATGCTATCATAACTACACAAGTACTAACTGCTTAAACTAAAAGTGTAGAAAAAATTAGTTTAACTATAGAAATTATTAAGGCCACTGATATTTGCACCCTCATATTGTGACAATGGGGTGAACAAACCTTGTCTTCTCCTTTTCAATTTGGCTTCTGACAGCTTTTTGAGAATAGTAATAAGGCTTTGACGGGTAGTTAAATAATAAAAGTGATTCAAACAGTAGGCCAATAAGAGGCATATTTGCCCATTAGGGTTTTATTTCCATGTTCTTTAATTTCTAGGATTTTATTTTCCATGTTATTTAGATTTTGAGCTTTTATTTTATTTTCCTTCGAATTTTATTTCAGTTGCTTATAAATAGGCCTCTTGTATTAGGGATTTTAAGTTTGCACTAATTGAATTCATTGGCTTCTCCCCTCTAAAGGTTTCTTCTTCTTCCTCTTCCTCCTCTATTCTTCTTTTTCTACTTCTCCCCTATCTCTTCTCTTCTACTTCTAAGTCTTCTCTTCTTCCCTTCGTCTTCTCTTATTCTCCCTTTTCTTCTATTTCTCTTTCTAGTCCTACATCAAAAGGACAAGGTGTGTTTGCCCCATTATCAAGTCACACTAAGAGTGGAAAGTTCTTTCTGATGCAGATTGTGCAGGATCTCCCTTATGAAAATGTTATTCTATTGGGTATTGTACATGTGTCACATTCAAGTGTGGAATTTGAGTATAGTACGGTGGCTCACATCGCATCTGAGATGATGTGTTTGGAGACTTACAGAAGAGACCGGTTTTAGAGACGTTAAGTCAATGATGATGTTTTGTGGTTAGTAGGAAGGCACCTATATAGCTAGTAAGCAATGGTCCATTAGAGAACGAAGCATGTTGAAGCAGATTGGCATATTGTTCGTGGGAAGGTTAGCAATCTAATAACAATTTTTTTGTGGGTAAGCAGGCTAATATCTACTACATTAGTGAGATCTAAAGATAACATGGTGGATATTTTACAAAAGCTATTGGTCAAAGTCAAATTATTATAATTTGTTCCAAATTGGGAATGGGTGAAATACATGCTCCGGAATGAGGGGGAGTGTCAAGAATAGTAAAAGTTTTCTTTATACTTTCCTTTACATCTATGGTGTATTATTCACATCACATAGTGGCATTTTCATAATTCATCATGATCAAATAATATATAAGCCAACACTAGATGTCCTAAGTTAGCCCCTAATTCCTTATTTGACCTTATTTTTCTTCACCTTTCTTCTTTTCTTTGAATACATCCAGGCTGGTTACCTCAAAATATTTTGTTTTTCTTTTATATTAATATTAAAAATCGAAACAACGGTTAAAGAGTTGAATTTATCTTCATAAATATAGCAGAATTATGTACATGAAGTAACTACAAAAACATCAACACAAAGACTACTGCATAAACACAAATAAAATCATTAAAAACAGAAACATCAAGATTTCCCCCCTACTTCTCTTTGACTTTACATGACTTCTTAATACATGACATAAAATAGGATTATTCCACCAAATGCATGTAGTTATATATGGAAACAGAAAACATCATAGCTGTAAAGGCAGAATAAAAGATTTTGTCAATATCCATCCCTCCCCCTCACACCCCCCCCCCCCCCCCCCCCGCACACACACACACACACACACACACACATACAAAACATGTACATCATCATTCCCATAAACAGACTTTGGGGAGGAACAATTAAGATGAGAGCAATAAATTAAATGCTAACAATATTTCTGGAACAATTTAAGATGAAAAAGAAACTTACCATCACGCAACTGAGCTTGTTGTTCCATAGCTTGTAACCGCAGCTTAAGCTCTGCGTTCTCAGTAGTCAGCCCCGTTGTATCTCTCTAAAGGATAGTACAGACAGCAAGAAGCAAGGTAATTTCTCTCTAATGGAAAGGACCAACAGCAAGAAGCAAGGTAATTAAATCTTTACCTCACAGACTCACAGTATATAGAGAAACATGGATAAGAGAATAGGAATCTACAACATGACAACAATCTGAATGTGTTTTTGTAATCACTGATATGTACAGAATGTATATGAATCAAGTATTTATCAATAGTTCATGTGTGCATATTTATGACTCAGTGCCTGTGAGAGTTCCCTACAGCATTCTACTGATATACATGAACACAACAAAGCATTTAAGCCATTTGATGATGTAAACAATAACACGAGGCTTCCAAAAGATTGCCACTGAAAAAAACACGTCTGCTTCCATTACAATGTCAAACTACTACAGAATACCGGCATAGAGATTAGAGAAATGTCTCAAACATTTGGACAGAAAATTAAATGAGTTTTTCTGAACTTGCAAGTGGAAATTTACCTATTCCTAGCATACATCAACAATTCATACGCATGCAGAATTTATTATTATCGATCAACGTTGGCTTTTTAACAGTATTCTAATAGATACAACGTATCATGAGAGTAGACCAAGAATGTAAATCATTTCATGTCAACGTCGACGTTGTGAATGTAAGTGTAAATACATCAATAATCTTTGCCGTTGAGGCGGGAATCGACAGATACAAAGTAGGGTGTGTTTGGAATAATGTGATGGGTGCGATCTAAATTTATATAGGTGTGTTTGGAATATTTTATTTTGGGCCTTTTCCCCGTAATTTTGATATCTTGATGCGTTTTCTTAGTAGGTTTTTCGGTAATTTTTCTATAAAGGTACATCTTTTGGTATTTTTTCAGTAGTTTCTCTAATTTTAACCTTTTTTCCGTAATTTTTCTCCAAAACTTAAGTACTTACCAGCGATTATTATTGCTACTCACCTTTGGATTATTATTGCTAGCTACCTTCGAAGAAAAGTACTTCCGCACATCCTTTGCACATCCTTTGCAGTTTGCACAATGGTCAATGAATAATACAAATCTCCCAAAAGTCAACAATAATGGCTATCATCACATGATCATATGCAATTGCAAAGGATGGGCGCGAAGTAGCCTTTGGCGAAGATCACTAGCAAATCTTTATGAAAACAACAATAAGAAAATTAGAAGTAAATTGTTAAGGTCGATGTTAATGTCGTAGTTAAGGTTGATGTAGTTAAGGTCGACGTTAACTTCGACAGAACTGATCACTTATGGCTATAGTAAATGATTTGTGCATGATGAGCCGTGAGTGATCAGTTCTGTCGAAGTTAACGTCGACGTTAACAATTTACTTCTATTTTTCTTATTGTTGTTAGGGTTGCCTTTTATTTTTCTTCTTGTAGTAGAGAAGGGAGAAATGGAAATGTAATTGAGGGATATCCACTAGCATAAAAATTAAAATTTTTTGTGAAACTGATTTTTTTATACATCGTTGGGCTTATAGACGGTGAAAGGAGAAGATACTAGCTAAGGCGATGTTGAGAAATGAACATTTCAGAAAAATATCTGAACTCCACTTAAGTCAAAACGAACCCTAGTTCCTACCCGTAGATTAATCGTTCAACATCGTAGATTAAGTCTTTCTTTCATTTATCAAGTTCGAAGGTGTGGGCCTCGAGATCATAAAATATTAATCAGATTTCTTTAATGCACTCGCACCTATGTATTTTCCGATCGCACCCATCTTCATTCCAGTCGTACCTTACCTTGTAGCCGTCGACTTCCGCCTCTACGGCAAAGATTATTCCTGATTTCTATTTTGTGGATGTCGATGAGGTATAGGTAGAAAACGAGACGTTATTAGCAGGAAAAATGTTGATTGTGATGTGTACCACTTGCAGAACACGGAAGGGCAAAATGGTCTATATTTGGTCTGACACATGTCCTTTTGCCGTGTCAGGGCGTAAAGTTGAAAACTGGCCGCCTTTGGAAGTTCAGAAAATAAACTAGCCGCCATTGGTGTTTTCACCCTCTTTCGCTCACATCTCCACAGTGCTAATGGCACCCATCATTTTATTAGTCATGATTCATGGTGATTAGGTGATAGCTTATTTGTGAATAGGTTTTTTTTTAAATTTTTTATAGACTAATCCGAGATATCATTTGCAAGCTTTTTCATGCTTTTGAGAATTTATATGGTGGTCGTACAACGAAAAAAAAACAGTGGGGGCTTGGGTGATATAAACCATTCATTTGTTGGGCCTTGATGTAGATAGGGTTTGCCCATAAATTTTTTTTCATTGGATGATTATAACCCTTCTAGCATTTAGATAACTTACTTTCCATGGATTTTTTTCAAAAAAATTTCCCCTTTTATTTAAAGAAAATTACAAACATTATAAACCCTAGATTCCTATATATGGAATATTACTTCTCATGGAAATTTTTTTTTTCCGCGTACAACATAAGTCGAGGTTATTTCAAAAAGCTAGAGGAGGTTCATAAATAAGGCCAACTACCATTCCCCCACATGACAATCACATCTCTCTCTCTCTCTATATAAACTCAACCATGGAGAGGCTAAAGATACAACACTTCTACTATCAAGCAAGTGTATTGTTAGAGAGAAGAAAGAAAAACAGCCATGGCTAACTTTGGAGTTCTTCGCATGCTCGCATGTGTGATGCTGGCATGCATCCTACTCGGGTCTCCCACTGCGGAGGCTATCACGTGTGGCCAGGTGATTTCGTTCGTCTCACCATGCCTCTCTTACCTTCGCTCGGGTGGGGCCATACCACCCGCATGCTGCAATGGCGTGCGGTCACTCAATAATGCGGCTAAGACCACTCCCGACCGCCGAACAGCATGCGGGTGCTTAAAGAGCGGGGCCGCCTCCATCCCCGGCCTCAATCTTGGTTTGGCAGCCTCACTCCCCGGCAAATGTGGTGTCAACATCCCTTACAAGATCAGTCCCTCCACTGATTGCTCTAAGTAAATTCTTCTCCTTTTTATATTTATGTTTTAGTTTACTTTTATTTGTGAATGGGATGTAAAGATGCCACTAAGGGGTGGTTGGGACTCAAGGGATGAGATTTTCCTAGAAAACAGGGGAATTTTTGTTTTTAAAAATATTTTTAGAGAAAAATTAGCTTGACAAATGCTGGAAAACTCTTTTTGGAAGGAAAATTTCCCCTGCATCCAAATAGCCCTTAACGATACCATTTATAAAATAATTTTATCCATTATTTGTAAAAGAAAAAAAGATGTTTCACCCATGGTTTTAAATATCGACCGAAATCAGAAATTTCGGACCGAAATCTCAGATTTCGGTGGGGACGGAAACCGAAATTTACCAAAATTTCATTTTTCCCCATTTACCAAATTTCGGACCGAAATTTCTGTAATTTCGGTCAGAAATTTTGATTAAATGCCATTATTTATTTTTTTAAAAAAAGTGTTACAAAATTTTGGTCCGAAATTTCGAACCAAATTACCAAATTTGGGACTGAAATTTCGGATTTCGCCGAAATTTCGGTGGGATCCGAAACGGTTAATGAAACCGAAATTTTAAACCATGGTTTCACCTCACTTTTCCTAGTTCTGGTGAAAAATAGTCATTTTTAGCAAAAGGAAAATAGGAGGGGATGAAAATGTTGGAATAAAGGATTTAAATTTCTTTTGCAAAATCATGTGTACATAAGGGCTTGTTTGACAAACATGAAAAATTATTCCATGGAATATTAGTAGACCAAATTGCAAAATATAGGTTGAGAAGAGGGTTTTCTTCAAATTGGGGGTTTTCTTTCCTAATTTTAAGTTTGAACCCTCTCTTCAATGTTACATGCTTGAAGCTACAAAGCGTTAGGGGACAATAAAAATCTGAAACCCTAATTTTCCCATTTATATAACAAGTGAAGCTCAAATTTCAGAAACTAGCAGACTTTCAACATGGGTTCCACACAATTTCATCAGCTATCTCTATGTGTCAGCGTTGTTATTATATTTAATTCATACTAATTTCTATTTATGTGTTTTCCTTGGATAACACTTGCAGGGTGACGTGAGGTGTAGAGGAGTCTCTCTTAGTATGTTTTTATGTAGGTGAGAATAAGTTGGGCATAGGGTGCTCTTGTATGAAGCACACCTCGCGAGTTTTACCTTCTTGTATCTTTACTTTTATCTGTATGCTTTTATAAATAAAATGAATAGAGAAGCTCCCCTTGTGAGTTTCATCTTCTTGTTTCTTTATCTGTATTGTTTTTTGAGAACTTATATGGTGCCCAACCGTCAAAACATATAGGGCGGAGAGAAAGCTCCCTTTTTTTTGACTTTTCCTCGGTTCAGAAATCAAGGGAGCAGGTTTTCCTCATTACTTCAATATAGGTTAGCAATTTGTTAGGAAGGGCTATTAGGAAACCCGTGCCACGGGGCTCTCACAATAATAAGGTTTACAAGAAAAAATCACGAGGGATTCTAAACTTACAGGCGCCGTTGCAAATTTGTGCTGAAAGGAGTGCTCTTATTGGGTGAAAAGCACATAAGTGTATTAGCGGAAGGTAAAAATCAAAGAGTAACAAATGCACTTTGGTGATTTTCACCAATGGGACCGCCCTCTCACCTCAAATTTGCAAGGGCATATACACCAATGGGAGGTTTGTTGGGGTTTCTCACAAAAGCAAATAGTCTCACATCGGAGATGTAAATGGGATGTGGATGGGTTATAAGGGAATGGGAACCCTCCCTCTACCGGCTAGCTTTTAGTGATGAGTTTTGACTTCTACCTGGTTAAATTTCCTACAAATGGTATCAGAGCTTAGGACGTGGTGACCCCGGTTTGACAAGTGGAGGGGTGAGATGGTCAACGTTGCTTCCGCGTGGAGGGGGAGATTGTTGGGGTTCCACGCAAAAGCAAATAATCCAACATGGGATAAGTAAATGGGATGTGGATGGGTTATAAGGGAATGAGCACCCTCTCTTGACAGCTAGCTTTTAGGGGTGAGTTCTACCCAGTTAAATTCTCTACAAGGTTGCTAGGTATTATTTTGAAAATTTATCCCTAGGATAGAGATATTTTAGACATTTTGCTGGAAACAACATTTGTGGCCATTTTTCAAGCCATGTTCTTGTTTTCTAGTTCTGTCCCCTTTCTTGTTTTTCTTGGACATGTGTCACGGTACAACAAGCCTTTCCCCCACTCCCCAACAAAAAAAAAAACAAAACAGGATTCCCCTATTTCTAGAAGCTCTCTCACATAATTATCAGTAGTTGAAAAGTTCTTGAGAATATTTTGAAACTTCAATTGCTCGTTATAATTTTAAAAATTGTCTTTAAATAAAAAATTCTCGCATTTCTTGAAATAAATGTGAATTATAAGAATTAAACACAAATTTGATCAATTACTCAAATATTATTTGTAAGAGGAATTATCAGTTGGGTCTTTGATCCTCTATCATCCGCTTACCGCATATATTTTGAGGGTTAGGGCCCACTTTGTTCAATGATCAAAGCCATTCATCTCAAGATTAATAAAGGGAGATGATATTTTCACGCCTCTCCAGTACACATTCGCCCCCTTATAACTAAACAGCGGGGCAACATTAACGCTTTTTTGACATCAGATCCCGTTAAAAGGGGGCGAAAATATCATCTTCCTTAATAAATTGTCAATTTAAAAAGAAAAAGAAAAAAGGGACCAGACAAAATCAGAGAAAGGGAAATTTTTTGCACACATGACACTTTCTCATTGTTAGCATCTCGCATTGATATCACTTTCCTAAATAATTATTTCTTTAATTTTAAATCTTGTCATTAAAAATGTGGTTGTGTGTCTTTGAAATGGTATATATCTACCCCTTTTTTAGCCATTTCACCTATTTCCCTAGTAAATTCTGAAATAATGAGGCTACCAAATTGCCTCTTAACCTCTGCTTCCTCTTTCATATGGATCATACAGATGGGAATCCTCCTCTGTACTTAGTAGGGAGAACATGGGGGTCCATTAGATAGAGGTTAAATAGAAGGGAAAGAAAAGTAATATGACATCATTTTCCAAGTAGAAACATTGCAGAAGTAAAATGGCCTAAATGGCAGCCTCCAAGCCCTGTTTGTTTAGGATTTTGAGAACCGATTGTGTGTCCAAAACTGGCTTAATTTTGAGTCCGAAACCGATTATATGACTCAAAGATGGTCTTAATTTTAAGTCAAGAGCTGATTGTTGTACTCAAAATTTCACTAGCTTTAAGCAGGATAATCAGGTTTGGATTCACAATCGGTTCTCAGAATCCAAAGGCCCTGTTCGTTTCAGATTGGGACAACCGAAGGTGAGGACCCCAATAGATTAGTGGCCAAGGTTCGAAACTTTTGGGATTGTTATCCAGGCACTGAGACTCAGTACGCTTATTGTTATCCTGTCCCACTTTTAAGCACATCAATTTTTCTGTTTACTGACTCGGGAAGACAAGTGAAGCAAGACAGCCCAAGCTTGTTTAGAGCAAGTAAGAGGAGTAAAAACTTCAGTTGAAGCCTACAATACAGTTGCAATCTTCAGTACCAGATACTTCTAACAGGTCAAAACATAGAAGTACCAGTACTCGTATCAGACGATTGAATACCGATATAAAAGGTCCCTCGACGTATTTATCAAGTATCTGTGCCAGGTTGCAATGGAAAATCACAATCTCATCAGGCACCCACATGATGAAAATTAAAAATTGCAAGGTTAACAACAGTTTCATGGTAATGTACTAAAGAATACAAGTTTACTAAAATGGTAAACTATAGATTCAGACAGAGAACCCATAAGTTAAATTAGTACATGAATTGAATGAAGAGAAGAGTAAATGTTACTCTTCTTAAAGACAACATAGCAAGCTTCCACATTTCAAAAAGAGATACAAGGTTGGGAAGATGATCTCCATTCCCCAAATTACAGCACTCACAAAACAAATTCAATTGAACAATAAAAAGAACTCTGATTATGCAACCTAACCTAAGAGCTTGACAAAAAAAGAACCCCTAAAAATAAATAAGAAATGGTTGCCATAAAAGAACTAATTGAATAAGAAATAGAGTATTCGCTGGTTAGAACGTGTTACTGCTCTCACTGGCGGAAATTGAAGGGCCTTCGGATTTCACGATATGCGAACCTCTGCTAATTTCTAGGCCCTGTAATCTGCCAAGGGGGTCTTGCTGCATCATTTCTGAAGGCATATGAGAGTGAGCGAACAATTGTTGATGAGCAATGTTGTTAGAGTGAGATGAATGGTACTGTGGCATTTCGATGTTGGGATGGCCTGGTTGCTGGGGAAGAGAAAAGAATGATGAATTATAGGGCATGTGATGTATGCCCATGTTGTATGATTTGCCGTGGTTCAACACTTCCCCAGTTGCGATCTTGATCCTCTGGACTTCTTGTTTCAGTACGTCATTCAAGGCTGCAGCATTAAAATTTGTGTGCTTCTTTAGAGACTTGCATGGAATAAAATGATGCATGATACAGAATTTAGTTACCAGATGTAGAAAGGAAAAGCCGAAAATCAGCTATTTTATGACCAAAACCATCGAGGAATAATGAGATTTAAAAGCTGGAGGATACATCCTAAGAAGAATATTTGCACTAATGTATTATATGAGATTTAAAAGCTCTCTTAGTCATATTACAAGGAAGCACGATTTTGCTCCTAAAATACTACGGAAAACTCTACCATAGTAACACAAGAGGTAGTGTTGTCCTTTTTTTTTCTTGGTTCAAGAATCAGATCAGGGTTTTACATGTTTCAAGGTGACGTAAGAGCATCCCCTTGGCAAACAATCCTTAGTGTAGGATTGTTTTAGCTTCATCAGTGGTTAGTTGTATCAGTGATTGTTTAGTTATTTCCCTTGTTGTAGTTGTCCTTATGTGCCATCTTGCTTAAGTAGGGCTAGATTAGTCATTTTTCATTGTAATGGGCTGCCTATATAAGGCTCTTAGAAGCTCATTTCTGTTGTTTTTGTTGAGATTTTGAATTTGAATAGAGGTAGACCTAAGATTCCGCCACTTGGAGGGAAAATTTCTGCCAGTGCAGGAATTTCACTTGTGTTCTTGAATATTTGAAGTTGAAGGCAAGGCATCCCTGCCTCTCTTCTTGTCTTCTCACTAGCCCATCCTTGTTTCATGCAAGGTTCATCAGACATTTGATCAATCTTGTATCTCCACGCAAGAATTGGAGCTTATTGGGTGAAGAAAATCAAGAAAGATCAAGGACAGTGCAGATTGGTCCGGACTGTGCTCTTGCTGCAAGATCGATTTGACTACATGTTGTCTTTGACTGAATTTTTTGTAAGATCGACTAGATTACATGGTGTTTTCGACTGAATTTTTAACTGGAAACATTAGATCAGTAACTATTCTTCAGATCCTTCATTCGTAGCTCAATTTTGTATAAAATTCCAATAGAAAACTGGTCGAATTGTGGAAAGATTGGTGGTTTCAATGATAGCAGTTGCATGTGACTGAGCAACAGTCATTTGGAAGCTAGATTTTCGCCCTCAAATTTGGATAGTTTCTATCAATTCAAGTTTGTAAGCATCATGTTATGAAGATATCAGGCTGAATTGGTGACTTTTACAATCAAAGAAACAGAATGTTTGCAACAAATTTCACATGCATGAAAAAAGAGAATCACACACATAAAATAAAGGGCAGTGATAAATCGACTCCTAAATATCTTAAATTGACTCCCTATGTGTCTTTCTCTCTCCTCTGGGTTAGAGAGAGAAAGAGGAGAGAGATTGACACATGGCGATCAATTTAAGATATACGGGAGTCGATTTATCACTCCCCAAAATAAATTGGGATCAAATTTTCCTCTTGCGAGAAGAGGCTTTATTAATTTTGGTTGGGATTGTATACTTCCGGGTCTATTGGCTGTTAATTACATTTCTTGAAGAAGAAAACACCTCTGATTATCCATCAAGAAGTTCTCTATCTAAATACAACTTTTGATTATCATCCCTAAAAAGGTCCTAGAGAGAGAGAGAATTTGACTCTCTGATGATTTTTGTTTTTGTGTTATTTTAGACTCTTTTGTAAAAGATTCTACCGGAAGAGAGAAACTTTTGAGTCATCTCCGATGATTTTATTTAGAGTAATAGGTCCAGGGATATTACGTGAAGATCTGTTAGGATCCAATGGCTCAAATTACATAGATCGCAGATTAAGATCTGAAGCAACAGCTGCCTGATCCTTTTCAGCCCATTGTCTGACCAATGCGACTTATTTCTTCAGTGACTGCCTGATTATTTTTTTGGCGGATGATTGCTTGCTCTAAGTCATGTCCTTGTGCTGGATTTACTTCAGGAGTTGAATTTCTCGGTTTGTATATTGATCTGGACTGTTCACAGAGCTTGTAATCCAGTTCTCTTGTATTCGAATGTGGTTTATCATCTAGGAGTGACGAAGTGATCAGTTATAAATCAGTTTGTCACAAAATGGCTCTAACCGAGAGATTTAAACAAGCCTGGGAACCCTACACAGTAGCAGCTTAATTCTTTTAAGGACTGTCCTGATACTTGAAATGTTCAATTTAGCCGCTAAGCATTCAATAAAATGTCAATTTTCAACAAAAAAAAATTAGCTGAAACATTCACAAGTTTCATTGGGAAAAGAGTTTTTTACCTATTCTGAAATGTGAAATTTTATTAGTCACAGAAACTTCAGATTTAGAAGATGTCACTACTTAGTTGCCTCAGCTGAAGGCAAGAACTGTCAGGACTGTTTGATACTTGCTCTGTCAGCAAGCTTACAGTGGAGAATCTGAAGTTAAGATCCATTAACAGCTGAGCATTTGTGAAATTTCTGCTCAATCAACCATAAAACTTAGATACAGCCAAGAATTTATTTCAAGAATCAAGTGCTAACATTTTGAAGTTCACCATTTCGAAAAAGAAAAAAAAAACATTTTCAAGTTTACAGGCAGCTGAATGACACTATCATTTCTTATCTTATTTGCTCGATCGTGTGTTTGCTAGTTAAAACAGGTTTTAACATCTCCGACCACCACTAGTTTCCCTTGCAATACCTATGCTACATCAACGTGGTATCAGAGCTCACCTAACGCCAGATTATACTGCATCACCTTGGAACCTAGCTATCATTTCAGAAATTAGGGACCTTGTTCGGAAAAATCGGGCCACAAATCCAACACATGAAAAGATCACCATATGAGCAACCCGATAAATTCGCAAAAAGATGGGGTGGATAAGGAAGGGGTGGAGATTGTTAATTTAGTCTTTAGAGGAATCAAGAGTGGATATAGAAGATTAAATGGAGAGACTGCTTATGTTTATATTTTTGTCTGTTTATTGCTCTAAATACTCCGAGGGATGTCTTGTCCCTATTTTCTGGACTGCTGTTTGGATTTGATATCAATGAAATCGTTACTTTTAAACTTTTTTTTTTAAGTAACATGATTTATTAGATTTGTACTTTGTTGGTGAGTGCATTGGTCACATGTCTACCTGATTGTCTCTCAAGTTTCTTTGTTACTACTTAAACTCAAACTACAGAAACAATTATTTTAACTAACAAAATTATTAAAATAAATTATAAAAATAGGTAAAATGCTATCATAACTACACAAGTACTAACTGCTTAAACTGAAAGTGTAGAAAAAATTAGTTTAACTATAGAAATTGTTAAGGCCACTGATAATTGCACCCTCATATTGTGACAATGGGGTGAACTCACCTTGTCTTCTCTTTTTCAATTTGGCTGCTGAAAGCTTTTTGAGAATAGTATTAAGGCTTTGACGGGTAGTTAAATAATAAAAGTGATTCAGACAGTAGGCCAATAGGATGCATATTTGCCCATTAGGATTTTATTTCCATTTTCTTTAATTTCTAGGATTTTATTTTCCATGTTATTTAGATTTAGGGCTTTTATTTTATTTTCCTTCGAATTTTATTTCAGTTGCTTATAAATAGGCCTCTTGTATTAGGGATTTTAAGTTTGCACTAATTGAATTCATTGGCTTCTCCCCTCTAAAGGTTTCTTCTTCTTCCTCCTCGTCCTCTATTCTTCCTTTTCTACTTCTCCTCTATCTCTTCTCTTCTACTTCTAATTCTTCTCTTCTTCTTCTATTTTTCCCTTTCTTCCCTTCGTCTTCTCTTATTCTCCCTTTTCTTCTATTTCTCTTCCTAGTCCTACATCAAAAGGACAAGGTGTGTTTGCCCCATTATCAAGTCACACGAAGAGTGGAAAGTTCTTTCTGATGCAGATTGTGCAGGATCTCCCTTATAAAATGTTATTCTTATGAAAATGTTATTCTATTGGGTATTGTACATGTTGCACATTCAAGTGTGGAATTTGAGTATAGTACGGTGGCTCACATCGCATCTGAGATGATGTGTTTGGAGACTTACAGAAGAGACCGGTTTTAGAGTCCTTAAGTCAATGATGATGTTTTGTGGTTAGTAGGAAGGCACCTATATAGCTAGTAAGCCATGTTCCATTAGAGAACGAAGCATATTGAAGCAGATTGGCATATTGTTCATGAGAAGGTTAGCAATCTAATAACAATTTTTTTGTGGGTAAGCAGGCTAATATCTACTACATTAGTGAGATCTAAAGATAACATGGTGGATATTTTACAAAAGCTATTGGTCAAAGTCAAATTATTATAATTTGTTCCAAATTGGGAATGGGTGAAATACATGCTCCGGAATGAGGGGGAGTGTCAAGAATAGTAAAAGTTTTCTTTATACTTTCCTTTACATCTATGGTCTATTATTCACATCACATAGTGGCATTTTCATAATTCATCATGATCAAATAATATATAAGCCAACACTAGAAGTCCTAAGTTAGCCCCTAATTCCTTATTTGACCTTATTTTTCTTCACCTTTCTTCTTTTCTTTGAATACATCCAGGCTGGTTACCTCAAAATATTTTGTTTTTCTTTTATATTAATATTAAAAATCGAAACAACGGTTAAAGAGTTGAATTTATCTGCATAAATATAGCAGAATTATGTACATGAAGTAACTACCAAAACATCAACACAAAGACTACTGCATAAACACAAATAAAATCATTAAAAACAGAAACATCAAGATTTCCCCCCTACTTCTCTTTGAGTTTACATGACTTCTTAATACATGACATAAAATAGGATTATTCCACCAAATGCAGGTAGTTATATATGGAAACAGAAAACATCATAGCTGTAAAGGCAGAATAAAAGATTTTGTCAATATCCATCCCTCCCCCCCACATACACCCACTCACCCACCCACGCACCCACGCACCCACAGACACACACACACACACACACACACACACACACACACACACACACACACAACATGTACATCATCATTCCCATAAACAGACTTTGAGGAAGAACAATTAAGATGAGAGCAATAAATTAAATGCTAACAATATTTCTGGAACAATTTAAGATGAAAAAGAAACTTACCATCACGCAACTAAGCTTGTTGTTCCATAGCTTGTAACCGCAGCTTAAGCTCTGCGTTCTCAGTAGTCAGCTCCGTTGTATCTCTCTAAAGGAAAGTACAGACAGCAAGAAGGAAGGTAATTTGTCTCTAATGGAAAGGACCAACAGCAAGAAGCAAGGTAATTAAATCTTTATCTCACAGACTCAGTATATAGAGAAACATGGATAAGAGAATAGGAATCTACAACATGACAACAATCTGAATGGGTTTTTGTAATCACTGATATGTACAGAATGTATATGAATCAAGTATTTATCAATAGTTCATGTGTGCATATTTATGACTCAGTGCCTGTGAGAGTTCCCTACAGCATTCTACTGATATACATGAACACAACAAAAAATTTAAGCCATTTGATGATGTAAACAATTACACGAGGCTTCCAAAAGATTGCCACTAAAAAAAACACGTCTGCTTCCATTACAATGTCAAACTACTACAGAATACCGGCGTAGAGATTAGAGAAATGTCTCAAACATTTGGACAGAAAATTAAATGAGTTTTTCTGAACTTGCAAGTGGAAATTTACCTATTCCTAGCATACATCAACAGTTCATATGCATGCAGAATTTATTATTATCGATCAGCGTTGGCTTTTTAACAGTATTCTAATAGATACAACGTATCATGAGAGCAGACCAAGAATGTAAATCATTTCATGTCAACGTCGACGTTGTGAATGTAAGTGTAAATACATCAATAATCTTTGCCGTTGAGGTGGGAATCGACAGATAGAAAGTAGGTTGTGTTTGGAACAATGTGATGGGTACGATTGGAATTTATATAGGTGCGTTTGGAATATTTTATTTTGGGCCTTTTCCCCGTAATTTTCATATCTTGATGCGTTTTCGTAGTAGGTTTCTTGGTAATTTTTCTATAAAGGTACCTCTTTTGGTATTTTTTCAGTAGTTTCTCTAATTTATAACTTTTTTTCCGTAATTTTTCTCCAAAACTTAAGTACTTACCAGAGATTATTATTGCTACCCACCTTTGGATTATTATTGCTAGCTACCTTCGAAGAAAAGTACTTCCGCTCATCCTTTGCACATCCTTTGCGGTTTGCACAATGGTCAATGAATAAGACAAATCTCCCAAAAGTCAACAATAATGGCTATCATCACATGATCATATGCAATTGCAAAGGATGAGCGAGAAGTAGCCTTTGACGAAGGTCACCAGCAAATCTTTATGAAAACAACAATAAGAAAAAATAGAAGTAAATTGTTAAGGTCGACGTTAATGTCGAAGTTTAGGTCGACGTTAACTTCGACGGAACTGATCACTTATGGCTATAGTAAATGATGTGTGCATGATGAGCCGTGAGTGATCAGTTCTGTCGAAGTTAACGTCGACGTTAACACTTTACTTCTATTTTTCTTATTGTTGTCAGGATTGCCTTTTATTTTTCTTCTTGTAGCAGAGAAAGGAGAAATGGAAATGTAATTGAGAGATACCCACTAGCATAAAAATTAAAATTTTTTGTAAACTGATTTTTTTATACATCATTGAGCTTATAGACGGTGAAAGGAGAAGATACTAGCTAAGGCGATGTTGAGAAATGAATATTTCGGAAAAATATCTGAACTCCACTTAAGTCGAAACGAACCCTAGTTCCTACCCGTAGATTAATCGTTCAAGATCGTAGATTAAGTCTTTCTTTCATTTATCAAGTTCGAAGGTGTGGGCCTCGAGATCAAAAAATATTAATCAGATTTCTTTAATGCACTCGCACCCATGTATTTTCCAAGCGCACCCATCTTCATTCCAGTCGTACCTTACCTTGTAGCCGTCGAATTTCGCCTCTACTGCAAAGATTATTCCTGATTTCTATTTTGTGGATGTCGAGGAGGTATATTTAATACAGGTAGAAAAAGAGACGTTATTAGCAGGAAAAATGTTGATTGTGATGTGTACCACTTGCAGAACAAGGAAGGGCAAAATGGTCTATATTTGGTCTGACACATGTCGTTTTGCCGTGTCAGGGCGTAAAATTGAAAACTGGCCGCCTTTGGAAGTTCAGAAAATAAACTAGCCGCCTTTGGTGTTTTCACCCTCTTTCGCTCACATATCCACAGTGCTAATGGCACCCACCATTTTTTTAGTCATGATTCATGGTGATTAGGTGATAGCTTATTTGTGAATAGGTTTTTTCTAAATTTTTATATAGACTAATCCGAGATATCATTTGCAAGCTTTTTCATGCTTTTGAGAATTTATATGGTGGTCGTACAATGAAAAATCCAGTGGGGGCTTGGGTGATATAAACCATTCATTTGTTGGGCCTAGATGTAGATAGGGTTTGCCCATAAAATTTTTTTCATTGGATGATTATAACCCTTCTAGCATTTAGATAACTTATTTTCCATGGAATTTTTTCAAAAAAATTTCCCCTTTTATTTAAAGAAAATTACAAACATTATAAACCCTTGATTTTTATATATGGAATATTACTTCTCATGGAATTTTTTTTGTCCACGTACAACATAAGTCGAGGTTATTTCAAAAAGCTAGAGGAGGTTCATAAATAAGGCCAACTACCATTCCCCCACATGACAATCACATCTCTCTCTATATAAACTCAACCATGGAGAGGCTAAAGATACAACACTTCTACTATCAAGCAAGTGTATTGTTAGAGAGAAGAAAGAAAAACAGCCATGGCTAACTTTGGAGTTCTTCGCATGCTCGCATGTGTGATGCTGGCATGCATCCTACTCGGGTCTCCCACTGCGGAGGCTATCACGTGTGGCCAGGTGATTTCGTTCGTCTCACCATGCCTCTCTTACCTTCGCTCGGGTGGGGCCATACCACCCGCATGCTGCAATGGCGTGCGGTTACTCAATAATGCGGCTAAGACCACTCCCGACCGCCGAACAGCATGCGGGTGCTTAAAGAACGGGGCCGCCTCCATCCGCGGCCTCAATCTTGGTTTGGCAGCCTCACTCCCCGGCAAATGTGGTGTCAACATCCCTTACAAGATCAGTCCCTCCACTGATTGCTCTAAGTAAATTCTTCTCCTTTTTATATTTATGTTTTTTTTTAAAAAAAAATTAATGTTAATTACTTAAGAAGCAAATAGGATTGTTTTAGTTTACTTTTATTTGTGAATGGGATGTAAAGATGCCACTAAGGGGTGGTTGGGACTCAAGGGATGAGATTTTCCTAGAAAACAAGGGAATTTTTGTTTTTTAAAATATTTTTAGAGAAAAATTAGCTAGACAAATGCCCTAAACTATACCATTTATAAAACAATTTTATCCATTATTTGTAAAAGAAAAAAGATGTTTGACCCATGGTTTTCAATTTCGACCGAAATCCGAAATTTCGGTGGGGACCGAAACCGAAATTTACCGAAATTTCATTTTTTCGCCATTTACAAAATTTCGAACCAAAATACCAAATTTCGGACTGAAATTTCGGCGGGATCCGAAACGGTTACCGAAACCGAAATTTTAAACCATGGTTTCACCTCACTTTTCCCAGTTCTGGTGAAAAATAGTCATTTTTAGCAAAAGGAAAATAAGAGGGGATGAAAATGTTGGAATAAAGGATTTAAATTTCTTTTGCAAAATCATGTGTACATGAGAGCTTGTTTGACAAACATGAAAAATTATTCCATGGAATATTAGTAGACCAAATTGCAAAATATGAGTTGAGAAGTGGGAGGGAGACTCTTTAGAGGACACAAGTACATGAAAAAACATAAAAAATAATGAGAAAAAAAATCCTCTACTTCAGATTGGGGGTTTTCTTTCCTATTTTTTAAGTTTGAACCCTCTCTTCAATGTTACATGCTTGAAGCTACAAGCGTTAGGGGACAATAAAATCTGAACCCTAATTTCCCCATTTATATAACAAGTGAAGCTCAAATTTCAGAAACTAGCAGACTTTCAACATGGGTTCCACACAATTTCATCAGCTATCTCTATGTGTCAGCGTTGTTATTATATTTAATTCATACTAATTTCTATTTATGTGTTTTCCTTGGATAACACTGCAGGGTGACGTGAGGTGTAGAGGAGTCTCTCTTAGTATGTTTTTATGTAGGTGAGAATAAGTTGGGCATCAGGTCTGACGGTGCTCTTGTATGAAGCACACCTCACGAGTTTTACCTTCCTGTATCTTTACTTTTATCTGTATGCTTTTATAAATAAAATGAATAGAGAAGCTCCCCTTGTGAGTTTCACCTTCTTGTTTCTTTATCTGTATGTTTTACTACAATATGGGTTAGTAATTTGTTAGGACGTGCCACGGGGCTCTCATAATAATAAGGTTTACAGGAAAAAATCACGAGGGATTCTAAACTAACAGGCGCCGTTGCAAATTTGTGGTGAAAGGGTGGTCCTATTGGGTGAAAATCACCGAAGTGTATTAGCGGAAGGTAAAAGTCAAAGAGTAACAAATGCACTTCGGTGATTTTCACCGATGGGACCGCGCTCTCACCTCAAATTTGCAAGGGCACCTCTGAGTTTAGAATCCCTCATAAATCATATATACACCAATGGGAGGTTTGTTGGGGTTTCTCGCAAAAGCAAATAGTCTCACATCGGATATGTAAATGGGATGCGGATGGGTTATAAGGGAATGGGAACCCTCCCTCTAAAGGCTAGCTTTTAGTGGCGAGTTCTAACTTCTACCCGGTTAAATTCCCTACAAATGGTATCAGAGCTGAGGGCGTGGTGACCCCAGTTTGGCAAGTGGAAGGGTGATATGGTCTACATTGCTTCCGCGTGGAGGGGGAGATTGTTGGGGTTCCACGCAAAAGCAAATAGTCCAACATGGGATAAGTAAATGGGATGTGGATGGGTTATAAGGGAATGGGCACCCTCTCTCTGACGGCTAGCTTTTTGACATCAAATCACGTTAAAAGGGGGCGAATGCGTACTGCAGAGGGGTGAAAATATCATCTCCCTTAATAAATTGTCAATTTAAAAAGAAATAGAAAAAAGAGGAATGCTAAACTACACTTTCGCAAGGTCACCTTTGAATTCATAACCGCATTAAATGATTGAGTAGCTAGGCCAACCAAGAGCACGATGGAACAGGGGACCAGACAAATAGGTTCTCGTCCCACTATCACAAGTAACGTAGGAAAATCAGACACTTTCTCATTGTTAGCATCTCCCATTCATATCACTTTCCTAAATAATTATTTCTTTAATTTTACATTTTGTCATTAAAAATGTGGTTGTGTCTTTGAAATGGTATATCTACCCCTTTTTTAGCCATTTCACCTATTTCCCCTAGTAAATTCTGAAATAATGAGGCTACCAAATTGCCTCTTAACCTCTGCTTCCTCTTTCATATGGATCATACAGATGGGAATCCTCCTCTGTACTTAGTAGGGAGAACATGAGGGTCCATTAGATAGAGGTTAAATAGAAGGGAAATAAAAGTAATATGACATCATTTTCCAAGTAAAAACATTGCAGAAGTAAAATGGCCTAGATGGCAACCCCCAAGCCCTGTTTGTTTAGGATTTTGAGAACCGATTGTGTCCCCAAAACTGGCTTAATTTTGAGTCCGAAACCGATTACATGACTCAAAGATGGTCTTAATTTTGAGTCGAGCTGATTGTTGTACTCAAAATTTCACTAGTTTTATGCAGGATAATCAGGTTTGGATTCACAATCGGTTCTCAGAATCCAAAGGCCCTGTTCGTTTCAGATTGGGATAACCGAAGGTGAGGACCCCAATAGATTAGTGGCCAAGGTTCTAAACTTTCGGGATTGTTATCCAGGCACTGAGACTCAGTACGCTTATTGTTATCCAGTCCCGCTTACAATACAGTTGCAATCTACAGTACCAGATACTTCTAACAGGTCAAAACATAGAAGTACCAGTACTCGTATCAGACGATTGAATACCGATATAAAAGGTCCTCGAAGTATTTATCAAGTATCTGTGCCAGGTTGCAATGGAAAATCACAATCTCATCAGGCACCCACATGATGAAAATTAAAAATTGCAAGGTTAACAACAGTTTCATGGTAATGTACTAAAGAATACAAGTTTACTAAAATGGTAAACTATAGATTCAGACAGAGAACCCATAAGTTAAATTAGTACATGAATTGAATGAAGAGGAGTAAATGTTACTCTTCTTAAAGACAACATAACAAGCTTCCACATTTCAAAAAAGAGATACAAGGTTGGGAAGATGATCTCCATTCCCCAAATTACAGCACTCACAAAACAAATTCAATTGAACAATAAAAAGAACTCTGATTATGCAACCTAACCTAAGAGCTTGACAAAAAAAGAACCCCTAAAAATAAATAAGAAATGGTTGCCATAAAAGAACTAATTGAATAAGAAATAGAGTATTCTCTGGTTAGAACGTGTTACTGCTCTCACTGGCGGATATTGAAGGGCCTTCGGATTTCACGATATGCGAACCTCTGCTAATTTCTAGGCCCTGTAATCTGCCAAGGGGGTCTTGCTGCATCATTTCTGAAGGCATATGAGAGTGAGCGAACAATTGTTGATGAGCAATGTTGTTAGAGTGAGATGAATGGCACTGTGGCATTTGGATGTTGGGATGGCCTGGTTGCTGGGGAAGAGAAAAGAATGATGAATTATAACGCATGTGATGTATGCCCATGTTATATGATTCGCCGGGGTTGAACACTTCCCCAGTTGCGATCTTGAGCCTCTCGACTTCTTGTTTCAGCGCATCATTCAAGGCTGCAGCATTAAAATTTGTGTGCTTCTTTAGAGACTTGCATGGAATAAAGTGATGCATGATATAGAATTTAGTTACCAGATGTAGAAAGGAAAAGCTGAAAATAAGCTATTTTATGACCAAAACCATCGAGGAATAATGAGATTTAAAGCTGGAGATACATCCTAAGAAGAATATTTGCACGAATGTATCATATGTAAAACAAAGGGATTTGCTAGGGACCATCACAGAAAGCATTTCGTGGACCGGCTGTTGCATGAGATAGCAGCCACACAGGCTCACTTTTCAACAGATTTTTTTTTTAACAGATTTTGTCTTATTCATTTAATTCATCTGAGGTGGCTGCTCTCTCATGCAACAGCCGGCCCGCGAAATGCCTTCTGCGATGGTCCCTAGCAAATCCTTAAACCAAAATACATAGCTCTTGGACAAAATCAATTTTTATAGTTGCAAGTTGCAACCTCAGTAAAATACACGTAGTAGAAGAGAAATTCCTTCATAATCAGATGCAACGACATGATTTTTGTCAATGGATACACAGCTCATTACCTCAAAAATTGCACATATGCAATTATTAACCACGTCATCAGCCAGCTCTCTTAGTCATATTGTAAGGAAGCACGATTTTGCTCCTAAAATACTACGGAAAACTCTACCATAGTAACACAAGAGGTAGTGTTGTCCCTTTTTTTTTCTTGGTTCAAGAATCAGATCAGGGTTTTACATGTTTCAAGGTGATGTAAGAGCATCCCCTTGGCAAACAATCCTTAGTGTAGGATTGTTTTAGCTTCATCAGTGGTTAGTTGTATTAGTGATTGTTTAGTTATTTCCCTTGTTGTAGTTGTCCTTATGTGCCATCTTGCTTAAGTAGGGGTAGATTAGTCATTTCTCATTGTAATGGGCTGCCTATATAAAGCCCTTGGAAGCTTATTTCTGTTGTTTTTGTTGAGATTTTGAATTTGAATAGAGGTAGACCTAAGATTCCCCCACTTGGAGGGATAATTTCTGCCAGTGCAGGAATTTCACTTGTGTTCTTGAATATTTGAAGTTGAAGGCAAGGCATCCCTGCCTCTCTTCTTGTCTTCTCACTAGCCCATCCATGTTTCATGCAAGGTTTATCAGACATTTGATCAATCTTGTATCTCCACGCAAGAATTGGAGCATATTGGGTGAAGAAAATCAAGAAAGATCAACGACAGTGCAGATCGGTCCGGACTGTGCTCTTGCAGCAAGATCGACTTGACTAGATGTTGTCTTCGACTCAATTTTTTGTAAGATCGACTAGATTACATGGTGTTTTCGACTGAATTTTTAACTGGAAACATTAGATCAGTAACTATTCTTCAGATCCTTCATTTGTAGCTCAATTTTGTATAACATTCCAATAGAAAACTGGTCAAATTGTGCAAAGATTGGTGGTTTCAATGATAGCGGTTGCATGTGACTGAGCAACAGTCATTTGGAAGCTAGATTTTCGCCCTCAAATTTGGATAGTTTCTATCAATTCAAGTTTGTAAGCATCATGTTATGAAGATATCAAGCTGAATTGGTGACTTTTACAATCAAAGAAACAGAATTTTCGCAACAAATTTCACATGCATGAAAAAGAGAATCACACGCATAAAATAAAGAGCAGTGATAAATCGACTCCCAAATATCTTAAATCGACTCCCTATGTGTCTTTCTCTCTCCTCTGGGTTAGAGAGAGAAAGAGGAGAGAGATAGACACATGGGGGTCGATTTAAGATATATGGGAGTCGATTTATCACTCCCCAAAATAAATTAGGATCAAATTTCCCTCTTGCGAGAAGAGGCTTTATTAATTTTGGTAGGGATCGTATACTTCCGGCTCTATTGGCTGTTAACTACATTTCTTGAAGAAGAAAACACCTCTGATTATCCATCAAGAAGTTTTCAATCTAAATACAACTTTTGATTATCATCCCTAAAAAGGTTCTGGAGAGAGAGAATTTGACTCTCTGATGATTTTTGTTTTTGAGTTATTTTAGACTCTTTTGTAAAAGATTCTCCCGGAAGAGAGAAACTTTTGAGTCATCTCCGATGATTTTATTTAGACTCTTTTGTAAGAGAGTTCTCTGGAAGAGGAACTCTTTTGAGTTATTTCGTCTTTCTCCCGGATCCTGGAAGAGAAAGGTAAAATTTAATTTAGACTCTTTTGTAAGAGAGCCCTCCTGGAGAAGAACTCTCTTGAGTCATTTCATCTTTGTCTCGGATCCCGGCAGAGAAAGGTCTTTTGTCATATTTCTCCCGGATCCCGGTAGAGAATGGTCTTCTGTCATCTTTCTCCCGGATCACGGTAGAGAAAGGCCTTTTGTCATCTTTTTAGCCTTCTGGAAGAGACTTAAAAGATTTTCTTTCTTTTCATCTTTCTCCCCAGACCCCCGTAGAGAAAGGTCTTCTTTGTCTTTTTAGCGTCCTGGACGAACCAGATTCCCGTAGAGAAAGGTCTTCTTTGTCCTTTTAGCTTCCTGGACGAGACAATTTTTTTTTTTTTTATCACCTTTCTCCCTAGACCCCGGTAGAGAAAGGTCTTCGAGTTTCTTTATCATCTTTCTCCCCAGACCCTGATAGAGAAAGGTCTTTGAGTTTCTTTATCATCTTTCTCCTCGGATCCTGGTAGAGAAAGATCTTCTTCACCTTTTGAGTCTCCTGGAAGAGAATCAAAAGGATTTCTCACCTTTTTAGATGAAGTCTGCAAAAAATGGAAAGAGAACTGTTAGTTCTGGAAATCTTTACCTTTCTTTTCTTTCTCTGCTTTCTTCTCTTTCCTCTTGCTTTGCGTAACCTTTTTTCCTCTAAAAGATGTGATCCACTTTCTCAAAGATCAGATATCTATTTATAGAACTCTCTTGAAGTAGTTGGCAACTGCCAGCTCACCCATTATCCCTCAACTTCACGATCTCTACTCCCCTTTTGAGGGTTACATAACTTCTCGTTTTGAAAAGTGGAGGACTCGCTTCTTCCTTTGCGAGGGTTACTTTATTCTTAACATTTAGGAATTTCTCTTCCCTTAGTCGTAGGCTCCTCTTTTTTGTTTCCATTTTATTAGAGCACTTTAACTTCATATTTATCCTTTTTTTACTTTAAGGAATAATGTGATGCGTAACCACCCCCTTTTCTCTCTCTTCTTATTTTAGTAAGAGATGTTAATATTATCTCCTTTTTTTTTATAAAATTTCGAGTCCAACACGGAAATCAAAGACATATGCAAGCATCAGTTCATGGATCTGAACTTGCTTCCACAGACAGGACTTTTCCTGTTAGGCACTACTGATTCATTTTTGCACTCAATTTTTTAATGTCTTCACACTTGAGTTCCTTCCACCCATAGTTCTAATAGATCCAGGGATATTACGTGAAGATCTGTTAGGATCCAATGGCTAAAATTACATAGATTGCAGATTAAGATCAGAAGCAACAGCTGCCTGATCCTTTTCAGTCCATTGTCTGAGCAATACGACTTATTTCATCAGTGACTGCCTGATTATTTGTTTTGGCGGATGATTGCTTGCTCTAAGTCATGTCCTTGTGCTGGATTTACTTCAGGAGTTGAATTTCTCGGTTTGTATATTGATCTGGACTGCTCACAGAGCTTGTAATCCAGTTCTCTTGTATTCGAATGTGGTTTATCATCTAGGATTGACGAAGTGATCAGTTATAAATCAGTTTGTCACAAAATGGCTCTAACTGAGAGATTTAAAAAGCCTGGGAACCCTACACAGTAGCAGCTGAATTCTTTTAAGGACTGTCCTGATACTTGAAATGTTCAATTTAGCCGTTAAACATTCAATAAAATGTCAATTTAAAAAAAAAAAAAAATAGCTGTTAAACATTCACAGGTTTCATTGGGAAAAGAGATTTTTACCTATTCTGAAATGTGAAATTTTATTAGTCACAAAAACTTCAGATTTAGAAGATGTCACTACTTAGTTGCCACAGCTGAAGGCAAGAACTGTCAAGACTGTTTGATACTTTCTCTGTCAGCAAGCTTACAGTGGAGAATCTGAAGTTAAGATCCATTAACAGCTGAGCATTTGTGAAACTTCTGCTCAATCAACCATAAAACTTGGATACAGCCAATAATTTATTTCAAGAATCAAGTGCTAACATTTTGAAGTTCACCATTTCGAAAAAAAAAAAAACATTTTGAAGTTTACAGGCAGCGGAATGACACTATCATTTCCTATCTTATTTGTTTGATCGTGTGTTTGCTAGTTAAAACAGGTTTTAACCACCACTACTTTTCCCTTGCAATACCTATGCTACATCAACGTGGTATCAGAGCTCACCTAACGCCGGATTATACTGCATCACCTTGGAACCTAGCTATCATTTCAGAAATTAGGGACCTCGTTCGGAAAAATCGGGCCACAAATCCAACACAAGAAAAGATCACCATATGAGCAACCCGATAAATTGGCAAAAAGATGGGGTGGATAAGGAAGGGGTGGAGATTGTTAATTTAGTCTGTAGAGGAATCGAGAGTGGACATAAATACTAAATGGAGAGACTGCTTATGTTTATGTTTTTGTCTCTTTATTGCTATAAATACTCTGAGGGATTTCTTGTCCCTATTTTCTGGACTGCTGTTTGGATTTGATATCAATGAAATCGTTACTTTTTAATTTTTTTTTTTTTTAAAGTAACATGATTTATTAGATTTGTACTTTGTTGGTGAGTGCATTGGTCACATGTCTACCTGATTGTCTCTCAAGTTTCTTTGTTACTACTTGAACTAAAACTACAGAAACAATTATTTTAACTAACAAAATACATGTACATCATCATTCCCATAAACAGACTTTGAGGAAGAACAATTAAGATGAGAGCAATAAATTAAATGCTAACAATATTTCTGGAACAATTTAAGATGAAAAAGAAACTTACCATCACGCAACTGAGCTTGTTGTTCCATAGCTTGTAACCGCAGCTTAAGCTCTGCGTTCTCAGTAGTCAGCCCCATTGTATCTCTCTAAAGGAAAGTACAGACAGCAAGAAGCAAGGTAATTTCTCTCTAATGGAAAGGTCCAACAGCAAGAAGCAAGGTAATTAAATCTTTATCTCACAGACTCACAGTATATAGAGAAACAAGGATAAGAGAATAGGAATGTACAACATGACAACAATCTGAATGTGTTTTTGTAATCACTGATATGTACATGAACACAACAAAAAATTTAAGCCATTTGATGAAGTAAACAATAACACAAGGCTTCCAAAAGATTGCCACTAAAAAAACACGTCTGCTTCCATTACAATGTCAAACTACTACAGAAAACCAGCGTAGAGATTAGAGAAAGGTCTCAAACATTAGGACAGAAAATTAAATGAGTTTTTCTGAACTTGCAAGTGGAAATTTACCTATTCCTAGCATACATCAACAATTCATATGCATGCAGAATTTATTATTATCGATCAGCGTTGGGTTTTTAACAGTATTCTAATAGATACAACGTATCATGAGAGCAGACCAAGATGATTACGCCAAGGTGAGAAATATCAAAATGGAAAGAAGAAAAGGTCAAATTACAGAAAATCAAGAAATGTACTAGTACACACACATTAGAAATGGGAAAGTGAAGAAAAAAGAAGAGGTAAGGAGATTAATAGAACAGAATAGGGTATACAGGTAGGACAGAATCAACCCATACCCGAGCCAGCACCCAGAAAAATTATTGAGGCCTGAGCCTACCCCAAACCAATCATAGGCTTTTAATGCTTAGTACAGTTCCCACGCCCAGACAGGGCAACTTTTTACAGCCAGAACCTCTTTTGTTGACGAAATATTCTTCTTGCGAACTTTTTTAACATATTGACAAGCAATTTAACAAACGACCGATTGTCTTAGGCCCTGTTCGTTTAAGATTATGACAACCGATTGTGAGTGCCGAACCTATTATTGGACTCAAAATTAAACATGAATTTGAGTCCAATAATAGGTTCGGCAATCACAATCGGTTGTCATAATCTTAAACAATCAGGGCCTTACATTTCAAATCATTGAGAAGCAAACATAAGTATTCATAAACATAACTTTTTTGTAACTCTGATCTGCTCACTTGTTCAGGTGTTGATAGAGATTTTTTTTTTTTGGTAGGGAAGCTGGGATCGAACCTGCGACCTCATGGTTGAGAAACAGAGCCTCAACCATTGAGCTACAGACTCCCCAGGTGTTGATAGAGATGGGACTGACTGTTGGTTGCCTTGCTGATGTTTTTTGTGGTTTTTCTTTTATCTTTTTCTGCTTGTGCTTGTTTTGTTACTAGCTTGCTGTTGTCTTCTTTTGTTTGGTCTGAGACCTCCTGTCTTGTCATTCCCTCTGCCCTTTTAATATAATTACCATTCAAAAACCATAGAACCAATCAAAATTTTTATAAGAAATATCATTCAACTTTTAGTATGTTGATAGCACGAGAGCCCCAAAGAGATAAGAGACAAACAAGAGGAGGAAATACACTCAACAAATTGTTTAGATTCACCAATTTCCATCTTTGATATCCTCAAAAAAGGAATAAAATAGAATTGCATATATTACCCGATTTTTATTACAAATGAGTAATTTCCCTACGAACCATAGAATTGCATTCATGGATAAAAAAGGTATCTTGCAATAACACCAATGGTCTTCTGTCCTTATTATGAAAAAGAGAAGGCTTATCTAGGGCTTGAAACCGCATCCTTCCATTTATTAAAGAGCTCAACTTGTAGACAATAATCAAATTCCTATCTCACTTAAATCAATTTTCAATCTTTTTGGAAGTTACGGATATCATCATGGTGTCTTTATTGCCATCAGCGAGAATTAAAAACTACATTTAGAAAGACATGCTATAATGGTTCATAAAATGCATAAAAATGTACTGAATAAATATATGATAATGATGATCCATTTAGCCCTCCACCGAACTGTTGGGTCCCAAACCCAACCAAATATGCTGAGCCGTAAAAGTTTGGTATTTTTCTTATTTTTTTGCTTTTTCTTTACATTTTTAATTTTTAATTTTAAAAATCAGAAAATTTGTGAGGCGTACAACCCACCTCATAGGAGGGTCGAACACTTACCTTACGCCTTCATGTCTGAAAACACTGGTCTAAGCAAATTAAAGGAAAGCAAGCTACATAAAACATTATATTGTAGCATATGAATCAAAAATATTTTCCCATAGCATATGAATCTACATAAACAGTTGCCTTTTCAACTATTTATTTTTTTGCTTGGTTTTTTTTTGTCCAACTTGGCAATTCCTTTGTTTGTTTCTCATATTCGTTTCTAGTATTAGCATTGTTTGGAAAAAAGTTACGGGAAAGCAAACTTAGGGTGCAGCCTTGTAGGATCACAGGAGATGAAAGTGGATTCCCAAAAAGAATAGAAGTTAGGACTCAAAATACACGTGAGATAGAATTCAATACAAACCTGAAACAGTGTGAGCTGTGCTGAGAGGGTTGTAGCTTCAGTTTGAAGGGTCTGCATTTTTCGCTCAAGTTCCGATATATAACGGGCCTTTCGCTCTTTCGAGCGAGCTGCAGATTGCCGATTTGCCAGAATCCTGCATAAAATAATATCTAGAATTACTGAGACAAAATTCCAAATGAATCTCAAGAATCTAAATTAAAATTCACAATAGGAAACTTGAATCTTCATTAACATTCAAATTTTTAAATATAAGTGTTAGTCGCACGGGATGCAGTACGTGTATATGATGTAAAATCTTCCAATATGTGTGGGGATGAGGAAGAAGTGCTTAGAGAGAAGAGGAAAGAACCCACTCAATTGTGAGGCTGCGTTATTTTTTCATAATGATTTGCAGATTTAATCACTAGCTTACATAATGGCATAAGTTACATTAGTTACAAGACCGCCAGTAGTGAAATAACATACCATAACATACTTATGTGTGCATTATACTCAAACAGTGTAAATTGTTTGTTATTTATAACACTCTCCCTCGAGTTGGACAATGTCTCTGAAAATATTCAATTTGTCAGATAGGAGATATGATTTTCTCGTGAGTTGTTTAGTGAAAATGCTTGCTACCAGGGGTCTTTAGCTGGAACAAAGTGTGAAGCTATCTCACTGCTTTCCACTCATTCTATGACAAACTGGAAATTAATTTCTTTGTGTTCCACTTTGGAATTGAACACTGGATTTTGTGATAATTTAATTGCACTACGGTTATCACAATATAGTTTTGAATGTCCTCATCAAAGCATATGTATCTCCTAATTAGTTGGCTTAACCAAAACATATTAGCAGTGGTAGAAGCCCGGCTCTATATCATGTTTCCGAGCTAGATCTTGCAACCGTGCAGTGCTTCTTATTGCTCCATGAAACCATACCGCCTTCAATACAATACAGTACCATGTAACCAATCTCCTAATATTATAGGATGGTGTAGGCTAGGGAGAGAAAAGTAGTAGTAGAAGTAGAAGAAAAGAAATTGGGAGGGGAAGGAGAACTTAAAGCCAACAATCAATCAATTAATCATAAAACAAATGAAAAAGCCCTACAAGACCTAAATAACCCTAATAATCCCAAAAATATCCCTATGCCCCCCCTCTCTTCTGCCTTATCTGGGCCAACAGTTGTTGTTGTTGGGTAAGCTTCCGACAAGAGACTGCCTACTTAAGATTATGAATGTGGAAGACATTGGGTGTTTGCTCAATGAAGGGGACGGGCAACCAGTTGATCATTTTTTTTCCCATGTCCTTGTGTTAAACAGGCATGGGATACGTTGATATCGTGGATGGGTGTCAAGGTTAGAAAGGGGCACCTACCAGGGCTATGGCTCATAACAATGCCACTAAACATTATGGCACATATGGAAAGGGCATTCATTAGGGGCAAGTTCACGGGGAAGGTCTATTGGATCCATCACGGTGTGTGTTGATTATAAGAGATATAGCAATAAAAAATGAAGGTGTGGAGTCCATCAAGGAAACCATCATTTCATTTTTGGTTTGAAATTCCCCCTCAGCAGTGAGCACTGTTTTTTCTTTTCATGATAGGTGTGGTCTCATTAGTGAAACTTCATCTTGTATGGTTTATTTTTAATCTTCATGTACCCGAAAAAGAAAAAATATCATAGGAATTTGCATATAAGAGATATAACAATAAGAAATGAAGTACAGAACTTTAATTTCACCATAAACAATAAATAATCAATCAAAACACAAAAAAAAAGGATAAACAAATAAAAATAATTGTTTTCCCTTGACATCATGAAAACCAATCGAATTCACTAAAAAAAATCCAAAGGATAACAAATGTATCAAAAATTTCAACCACTGTCCATATCCAAACTAATTCAAAGCAAATCCCAATTCTAACCAGAACCCATAAAGGAAACAAAAAATAATTTCAACAACACAATGCAATCAATCATTCGACGAAAAAAAAATAAACAACTTATAATACAAAATATAAGAAAATCCTACCTTTTAGCGCGCTTTGGATCAATTGCAGCGAGGTCAGCGAGCTTATCTGCAGCCATAGCCTTCTTGGCCTCAGAGATTTCCCCAAACAAACTCTCTCTCCCAGAAATCATAGACCCATCTACCGAATTACTATGCCGATGGCGAGGCCTAACACCATTGTCCTCTGACATGTTAACCTCTAACCCACCATTTTGATATACCATCTTACCCCCACCTGCCTCCAATTTCTCAATATCCATGTATGTTAAAAACAAGTCATCCTCAGATGGGATCTCATCGAAACTCGATGCCCCGACCGCTGATGATGCTCCTGTGGTGGGTACATCGAAGGGATCGACTACGAGATCGAGATCGTTAGGGATCCTGAAGGCGACCTCGGATTGGGCTCGGCGGTGGTGGGGCCCACGGAATGGGAAGGTGGGATTTGCTGCCATTGTTGCTGATGATGATGGGTTTTGGGAATTGGGTTTTGGGATCAGTGGAGGAGCATCTGGATCCAGCATTTGCATTGGTGTTTCTCTGTCTCTCTCTCTCTCTCTCTGTGTGTGGTGCTGTTAGAAGAGAGGATTTGGGGGAATTGGATTTGGGTTTGTTGGCATTGCATTTGTTTTAAGCATTTCTGAGAGAGGGAGACTAAAAAGGGAGGGTGGAGAGGAGAAGATGGTGTGAAACTTTTTTGGGGAAGGGAAGACGCGTTGTGTGTCTTTTGATTTTTGTGTTTTGACTTAGAAAGGGAACTTTTTTGGGGAACGGTAGTTAATCGGTTTTCTAGCACTTAGCAAGAATGAAGAAGGGGTGTCCCGGGGAAGAAAAGATGGTGAATATATCACTTCCCATCAATCTTCTCCATCCCATTATTCTAAGTTTCTAACTATATTAATATGTGCACTAATGTTAACATGTGGCATAGACATGCTTTTAATTAAATATTAGAGCATATTAATTTAAGATATTTGCTAGGGACCATCGCCGGAAGGCATTTCGCGGACCTGCTATTGCATGAGAGTGTAGCCGCATTGAAATATCCTAAGGGCCCGTTTGGATGCCAAGAAGATTTTGATTTGGATTTCTCACATTTGCAGCCCTTTTTGCATTATAATTTGGATCGGATCAAATTCTTGGATTTCTAATTCAGCAGCTGACGGTGAAAAAAATCAGATTTCTAAATATGCCGTGGAAACAAGAAATTGGAAATCCACAGATCTCGTAGTTTCCTTCACCCTCTTTGCTCCTCAACCTCTCCCCTCCACTAGGAAGTACCCCATTCCCTCTCTATCTCCCTCTACATGAGATGCTGGATCTATTCAATTTGTATTCAAAACTCAATTCCAAATCCAAATACAAAATGGGAGGTATCAAAATGGGCCCACTTATTTTAGGTTTTAGTAGGGCGTACTTTTGTAATTTACCCTACAAAATCAGTATTAAGGATCCCATATGTGATTATAAATACTAATTAGGGGTTAATTTCACCATAAGGAACCCTATTCTAAGAGGGAAGAATTGTTCCTGGAGAAAATCGAATAGGCTTATCAAGGTAAGAATAAGTTTTATTGGGAGTTTTGTATAGGATCTGTAGTAGTTCTTGATTAGTGACAATTAGGGTTTGTAGAGAGGGTTCTTTTTCATTTTTCGTATGAAGTTCCAAAAAGTATTCTGTGAGTTTCTGGGATTCTTTAGAAACCCTCCACGAGCTTTCCAACAGATCCAACTTCGCTAGATTTCGCCGAGAAATGAAAAAAGTTATGACCTGTTGAAATTTGGTGAAAATTGGAAGAAAATCGCCCCAAAATGGAAAAAAACCCATGTTCGTTGATGCCCGAAGAAAATTGGTTGGGCGCCCGAACCCATCTTCAAACGTCTGAGGATAAACCTTTGAACGCCTGAACAAACGGATTGATAAAGACTCTTATGTATTTGTTTAATGATGCTTCTGGTTAGTATACCCAATCCCACTGAGTAGGTTTGGAGTTAGATTTGTGATTTTCTCGATTTCCTTATCCCTAAGTCTTGTTATCCAATCCTGATGACACAAACTATTTCCGATTGATGGTAACAGGCTAGTCCCCCGGAACTCTGTGTGCTATGGTTGTCACCATCTCGTCCCCTTTTTTCTGATTTCCAAGGTTGGCTTTTGTTGCTTCCTTGTACACCACATTGATATTCTTGGCCCGGTTAATGAGCTTATTAAAGCTTGATGAAGGCATCTCAGCAATGCTCTTCTGGACGAGCGTGGGCACATACTAGGGGTACAAGTTTGGCATTGTCAGCCCTGACCCGCCCTGAGCCCGAACAGGGTCGGGGCTGGATTTTCCAACCTTGAGGGCGGGTCAGGGTTCATTTTTTAGACCTTGACTCAGGTCGGGTCGGGTTCTGGGTTAATGTCTCGGGTTCCCTGATCCGGTCCAACCCTAAGTTTTCTATTATAGAATTGAACTATCTGTGCATGTTTCTTTTGCTAATGTTTTCTATTATCTTGGATTGATGTTTCTTTAGATTATTATTATTATTAATTGTCTCTGTTGCCCGTCATGTATTGATCATTTTGTTCTATATGATAAGTGGTTGCTTTATTTTTGGCACTCTTAATAGGTATTTGCACTAGAGTCAATTAGGGATGGCCTAGCCCTGCCCAAGCAAGGCCAATCAGGGCGAGCCAGGGCTAGCACTGAGCCCTGTAGGGAGGGCAATGGGTTGAGGTTTTTCGGCCCTGACTCAGGGTCAGGGCCGAGATAATGGGATCTAGCATTGGGCTAGGGTTTTGAAAAACCCGACCTTGTTGCAGCCCTAGCACATACCATGTCAATCTATCAAAATATGCTTCATACTCTTCTACTTATTTTCTATCTTGCTTCAAATGGAGGAAGTCCCTCTCCATCTCACATACCCAACAGGGGTGAAAGTACTTGGCTAGGAATTCAGTGCAAAAATCCATCCATATGAAGGGTTCAATGCTTTTCTCATTCATGCGTTCTATCTCTCTACATCAATGAAGGGCATTGTTTCGAAGCATAAAAGTCGTGTATTGAACCTTCTCACCGACTTTTCAAGACCTTAAATTTCATGAAATCAAGTTAATCGAAGAAGTTAATGCAAGCATTGTAACTTAAATGTATTTCTTAGTTCTTACCTTGGATTGACTACTCCAGCCCCCAAAATGTTCTCCAACAGCTCTTGGGATCCCACAGCACTATCTCCTCTTATATTTATGGATTCCTATCGAGAAATTAACATCATACTAGTATTTATACTCTAATTTAAGAGCCCTAATCCAGGTTCTTAGGATTTTGACAAAAATACCCTTGGTTCAAATAAAATTTACAGATGTGGGGATATTTCAGAATTGCTCAAGTATGACGAAATCTTAAGTCCTTTGTTTGGCTGATCTTTATGGATATTGACTTAGATTGTTGAGGAAAGTGTGTAGGGGATTGATAATGTTTGGCAAGAAAATGAGGATGAACTGGCTCAAGGAAAATTACCAAATCTCTTTTATTAAAACACAATTCACCCCCAACTTGCTGTAGAATTGATGTCTATAGGAAATCAATGCATTTGCCTCCGAGATACAATGAAGCCCAACAGAAAAATCTATTAATGTATATTGAAGTTATGCTCGAATGGAAATAGAGCTGAAACACTCTCAAATTTTGCAAGTCGGTGAACATACTAGTTTATGTCAGAGAGAAAATAACAAAAAAGAAATAAAAGAAGGTATAGAATTGATGAAGTTGGTAGTTACCACTTGTAGTTTTCGGATTGTACCACAAAAGGTATAGGTCGACCATTGGTACACATCTGTCACAATCCTAAGGTCCATATCACACCGGCTCGAGCTGGATCTCATCCGATAACCATACGATCATACCGATCGATCAAGATCAACAATGATCATGATTAACGAACAGGATAATTAAGTTTAAGGCACCTACTGCGCTTTGCGACACTGCACACGTGCAAAGTGCACCAAGAAGCGTCGTACAACCATGCTATGCGTGCTTGGGTGGATGATGCAACCCACCAATTGCAAAAGGCATGTACTTTTATTAGCAAGAGCGAATTGTGGAGGGATACTTACTAGTCCCTTTCCACTCTTTTAACTTTTCCATATGGACTAAACTTGTAGTCGTTTGTCTACACCTGTTTTAAATAAACCCATTACTTACTAACTCCTCTCCACTCTTCTAACTTTTCCACGTGGGACTAAATTTTTATTCTTCCTAGAAGCTCTTCTACACCTCTTTTGAAGACACCATTTTCCAAAATAACTTTTTATTTTTCAAAACCCTTTTATTTTTAAATTTTCCAACATTCATATCTATCTTATTTCAACTCTATCTATACATGCGTCTATTTCACGTTTTTAATGATGCTCCTCGCAACAAACTAATTTACATAGCCCTTTGGGAGGTTCACAATCATATCTATCTATATCATTGCATAAGGGATTTGCTAGCGTCCATCACATAAGGCATTTCGCGGATGGGCTATTGCATGTGACTTGTGAGAGCAGCCACCAACTCACTTTTCAGCAGATTCTGACTTCATTCATGATGTGGCTGCTCTCACATGCAACAGCTCATCTGTGAAATGCCTTCTGCAATGGACGCTAGCCACACCGACTCACTTTTTAAGCAGATTTAATCTATCTTAGTTTATGATGTGGTTGCTCTCATATGCAACGGCCAATCTGAGAAATGCCTTCTGCGATGGACGCTAGCCAATCCCATGCATAAAGATAAGTCCCTCGATTTGAAATTTCATAGAACAATGTTTACACCCATTTTCCCACTGAAACTGAAAGTGGGCGTAAAATCCCATTTTACATTGAAAGAAACAATGCCTTAATAAAATCTTAGGGTAAAAATACAGATACACTCCCTCAACTGTCTGACATTTTCAACTATAACCTTGACTTTTAAAAGTCACCAACTACACCCCTTGAGGTTTCAATTTGTATAAGGTAGACCCCCGCAGTTGACAGTTCGTCCATAGATTGAAGGGTTAAGATGATCTTATGGAGCTGATTTTTTGAGCACACCCTATCTATGTCAAGGCCCATCAAATGAACGTTTTGGATCATCCAAACAATGTGGGCCCACTGTGTTTTTGGTACTGTCTTTTTGGTAGTGTCTGGATTCAGGTATGGAGTTTGGAAGGGGGTATGGGGTCTTCATTAGAATTGATAGTGTTTCAAAAGAGGGTCTACCTTATACAAATTGAAACCTCAGGAGGTGTGGTTGGTGACTTCTAAAAGTTAGGGTTAGAGTTGAAAATGTCATAAAGTTGAGGGGGTGTTACTGTATTTTTCCCTTTTAAATTAAATATCTCTCCATCTTCAATGCTTCCTTCAAGCTCTCTGATGTTTTTTTGTCTATATTAGATCTTTGATGAAGCAGTGGAGAGAGAGAGAGAGAGAGAGAGAGAGAGAGAGAGAGAGAGAGAGACGGCCATGGTAAATAGAAAGGAAATATACGGCCATGGTAAAGAGAAATAAGGCAGGTTCACGCATCAAGTGTGACACAACTGGGTGTAAGCACGAGACTATGTAACACATGGTTTCCGTTGCAGTTGCTTATGAGGCCTGGGCATGCACTTGGACACGAGGATAGTGTTGTGCAACTCATTTAGGCACCCTTAAAAGAAGAAAACTAACTAATGGTAGTCATCATATCACCAATACGGAGTCTATTCCAATACGCATCATACACGTTGCATATACACAAGAATCGGAACTTGGCATCCCATTGGAATTATTCTCATTGATGAGCCATTTTCCAAGGACTACAAGATGGTCCCATGCCATCCAATCAATGAATTTTTCCATCAAATTGTGGATTATTTACTATTTCTATTCTCATTATACCGATCGAATGGATGGGATTATAAGACTGGTTAGATTTTTTTGGACCTAATCCATGGAATCCCAATCATAAGCACAAATATCTCAGACGCAATATTCCAGCCCCTATAGTGTATTTATGACTATGGTTTTAAATTTTGACCGAAATTTCGGATTTCGGTGGAGACCGACACTGAAACCACCAAAAACCGAAATGATCATTTATTTCGGCCGAAATTTCGGCAAAAAGTTCGGTTTTTCCGAAATTTGACCCAAAAAATCTTTAAATAAAAAATAAAATTTAATATTTCAACGAAATTTAATATTGAATAAAATATTGGTTTCGATTTTTGTACCAGATTTCGACCGAAATTTTGAAATTTCAGGGTCCGAAACCGAAATTTTAAACCTTGTTTATGACTATTGTTTTACACTAGAGGGCTCTGGCGCAAGTAAAAAAGGGGCGAATATTTCGTTTCCCTTATCAAACATGGCAATTTTTGAAAAAAAAGGCAAGATAAATTCATTCTATTATTTTTTGTCCTGATTTTTTTTATTTTTTTATTTTTTTTATACATTTAAGATATTTTATTTTCCAAAAATTTCCGATATAAACCGGAAGAAAACAAAATTTAAAATATCCCGAAATGTACCCTTCCTGAGAAATTCCCATCACAAATATTTGTGATTATGATCCGAAGGACCACTTCACTCATACATTAGAGATTAAGGCAAACTACTATAATTGGTAATCCAAGTACTTCTAATCTAGACCTCCACGTAATCATTGTTCATTTTTTCAGACGGCTTTTGTAGATCTTGTTCTTGGCTCTCCTCATAGAAATTTCATGGTATGGTCAAGAAATTTGTTTAGGGTTATACCTATATACTTTCCCATCTGGTTTTTGTCATGAACCTGCATTTGGGGATTCCTATAGTGGAAATTATAATGGGATATCTAGCATCAATGTGATTGTTTGGCCACATTTGAGATATTTGGACAAGGAGAGCCTTGAATGTACCTTCTCAACAAGGTATCTCACCTAACCTGACATAGAGCTTTCATGGAACCCTTTCCAGTGGAAATCATTGAGATGTGAGGGAACAAGGGGTTACTGATTAGGGGAGGATGATGGCCAAAGCACTAATGTGGAAGTGGGTTTGATTTACAGCACAATAGTGACCAGTAAACCCAACCTCATAAGGAGAGTCGTCAGGGTTTGATCCAGTTTTGTAGGTAGTGAGGAGCTAAACCCATTGACCTCAATGTTGCAACCCTTATGTCCTAGCCATTGTGGCATGGAGCTCGACTCCGACGGTCAAGTTAGCTTATTCAAACCTCGGGGTTTCGTACAATTATTGAGAGACTCTTCTAGATTTTCCAAATCAATTCTCCTGCCTAAACCATTGATTAATTAGGGTTGGAGAGTAGGTGAGAGCACATGTCGACGGGTCCCATCGAAAGTGATCGAGGGGTGCGAGGGTCAGAAACATAGGCTAACTACGAGACTGCCTTTCACATAATGGGACCCCAATTGGCTTCAGTGTCACGGATCTATCCCTTGGGCACACATGAAATGTACCGTCCTGTCATCCTCACATGTGTCATGTGTGGACCACATAAAGAAGTGGTCATAACACATGATGTCAAGGGGATAGACACTCCAAACCCAAAAAAAAAAATCAAAGTCACATTCAATTTCCGAAAGAAGTTCCCTAATCACACATTGATGGAAAAGTAAAACACAATTACTGACATAAGATAATTTTTTGTAAAGAACAGTGTAATCTTTAATAAGGGTAATGAAATGAGACATTGACACTGAAATTCTCCGCGATTCGATCTGGGCCCTTCATACTGACAGAATATGCTTCTCTGGCTCGCAATGGGGTTACTGTGGGAGAGAGGTTTAAGTGCTCAGAATAAGCATTTCAAACTCTAATCATGATTAGGAGGGGATCAGGTACTAGGATGAAAATTCTATTGCACCCTTTCTTTTTTGGTTTTAAAGCTAACTGTTGTGTCATATCGTCCAATAATAAAGAAAGTTAAGGACACCATACCCAAATCTTGTTTTCACTTTCTATCCCTTCTTTTGTGTATCCCAATCCCCTTTACTCTCCCTAAGGCTTCTGTCACTCTTGCCATGAAACAGTTCCAAACTCTAAGGAGATATTAATCTTTCCTCTTCCTCTGAACCACAGGAGTCTCCCTCTTGAGAAGAAGATCACGACAACACGACTTTCGATTGTCGGTTTCACTGAATTTCGACCACGAAAAAATATCAGGTAAGGCTGAATTTTAACTCTCTCTCTCTCAACCATCAGATCATCATCTTCTTCATCTCTTTTTCTGGTCTTGTTTTGAGTTAATTTTCTGTCAAGTTTAGAGTAGAATTCCCATCAATAAGCCTGAATTCGGGGTTGACGGTCCCGGATTCTTTTACAATAAACCCCTCTTCATCTCTACCCTTTCTCTTGCTTATCCAAATGACCTAGAAGATGCTCTTTCACTGTCTTTATCTACCAAGAATCATTACAACATTTCTAGCTCAAGAGACCCTTCTTTCCCTTTAATAGAAAGAGATCAAGAAGAACCCAAGAAAAGGAAAAACACAACTGCTACCTTTTTTTTATTTGTTCCCCTTTCTCCCTCCTCACCCATCTTCTCCCTCTACGCAAGAAATCAATCCGTTAGAATTCTCCATTCTTACCCTTCAAAAAACAACAGAAGTGACACCAAAAATTGAAAGCAAAGACAAGGAAAGTCTAGATTAGTAGATGAGAGTTGGTTTCTCATCTCTCTCCGGCCCTTCCTTGAAATTCAACACAAATAGCTAGAATTAGCCACTCAATTCCCAGTTCGCCGGCCTCAGCGAATGAAATTCAAAGACAAATCACTCAAGTTCACCGATTGGATCTCCACCGATCATGGGGTGCAACGAAACTTAGAGGGAAGAGTCTCAATTCACCAAAGAAACTAAGAGACATATAGCTTGAATTTGCCTTTCGCTCTTCGTGGGGTGTAACAAAATTTCGAAACAAAGCCAAATTCACAAATTGGTTCTTAGTGATTGGCTCAATGGTGTCTACACATCGCCTACTCCTCGCACCAACACCAAACAATGGGAGCAAGCCACATGGATCCAACAGTAGTGAGACAAACTTTGACACCAACATGGTGATCATCCTTGCAGCCTTACTATGTGCACTTATATGTGTGCTAGGATTAAACTCAATTGTTAGATGTGCACTTAGATGCGGGCGTAGGATGGCCTTTGAGACCCCAGAGGAGGCCACCACTAGACTCGCCGCGACCGGGCTTAAGAAGCGAGTGTTGCGTCAGATTCCCGTGGCGGTATATGGGTCTGGATCAAACATTCCGGCGATGGATTGCCCTATATGCCTAGGAGAATTTGTGGATGGAGAGAAGGTGAGGGTCCTACCCAAGTGCAACCATGAGTTCCACATGAGATGTATAGACACATGGCTTATGTCCCACTCATCTTGTCCAACTTGCCGGCATTCGCTGCTGGAACGGCCCACACCGAGTGCTGCGGATGTGGAGGCCGGAGATCGGTCACCGGAAAATGGGTCCGATGGAAGGCGTGGGGAGATCGACGTTGCCGAAGAGGCAGACTAATGGTTGTTGGGTTTAATGGAAATTTTGTAGAGGTTTGTTTTGTGGAATAGAAGTTTCGGTGTTGTGAATGGAGAGTTTTTTTTTATATATTTTTTTCATTGTATTGTTATGTTGAGAAGTTGTGAACTTTGAGAGGTAAAAGTTTAAGCATGGCACTGAAGAAAATACTCTCTCTCTCTCTCTCTCTCTCTCTCTGGATTTCTTTTTTCTCCTCAAGGTTGTTTAGGTGTTCATAGATGGGATGATGAAGCATAGAAAATCTTATTTTTTTTGAACAGTGACATAATATTTCCACCTTCTTACCTAGCATTTACATCCCTTGTTTGCTTCTTAGATGTAAAATGGGCCTAAAACAAATTCTGCTTCCATTTTTTTGACAAGAGAAACAGTTTTCCTGAAATTGATTGCATTTCTCTATCCTCGTTTGTTTTTCCTGAAAATAAAGAAAAGACAGAGTGGGTCGAAATGCTATAAGAAAAGGGGGTGGAAATATCATTTTCCTTTTGAATAATGTAGTGCATATCCTCACTTCATAAATGTGTTAATTTAGTATAATCTCAAAATAATTGAATCCACTATTAAAGTATAGAGATATATTATGGGTTTTTTACAACGCTGGTGCAATCCACACCATGAATATTTAATAGAAATATAGATAAGAAAGTTATAAGTTCGCCCCTGATTTCTTCCCTGGGCCACCCTCTTCTATGACTACTCTTTTACACAAAGACAGGGTGGCCCGGGAAAAAAGGGGGGAAATATATCATTTTCCCACATATATAAATATATATTTTTCTGTGTGTGTGTGTTTTGTTTCTTCACTTGGGCCCCACTTAATTTTTATTTTCTGATCCTGATTGGATGGCTGTGACAAACTCCTACATGGTTAAGAAAGACTTTAACACCCTATCATTTCCTCTTTTCCACCTCTCATCCCTATATCTCAAGCTTTAAATCTTGTCGTTTTCCCTTATTGATGCTAAGAGCACAATTTATCCACGGCAACAATTTCATTAAGAAATCGTAAAAATTGCCATTTTCTTTGTCTCCTTTTTGTTTATTTAAGGCTCTGTTCACTTCTTTTCCCCGGAAAGGAAAGGAAAGGAAAGGAAAGGTGGCAGAAGGAAAAGGAATCTAAGGAAACTGTCAAGGAAAATGTTTCGTTTTTCTTGGAAAGCCTCTTTCTAATATATTTAATCGGAAACCAAATCTCGAGTAACAGGAAAAAAGTCAATTTCCACGTCATTTTCAACTTTTAAATAAGAAATTACACATCTGATAATATTTTTTCCTGGAAAAGAAGTGAACACAGAAATTCTGTCTTGTCAAGGTCTTGTTAGGGAAAAAAAAGGCTGCTTTCCAGGGAAAACAACACCAGGGAAAAGAAGTGAATAGAGCCTAAGTGTCTCTCACATAGTTAGCAAAATGCCGTTTTATTGGTTTGCTATGTAATACTTCGTTTAGAACTTTTATAACAAAAAACTCGGAAAACATTTAAAATGCTCTTTAAAAGTATTAAACGTGTTTTTGGCCAACTTTTCAACTTTGCCCCAGCTATATTTTGTAAATGATAAAATTTTACATGTGTTTTTTTTTGTTCCGTTTTTTAGTATTTTTTTTTTCTTTTGCCGAATCACGTTTTGCTAACTATGGTCCCCTCTCACCTTACCCCCTTTTAATTATTTCAGTTTGTCTAAAAAAATCTGAGTCGATGTACCTTTTCATATTTTTCCCAACTGCTTAATACAGCATTGTAATCACTGCTTAAAAAAAGATTTAAAAATTAAGAGTGCTTAAAACATAAAAGTTATTAATATAATTTAGGCATGTTTTCTTGTGAAAAAAATTTTCCTAGGATTTTTTTTTTCATGTGCATGATTAATAGAGGAATGATGTGGCTATGAGTTATTTAGCAGGATATCGTTATAAATTTAAGGTCCCTGTAAATAAAACTTAAACGGAGGGGGGGAGTTCAAATTACCTTTTCATCTGTAGTAAAAAAAAAAAAAATGGAGAAGCAAGGAAATCTGCAAAGGTTTTTTGTTTCCATACTTTTCATGAAAATTCCTCCAATCCAAGCAGGCCGGCCTTAATTTGGTTAAGGAAGCTGACTCAAAACTCAAAAGATTGAAGTATGTTGCCACACTACTTTCAAACAGTTCTCCATCGTTTTCTTTCATTTAATAATATCACATCAACTTGTTTAATTTTGTACCTACAAAGAAAGGATCAATTATTGTAGGGAATGATTTTTTGAGAAGCTTCTACACGAGATAAGTGTGAATGGGCACACTCTGAATTCTGATCACTGTAATTTGATTTTAAAATAGAAACTCAAACAATCTTTAGGCCAAAAGCACATCTTCATGGTGGGACCCTTCTAATGAACAGTCCAGATTATGCTGATTGTGGGCCCAATCACCAAAGGGTCTCATTATAGTCACAAATAAGTGCATAATATTTTGAAAAAAATGAGTTAGCAAGCACTTTTCTGCTCTTTCTTATATCCTCCACCTCACTTCACTTTTGTTACTTTAAATTTATATATAACTTTATAACTTCTCTTATTTACCTTTATGAACTGTGTGTTGATTTGATGAGCATATGGAGCACTAGGAATCATGGAGTTATGGACAAAGAATCGAATCTCAGCTCTCTTTTGCTTCAAGTCTTTCTTTTTTTCCTTTCTTTTGATTGTGGGTGTAGGCCCACATTTAGAAAACTAAATTCAATTGTACCTTCATGGCTACACACTGTCTGGTGATCAGGGGAATTGTTGTAAGGTTTTGGGACCTTCACTAAGCATCCATGAGACCACTGTTAGATTTGATCTATTAATGAGTGATGGGGAGGAATCGGAGGGAGGCACCGACACATTCTGAGGGCGACAAGTAGGTGGGGCTCCCCCCAAGGGGTGCAACTCGGGTCGGGTTGGGTCCAACCCGACCCAACCCGATTTGTAATTTCCTCAACCCGACCCAACCCGATTTCCAATTCGGGTTGGGTTGGGTCGATTTGATATGGTACCAACAGTTGACCACCTCAACTCAAGCCGGGTTGTTTTGGATTTTGAGAACCAATAGTGAGTCACCAATAAACAGTTTTTGACTCACAATCGGTTATCAAAATCCAAAACAATTGACAAAGGGAAATGTTATCCGCATTACTATATTTTGATGATCACACTCCTCACTTTATTAAAGTATGGTATGGCCCGCACCATAGGATTATCCAAACCGTCCATTGTGGACTGTGGAGACTATTTCAATGTTAAAAAAGAAAAAGACATACAAAACTTCTTCAGATGTATATGTTGCAATTAACATCACTACTAAATGGGAATTTGAAATTTCCAATTCGGGTCGGGTTGCCCGACACCCTAACCCGACCCAACCCGTTTTCCAATTCGGGTTGATTTTTTCCAACCCTAACCCAGCCTGATTTGCGAAAAGCTAAATCTGACCCAACCCAAATTCGGGTTGAACCCGTCGGGTTCGGGTTGAACCCGACCCAAGCTGCACCCCTACCCCCCAATTCCTTCCCCAGTTGAAGCATCAACCAATGCTATCTCACCACTAGGGGGATACATCGTACTAGGACATACGTACAACTTATGTCAGCATGACCGATTACAGTGAAGGAAGGTATGTTTGAGTTGGATTCCATATCATAATCTTTTAAATTTTTAGCTTTAAGAGCCTTGTTTTCCTGCTAAAAATCATAGAAACTATGGGTAGAGATCATATGCTAAATTCTATTTTCAGTGTAATCTAATGTCTATTAAATATAATGATAAGATAAATAAGACCCAGTACTTTGAATTTTTGTGTAAGGGTCTAGTTAGAATGATCTCAATGCTGGGAAACATGGAATGATGCATCCTTGCAAAATGACCCATTTAAGTATGTTCGCCGTATTCTCAACTCCATTGTAGAGAAGGAGAAGAGAGAAAAAAGAAATGAAAAGAGAAGAGAAAATTTAGAAAGCAGAGAAGAGAGAGTGGAATTGTTCTCTCTCTCATAACATGTAATATACATATAAATATATATGTGTCACTATGATTACATGTACAATGTCTAAAATACCCCTAATCAGGAATGTAATTACACTGCTTCGTTTAACACTGCGCCTCAAGCAGGAGTGTATATGTCATACATCCCCTGCTTGGCACATATATCATTTAACTTCACTCTACCTAATGGTTTGGCAAATATGCCAGCTGCCTAATCTCGTGATCTGCCCGATCCGGTGAAAACAGTACATATTTTCCCTTTTTGAATCTTCTCACAAATGAAGTGGCAATCCACCTCAATGTGAGTTGTCTTCTCACGAAAGACTTGATTCGAAGCAATATTGACCGCTACCTTACTATCACATTATAGTGATGCTGAAGATGAGGAAGCCCATCCCTGATAGATCTCAACTAGAACAATTCAACAGACATATGTGCCATATCTCTATACTCCGCTTTTGCGCCTGCTTTTTACTTTTCCACGTTACCCAACAAATGAGAATAAAGCTCTAGATTTAGTGTGAAGTGACAACCTTACCCTTCTTAAACTCCCATCTTGCCCACAGAGGTTTATTGACGAAAACACCCTTGGGCGTGGGCGTTTCAACAAGCCTCGCCTCCATGGAGTTCGGACATAAGGATGACAACACTAAGACCATGTTTTTTGTTGGCCCTGTTTGTTTTGGATTTGGAGAATAGATTGTAAGTCCAAAACTGAATATTAGACTAAAATATGTGTTTAATTTTGAGTCCAATCATTAGATTTGGACTCACGCGGTTCCCAAATTCCAACACAAACAGGGCAAAGGTGACTGGATCAATTCTACCTTACCCAACAAATGAGAATAAAACAGGGGAAAAGAAGCTACTCTTCTTGATAGTAAAAAAGAACATGAACAAGAATAAAAATAAACTATTAGGAAGTAAAACAATAGCAATGGAATCTTAAAGAAACATGTTCACAGTTTGTACTCTCATTGAATCCTTGTCTTTCTTTGGTGTTTGATTATCACATCTCTCTTTCTCTATCTCTCTAAATTTATATATTGGCAAATGACATTTCCGCCCTCTTATGTACATTTCTCACTATATAGAGGAGGAGATTAACCAACTTGATTAGCTACAATACTACAATCACTATCCCTCGATCAATCATGCCAGGATTTTTTGAATTCTCCTTACTGGGGACCTCTTTGACTTCCACTGTTGCATTTGTTTTGATTTCTTCCCTTTACATTCTCAATGTTCTTAGGAGGGACTATAGAGAGAAAAAACTCCCTGGAGGATCTCTAGGGTATCCAATAATAGGAGAGTCATGGAGCTTTTTGAAGGCTCAGAGAGATGATAGAGGCACTGCATGGATAACTGAGAGGGTTGTTAAACATGGCAGTGTGTTCAAGACCTCCCTCATGGGCTCCCCCACTGTGGTTGTCACTGGTCTAGAAGCAAACAAATTTGTATTCAGTACAGATGATGGAGTCCTTGCAGCTAAACAGCCCCCATCAATATCAAAGATTGGTGGAAAACAGAACATTTTCGAACTCATCGGAAATAGGTATCTGATCATGTTGACATTTTTTTTCTAATTGAACTCATAATGATTTCCAAGATGCACTTTTCCATATTCCCGCCGTCCACAAATCGAACGGTCAGGATCATCTGAGCAAGTGGTTAGTGAGAGGAGTTGTAAGTGCATAGCTCAAGGAAGGGGAAAGAGAAAACTGAAATTATGAAATTTTCTATTTCTTTTCTTTTTTCACTTGATCATCAAATGTAGGCTTACAACACTTTATATAGACTTCACATACGAAATCCTAGTATAGCAACATTTCCTAAACATAACATTCCCTAGGCATAGTCATTTCATAGACTTGGACTTATCATTTTCTAGGCATGACTTATCATTTCTTAGTCGAAGATATTTCCCAAACTTATCATCTACAAGGCTTGCTCATTTCCTAGACATACTCATTCACTAAACTAGAAATTTCCAAGGCAGTCTTTTAGACTCTCAGGGAACTTCCATGACATCAGAAAGTAATAAGGGTTGCTAGGAAAACATATGTTCAAACTTCATATTTCCAAGATAGTAGAGAGTCCTAGAACGGGCATTAACTTTGAACATTAGATTCGTCTTATCAGATCAATTTATGGGGCATTTGTGGGGCCAGGATGAGATTAAGCTTAGAAAAACTAATCAATCTTTAATCTAATTTCTCATTGCAGGTATAAAGTAGTGAAGAGCGCAATGATGAGATTCCTAAAACCAGAAAACCTACAGGAATACATAGGTATTATGGATGATTTGGTTAAAACCTGGTTGCTAAAAGAAATCAAAGGGAAAGAAACCACTGAAGCAGTAGCTCTTTTGAAAAATCTAACATTCAATGTTTCATGCACTCTACTACTTGGAACATATGATGAACCCACCAAAGAGGCCTTATTTAAGGATTTCTCCCTAGCCTTCAAAGGAGTGTGGTCCATTCCCCTAAATATCCCAGGAACTATCTTTTGGCGTGCTCTCCGAGCACGTTCAAGAATCATAAAGCGGATGGTTCCGATCATTGCGAGGAGGAAACCACGAGTGATGTAATTTCTTGCTTAATCTCACTGAAAGACGGGAATCAGGAGCCAATTACTGATGAAGAGATTATAGATAATATCATTAAATTAATGATTGCGAGTCACGATACTAGCAATTCTCTTGAGTTTGATGGTTTGGAAGCTGGCTAGAGACCCAAACATTTACCATAAAATTGTGCAAGGTAACAAATTGCACCCAGCTAGTTGTATTTATTATTTTGATTACCTCTTTTGCTTCCACCCCATTTTTCACCTTGTAAATTAGTTGGGCTAATATTTCTCATATCTTCGAGCATTTTACGAATAAATGGCATCACATCTTAAGCCCCGAGCAGGACATTGTTAATTACTTAATAGTGCTGTTTTATTTGTTTGTGCATTCATTTGGGTGAGATTGGTTTGCCTGAATCAGAATCCGTATTTAAAAATAGGATAGCAATTCAGCCCCTGATTCCAGCAATCCAAAGGCACCCTTTGTGGTATCTTCTTAGGAATCTTCCCCCTTTTTTACTTGTTAGTCATTAGTCTAGGTAGTTGACCATCCTATTTGGAGTTTCCCCTTATTTATAAATTTTTGAAGTCTACCCTTGGGTTGCATTCTTTTATGGGTTATCAGTTTTTAAAAAGTACTAAATGGTCTATACTAGTCAAAACATAACTAATAGTATCTTCTTCTTTTTTTGAAAGATTAACTAATAGTATCTTTGATGGACTCTACATTTTTGTTTTACCAGAGCATATGGAAATCCTGAGGGAAAGAAAAGGACCACAAGGAAGGCTTAAATGAAATGAAGTGCAGAAGATGAGATACACATGGAGAGTTGCACAAGAATTGATGAGGCTCATCCCTCCGGTATTTGGTAGCTTCAGAAAAGCAGTTAAAGATACAAGCTTTGGTGGCTATGACATCCCAAAGGGATGGCAGGTATTTTCATTCTCAACATCATACACAAAATATACTTCATGACTGTAGTTTTGGGGGTTTTACATGAAAGCAAAGTTCCCACATAATAGATGTGGACCAGGACTTGGGCACCTCCCCTTAAACGCTAGCTTTTAAGGGTTAGTGACTTAGTTCTACCCTAAGCTGGGATAGTCTATAGAATGTAGTTCTTTATACTTCTTGCCCCCTTTCTTTGTCTATACAAATTGACAACATATATAGACATAAAAAAACTCCCTATGATCTTTAAACACATAGTACTCACTTTGCAGTTCCCATGAGACTTTTAGATAACACAACCTATGTAGAACTTTGTTTCAGAATTGGAAAAACTAACCTAACAAAACGAACTTTAGCAAACATAGAAAGAATTTTTCTTTTCAGTACATCCTAAATCACCCACAAGACTACAATTACAACTTCAATTTTCATGACAATTAAATTTTTATTTACCAAATTTAAACAAACATGCATAACATCCTTAAATTTCCCCTCAAACTATAGGATCATTGACTACGGAATAGTTTGGAGAGAAACCTCTGAAAATGAGACATGAGAGGCCATTAATATTTATACTACTGATTATGAAGCCCTAATCCTAGCTTAGACTTTTTACAAGAATACCCCTATCTAAAACATTTTTTACAAAAAGAAATTTGTGGGCTATTTCAATTACATTGACCAAAATCAGTTCTTATATAAAGCATTTATGAGATAAACTGGGAAAGAGTTAATTAAAAAAAAATGTGTTAAGTTATTCCTAACGAAACTAAGTTACCTAACCTATACAAATACTTTATGTACTATCACAAGAGAAATTATATGATGCCCGACCGTGAAAATGTAAAGGGCGGAAGGAGACAAAACCTGTTGCCTTGGTTTTTGAACCAAGGAAAAGTAAAAAACGGGGCTTTCCTTGGATTAAAAATCAAGGGAGAGAGGTTTTCTCTCTCTCCGCCCTTCATTTTCAAGGTCGGGCATCATATAATTTCCCCTATCACAAAATAACACATACTTTGAGTTAATGTTCCAAATGACACGAGGCACATACTCATCCAATCACTTTCATGTCATTTCAAAATCCATCAAAGCCAGTCCCTCCCTTTGCGCACATTCCTTTTGGAGCAGGACCGCGAATGTGCTTAGGCAATGAATTTGCAAGGGTCGAAGCACTCACCATCATTCATCACCTAGTGACTAACTTCGAGTGGTCTCAAGTGATTCCAGATGAACAGATCACACATCAACCCATGCCCTATCCATCCATTGGTCTTCCAATTAAGCTCAAAGCAAGGACTCCATCTGAGCAGATTTGAGTTGCCACATGCCTATCTCTCTACCCGGATAAAACTTATCACTTGAATTGATACTTGTAGAAAGCTTGTTGTGATATTTATATGAAGATTCTTATGAATGAAATCAGTACCAAGTTCATGTTGACCTCATTATTTATGCAACTTTGTAATGTTCTCCTCTCTGCTAGAAAACAAACTATTTCAACAAGGGATGCCATGTATGTAAATATTCATGGAATGGAGAAATGTTTGAATGAAACCAACAAGATGGAGGGAGACAATGAGATCCAAGAGAAGAAAATTGTTCACTTAATGCCAAACACACAATGAAAGAAGCCCAAGTTGTTACACTAGTCAAGAGACTTTAAATTTAATTAAAATGGCTTACAAATGAAGAAGATACAAGGCCTAAAGTAAATGATAAACTTCAAATCCGAGATTAACAATTCTTAACAATATTTAGCTTACCTAAGCTACTGCTAACACACTAACAAATGTGAAGCAAATGTCCTACACAATTTCAAAACAAGAAACTATGTCCCTAGAACATTAACTCTCAGAAAAATAGGTTTCCAATGTGGTGAAGTCAATGCTGCAAGCTCACAATGTAGTAGAGTTCCAATGTAGAAATATTAATGGTTGCTTTGCAAGATCCATGCAAGTAACAAGTTTCAAGACAATGGGTAATCCAATACTCAAGTGGTCAAGCTTATATTTCCAACAGCCCCCCTTAAGCTAGACCATTACCATGTCGAGTTTTGTCTTCATCTTGTTAACACACTAACAAATGTAAAGCAGATGTCCTACACAATTTCAAAACCAGAAACTAAGTCCCTAGAACATTAACGCTCAGAAAAATAGATTTCCAACGTGGTGAAGTCAATGCTGCAAGCTCAAAATGTAGTAGAGTTCCAATGTAGAATATTAATGGTTGCTTGGCAAGATCCATGTAAGTAACAAGTTTCAAGACAATGGGTAGTCCAATACTCAAGTGGTCAAGCTTATATTTCCAACAGCCCCCTTAAGCTAGACCATTACCATGTCAAGTTTTGTCTTCATCTTGATGAATGTATCGGACTTCAATGCCTTTGTAAAAATATCCGTAACTTCAGTTTTACAAAAACGAACGTTGATAATTCCCATCTTTGACCATCTCTCAAATGAAATGGTACTTGATCCTTATGTGCTTACTTTTGCCATGAAAAACCGGATTCTTTATGAGTGATGATGAATCCAATAAGTTTGAGTCCAATAATCGGTTGGGGACTCCACAATCGGTTGTCATAATCTAAAACAAACAGGCCCTTAGTTTTAGTGAATCTGCTTATTCCTAGATATACAAACTGACAGTGAGAGAATCTCTGTTCCCTGTATCAGATTTGACACTCTTCAAATTTCTGGCCCAATCCTTTAACAGCTGGTTCGAACTTAGTGTCTTCCCCACTGCTCCTAGAATCATTACTTGAAGTTTCCTGTTTTTGTACATGTTCCACCCAACAAGCTCCAAGCTCCCACCTGATGGTTCTTCAAGTAATGGCAAGTATCTCTTGTAACTTGGTCAAGCTATCACTAAGTACTCTCCGCTCTAAACTTCTAGCTGCCTTAAGCTCATCTGAATGTCAAGGGGAATGCTGACCACCTACATATCTCTGTGCTACATGACCTGTGGAGCAGAACTCTATGCAATTATGCTGCAGTTATTAATTGAATAACTCTCACTCCCATAACTGAGTTTTGGATTCAGAAAATTTCAGGATTAAATGGCCTTAATTCGACTCTAGAATGAATAAGATGGCAGTAGGAATCACACATCCAGCAACCAGCACCATTATAACCAATGTAACGTAGACTAGATTCAGTGACTAACAGGATCAGCTCAGTTAGATTCAGCTAACTGATATTGGAGTTTCCACTTAGTGAAATTGCCTTAATATGCAATTGTAAGTAGGAAATCAGACCACACGGACAAAGCAAGGTCGCTATTGGTATGAATTTTTGGTGGCTGGGATGGGCTCACAATGTTCAGATTTCTGAACTTGGGTCATTGGGAACAAACTGATTAGGTTCTCTTCTGGATTGGAATCTAAATGCTCTTAATTCTAGGGAGTTCCTCATCAATGGCAGTGGACTGTATGACTCATAACACCTTTACAATCTGTGCAATTCCCAACTCATATGGGGCTCTCGAGTAGGGTTTTGTGGCTGACTTTAAACTCAGTAACTAGGATATTCAACCAAGTCACAACTCTCTGAACAATGATTCACACCCTAGGCTACAACAGAAGCATAAACAGTGACATAGCATTCATATAATAAGAAAACACAAATATTCGATGCTAAACCACACTCCAACTTGCTGGCTTACATCACAATGCAATGTGGCAATACAGGAGCATGTTTGTGAAGAACAAAACTTCACAAAAACATTCATGCTCACTTGTAACTGTCCAATTCAACTTCTGAGTTCAGAAATATTTGAATCCATTATTGCTCCATATGAGGCCAAGGCACATTTGGTTTACTTCTCAATTCTCGAAACAAAGAAAGAAGAACTGTTGCACAAGGTTCTGAACTCTCTGTTCAACAAAATTCTCTTTACAGGTCCTATGGTGTTAGGTTTCAATTGGAAAAGGCTTTGCCAACATATGTTGCAGGCGTCCACACTTTCCAATCAAGCAAAACCCATTTGCCCACAAGTGTTTTGAGCCAGTCATTAATCACACATAAATCAACTCAATGTATGAGCAGGAGTATTTGCTTTGAAGAAACATCACAAACCTTAGGTAATCCCTCCAAATTATATCTCAGCTGAACAAATTGGTGCACAATGTCAAAATCAGTTCTTTTAGGAGCTTCCGAAAAAAGAAAAAAAAAACTAGGCTCTACTGGTTAAAAAAGCATTATAAAATGATTTGTTTAAAACAAAAAGTGCTCCCCTTAGTCTTTGCTTGATTAAAACAATATTTATAAAACGAATTGCAAAAGTAATTCTAAACCATTAAACTTCTCTCCCCCTTTGACATAAACAAATATGTGGGGTGTGATAGTTTTTCAAATATCATGAATTTTCAAAAAAATTGTTTCATAACATGATTGATCTTCTTAGAGGGAAGATCAGCCTCTTGATCCACTTCGAGGGAAGGATCAATCCTCCTTTGTGCAAAAATACACAATTTTTAAGATTATTTCTTCATTAAATTATAGAAAAGCAAATGAGTGTTTAAATAAAACACTCAAGGGATAAACATAGAAAGATCTTATGATAACAATGGAAATAACTAAATAAAGACTAATCCAATCTTTGTTAGTATCCAAATAAATTCTAGTTACTTAATCCACCCTACTTGCCTAATCTATCGTACAAGCAATCCAATAAAGATCTTCAAAGATCTGACATATCCTAAATCCAAACTAATTTATTCTACTATAGTGGGACCCATCTAGGCACGTAACATTCCACCTGTCTTGAAATCAACCTTGTCCTCAAGGTTGGGGAGTATACATTCGACAGCTGGTGAAAAATGAGATTTTGAGCAGGACTTTCCAAAAATATTGTCTCTTCTCTTCTTTTTTCTCGCTCTCTTTCTTCTTCTCTTCGTCTTGCAATTAATCATCATTTCACATGTCATCGCCAAGAGTCGCAGCAGCTCCATCTTCAAATGGATTTCGTCGTGTTGTTTATCAAAGCTCTTTTGCCATGTTTTCTTGAAATGTTCATAATTTTGATACATGGAAGATCGAGGATGAGGATCTTCTTGATGGTGTTGAACGGTTTGAGAGGAACGGCGGATTTTTCGATGGTGAACTTGTCGAACTCGACTACATTGAAAATCAAAGACGACTTTCTGTTGTGGCTTCTCCACTTTTTCTTTTATCTGCTTTCTTTCTCTTTTCTTCTTTTCTTCTTTTCTCCTCTTTTTCTATTTCGCCTTTTCTTTTTCACTGTGCAAGCCTTCTTGACAGCGCTCTCGTTGAACTCTTCCATTAGCATCTGCAGACATGAAGGTTCTTCTATTTTCACGTCAAGTGATAATGCCATCTTGTTGAAATTGGCATTTATAAACGCAAGTTGCCTTTTGAACTCTCTTGTCTCCTCCTCCCATCGATCCATTATTTCTTCGATTTTCTTCGGCACGAGGCCAAATCGAACTGCTCTGATACCAAATGTTACGAACCCAAATGGTTCGTGACGTGATTGATCTTCTTAGAGGGAAGATCAGCCTCTTGATCCACTTCGAGGGAAGGATCAATCCTCCTTTGTGCAAAAATACACAATTTTTAAGATTATTTCTTCATTAAATTATAGAAAAGCAAATGAGTGTTTAAATAAAACACTCAAGGGATAAACATAGAAAGATCTTATGATAACAATGGAAATAACTAAATAAAGACTAATCCAATCTTTGCTAGTATCCAAATAAATTCTAGTTACTTAATCCACCCTACGTGCCTAATCTATCGTACAAGCCATCCAATAAACAGATCTTCAAAGATCTGACATATCCTAAATTCAAACTAATTTATTCTACTATAGTGGGACCCATCTAGGCACGTAACAAAAATGTGGTTTAAAAATACATGAGAAAAGCTCTCCCTTTGTTGTATAATCACAATAATATGAAAAAGTCTGACGCCTACTATTTGATTCAATTTGATAATTTTAGAGGGGTTTGAAAGCTATCAAATTTCCAAGGATTTCCACGATTTTCCTTTGAGGTTGAAACCTTGGGCTATTTCAACTTTTTCTTGAATGGTTTTCAATTCAATATTTCCATTTCATAAAATTTTAAAAGTTATTTAACCAATTTAGTTTGAAGCCCTAAATCTAAATGGATATAAAAGAAATGATCAATTTAAGGTTTTTGCATTTTCTTGGGTCTAATTTCATATGATTGAAAAGATGATTTCTTTTTTATCCAGTTAATTCTATCATCATGTACTTTCAATTTAGATCTTAATTCTTTAATTTTCTTGATTTGACACATTGATTTGTTGATATAATCAATATTCAATCCATCATTTTCTTCTTTGAAAGTTTTTTTTTCCTGTATATGGTGAGGGCGAATATTTTCTTAAGAAAAGCGACGTTATAACACGCCTTGAAACATCATTTCATTCACATCTCCACCAAAAATTCATCATCCCCTACAACCTTTTCATTAACACTAAATAGTTGCTATAGACATCTTGGTGTATTCAACTCCATTGAGATAATAGAGACGAAAATAGAAAATAAGAACTGGGAATAGACTAGAGAGACATGTAAGATATACAAATAGGGTATCCCAAATCAAATCCTATGAAAATAAATAGAGGAACTAAACAAGAAGGAAGAAAAGAACAAAATTAATAGAAGAGGGCAGTGTAAAAGAGCTGATTCCAAGTATCGGGTAGACCAGGTAAACACCAATGACTACAATCTGATGATCTATCAGGGTTGGCTCTCTGTTCAGGGCTGATATCTCCACTGTAGACTGAGGGATGGCCATCTTTCCTCATCTCTGAAAGCATAGTTATGTCTAACAAATAAGTGGGGTTGCTCATCCCTGTTAACACAGTCTGCATCACCTTCATCTGATCAGGGTAGCTGCCCGAGAAGCTAAAACTGCTCACTGGTTCCGTCTCGCCATAGCAATTCTTTGATACTGGTGCACTCCATTCGCCGGGGCTGTTGTCAATAATAAACAAGTGTGTAAGTGTATTTCTTACTGATAAATCTCAAAAATAGCAAGCCATGACCGGACATATATACTACACTTGAGTGGGTTAAGTTTGTTGGCGTTGAGAAGTTGCTAAAAACCAGGAAAGGATTGATTCGGTTTTGAGTTTCAATTACCGGATTTTTTGCATCTTTCCTTCACTGGGATTTTGTTTCATGATTTCTCTCCAATTTACACTTGGAGATGGCGATTTGTCATGAAAAACATGTCAGGAAAAACATTTCCTGGCAGCCAGACGTGCCCTCAGTCTTCTATCATCAGTTAAAAATGGTGGTTAGTTAAATTGAAAAAGAGATTGCAAACTTGAAAAAAAGTTCACAGTTTTTAAGCACAAACTATTAAATGGACGGTTCGGGTCATCCTATGGTGTAAGGTTTGTAGTACTTTTTGAAAAATACAAGACTATACAGGCTTACACCATATAAAAACTCAAATACATAAGAGAAATTATATGATGAGTGGGCGTACAAACACAATGGAAGTACCACCTTGATATTTGATCCAACAGCAGCTTCTCAAAAAGTGAGCTGCTGTTGAATCAAATATCAAAGGGGTACCGTCATTATGTTTTTCCATGCCCACTTATCATATAAAGTAGGGTTGCAACTCGGCTCGATTTTTGGGAATTCAGGTTGAGCTTTTACCTTAAAATCAGGTCGGGTTGATTCCTATTCATTTTTTAGAAAAAGCTCTACCGGACCCAACCCAAGTTGCATCCCTAATATAAAGTCTAAAATACATAATCAGTGCTTTTAACAATTTTAAATAAAACAAGGGATTTGCTAGGCAATTTCGCGTAATGCTATTTTGCAGTTGGCTTTTGCAAGATAGAACAGCCCCTCAGATGAATTAATTGAATAAGACAAAATCTGTCAAAAACTCAACACGTGTTGCTGTGACACATACAAAAGCCTGCCACGAAATGACATTGGGCGAAATTGCCTAGCAAATCCCACAAAACAGAGTAGTAAAACAGAGTAATAAAACAGAGTCGAGTCTTTTTTTTAAAAGGGATTATGGTTGAAAACGAGTCGTTTTTCTCATAATTTAGGTTGTTGTCTCTTTCCAATTACTGATGCCATGAGTAAATACTTTACAATTATTGATGCCATGGGTTAAAGACTAGACGACAATTTAGCTTGTGGACCATCACAAATCATGGCTCTCATAAGCTCTACCGTATGTTCACGTGCATTTTGACGGTATCAAGAGATGAATGGGCCCTCCCATTGATGACCCTATGGCCAAAAAGGCTCTTGTACTATTGCAGGAGAGAGAGAGAGAGAGAGAGAGAGGCTTTTCTTACTTGTAATGTGTAGGAGAGATGGCTTGGAAGAAGACCCTTGTGTTAGTTCTGTCCACATTCCTATCCACCCAATTGGCCCATGTTGTCATCCCTCTTTCAAATGCCGAAAGCCTATCCACATCTGTATAATAATTCCCTCCTATTTCCATATAATCCCACCTGCAATTCACCATTTCTAACATATTAATCAATTGTCTACACAACATGGTTTCCAAATTTTACTAATTTCATACTAGCAGATCTTACCCTTGTAGTGATCCAGTGTGAGTCCACCAGTGCCCGGAATTGAACGATAAAATGTCGACACCTCTCCATGCGTCGGCGTTCACTGATATGTCGTCCAATCTCAAAATCCTCTTCCCTTGGCTGGTATCGATATCCACAAGGTAGGGAGCTCGGTAAAAAGAAACGGAGACATCATAATCCTATAACAAAATTTATTGCAAGCTCAATTATTGGAAGGATTTTTTTTTGGGTGACTAAACTAATATAATGGACTGTGAAACAACCAATTACTCCAAAAGCAGGGCTGTTTGGATACACGGATTTTAGAATCCAAGTTTTAGTTTGAAAACAATGTAAAAGAGGGTTTACGGATTTTAGAATCCAGGTTTTAGTTTGAAAACAGTGTAAAAGAGGGTTCATGATCAGGCTGCCGCATGCTGTCCTAACAACGTTTCTTGGATTTTAAGTGTTAAAGTATAAAAGATAAATAATGCCTTTCTCCAACAGCTTAAGCTATTGGAGAAGTTGGTAAGTTAACATTAAGTAAGAAATCCATGTTTTAGAAATCTCTCCCCCATCTTGAGATTTCTAAAACATGGAAACATGGGACGATCCCCATCATGAGATTTCTAAAACCTGGAAACATGGGACGATCTCCTACTCTCCTGCTTGTAAAGAAGGGTGAGAAATCAGAAAACGACGGCTGGTCTCTTTCGCCTAATAACCTCCCATGTACAATTTTGAGGAAATCCAAGATTATAAAATCCGCCTATCCAAACGGCCCCTAATAACCCCTCGCCCTTCCTTTTTTTTTTGGATTGGCTATTCACGTGAATTTTTAATATTAAGGTGTTGTTGGGTTTTGAACCCAAGACTGACACGAGACAATATAGCTCTATACATGTGAAACAGCCAATTACTCCAAAAGATGAAGTCGTTGTTTGTTTAAGATTATGACCACCGATTGTCAGTCCACAACAAATTATTAGACCCAAAATTACATTTAATTTTGGATCCAATAATTCCGTTTTGGACTCACAATCGATTGGGATAATCTTAAATGAATAAGGCCTAAGCTGGCCCTATTTGTTTTAGATTATGACAACTGATTGTGGAGCCCCCAACCGGTTGTCATAATTTGAGTCCAACAAACGGTTGGGGACTCCACAATCGGTTGTCATAATCTAAAACAAATAGGTAGAGTGGGTGCCATTTAATCAACTATGCTTCCAACAGGGACTAATTCCATTCAATTTTTATTGGGTATTTTCATTTTTATTTTTAATTAGTTTTTTACTGACTCACATGTGCCAGAACAGGATCGACTCGGAAGAGCCAATGAATGACCAATTGAAGTCTTAAACAATCAATAATGCACTTACCAAGAACTTGAAGACAGAGAGAGGATCTCCTCTAATTAGTTGGGTCTGTGATTGCACAACTCCGGAACTAAGCATGCAAATCAGCGACTGCCATTGATTCCGGCCAAGAGAATCCCCAACGAACATTACTGTTCTTCCTCTCATTCTCATCAAAAAAGAAAGCTCATCAAACCTGCCAAATAACAAACAAGCAAATTAATGAAGAAGAGACTAAACAATGAGGTTAGGAAGATGATGGATAAATAGAAAAAAGTACCTAGGGAGGTTACAATTAGTTGGCTGCCATCGATATCTCTCGTAATCAGAATCAGGCCTTCCATACATTTGACAATTGAATTCGGGGTCGATAATCGGGCAGTTGGACTGATACAATGGGTACGAATCGTCTCTAACCCAACTCCCAGTAAACAAATTACATGTTGTTTGGTTGGTGGTTTGAAAGAGTGGTGTTCTCTTGTATTGGTGATGTTGGTGGTTCTTCATCAGAACAACAGATGAAGCTAGGTGGGCTTCAAAGAGAAGTAGACACACAAGTAGAATGCCGATACAACCTCTAGCAACAAAAAAAGATGATGATGATGATGAAGAAGAAGAAGAAGAAGAGGAAAAGGACGAGAGGAGAGCCATTAGAAAGAAGAGATGAAGGTTGTAGAGGCAAAGCATGGGGCTTAACTCTCTTTCTTACTTTTTTTTACTTTTGTTTTTTATGAGCTTGTCTTGCATGTGACGGTAGGTGGAGATTCACGAGCTTTTATAATCTGTGGTGGGCGTGTGTTGATAAAATAGTAACTCCTTTCTAACTGTTTGGTTGCCGGGTTTTTTCGGTTCCTGGGATTTATGTGGGAGAAAAAAAAATCCAAGGAGATTGGTGGGAGAAAAAACAGTCCTAGAAGTATCCCGGTAAAATAAATATCTCATGTTTGGTTGACCGGACTATGGTGGGGAAAAAAAAAACTTTGTTTTGGTTGAGAGTGGGATAAAAAATTCACCACACAAGCAATCATTATAAGAGTGGGATTAAAAAAATTCTAGTGCTAAAAGGGAACCAAACAAGGGAACCGGTACCAAAATTTTACTGAAACTTCCTAGGACAAAATTTTTACTGGCAACCAAACGGGAGTCTAATTAGTATAAGAATGTTTTGGAATTAATTATAGTTTCCTATTCTAATTAGAGTAGAATGATTTCGAATTATTACATAATTGGCAAGTTTCCTATTCTATTGAGTAGTGACTTAAGTATTTTTTTTTTCTTGAAATTTTTTATTTAGAATTTTATAAATAAATTTTTTTTCAATGTTTTATATTAGCTATTTTTAACTTTTTAAGGCTCCATGGTGAAGATGAACAGGGTAAATCGCTTGTGACCAAAAATCAAATTAAAGAATTCAATAATATCCACGTGGCACACCATTCCCTAGGCATAGCTGGTACAAAAGCTGACAACATCTTTTTCATTTTGGGGCAACTGATATCCGCACGACTCTACATTGATAATGAGGCGAACTCACCTTATTTTACACTGTTTAATTAGCTATCAGTCAAGGCACAATTCCCAAAAAGCTCATGGGTCCCATTATTGGCTTGTGTTGTGTTGCGTCGGTGGTGCTCTACTAAATACAGGTGGGTCCCATTATTTGGACTGTTTATGTATTTGTGGGCCATGGTTTAACTCTAAGAAAGAGAGAGGCTGTGTGGGCCATACCAAGGCAAGTTGGTTGTCGTCTTATAAGTTATAGCTCAGTGTGGCAATTCCTTTATTCACCTTGGTAGGGTTGCGTAAGGTTTGTACTTGGCTGGGGCTTCCCTTGTTTTGGTTAGCTGTATTGTCTTGGTTTTGCATTTGCTTTCATATTTCATCAGCTTCTGGGCATTCCAAATGGTTCAGGGCACAGAATAAATTCTTTTTTCACCCAAGTTAGGAAGGAATTTATGATGATCGAAGGTTCAATCTATGCTTTACTTGTCTAACAAATAGAGAACATTCTCTTTTCATCTCTGCTTCTCATTACATTGTATTGTGAATAAATTCTTTTTTCACCCATGTCATTACATTGTATAGATGTATAAAAAAACCTTAAATACTAAGATCTAAACAATTAATAGCAACAGAAATAAAAGTTAGGAAAATGTCTAAAATAACTCTAAAATAATAATCTAGTAACAACCATCTAGCATGTTTGCAAACCATTCATAACTTCTCCAAATTACGCCCAAATCCCATGATCTTCGGCTCGTTAAATAGGTAATTAATCAAAAAACCTTTGCAATAGTACGAAAAATCAATCCCAACGAGCAAGATTTGAAGCCTAAAAATTGGATACAAATACGATAGCAAAAATAAAAATTGAAATTAAGTAATTGTCCCATGCCACCTGCATTATTCGCCCTCGAAGAAAACTCGACCTCGAGTTTAGGCCAATATCCAGGGGCGGAGGCACATATAGCACGAGGGGGGCCATGGTCCCCTATGACTTGCAAAATCCTTTTTTATGGTGCATGGCTGTACATGCATGCTTAGTTAGTTTAGTGACCATGCACTCATCCCCCCTCCCCCACAAAGTGTAAATTCCTTGCTCTACCCTTGCCAATATTCTCGAAATCTAATTGTTTTTCAATGAAAATATCATAACAATGGCATTTCATCAACCTTCTCTTTTCCCTTTCCTCTCATCTTTTTGTGATCCACTACACAATGCTTAACAATGAAAAAGGCTCTTGAAAGCACTCTCATATCTATACATTTAAGTGCTAAAACCTTTTGCTCCTCTATTTGATATAATTTGAGGGATTAGAATAGGATTTCACTTGTAAATCTTTTTGAGTGAATTGCAGTGAACTTTCATCGTGTATCTCCCTTTGAGAAGGCTTCAAATCATCTTCGTTGTACTTTGTGGAGGGCATCAGATCAACCCTTGGAGTCAGGCTTGGGTATAAAGCTTGGGATTGTGGATGAGGCACAAATTAAACCTTGGAAAGCTTGTAACGGTTTGGACTTCACAAGCAATAACTCCATGTTAGTGAAACCACGAAGAGGAGACACCTTCTTGGAGTGGATGTAGGCCTCGCCGAAACACTATAAAAATCCTGGTGCACTTTTCTTTACTCTCTCTCTTCAGCTATCCTCATTGCATCTTGATTCTTATCTTATAAGTGGATAATTATTTTCGTGTCATGGTTTAATTTTTAATTAATCTTTTAAAGAGAACAAAAGTTTTTGACAACCCCTGTTGTATCACCTGCCTATAGGCAATGGGTGATAGGGATGCTACTTCTACTCCTTCGAAAGTCGATGGCTTCCCCTGATTTAATTAAATTCCCCAAACCCCCGTTGTAGACCTCTTCTGCAAGGACGAATAGATGTGGGGATAACGAGTCACTAGGGGTGTAAATGGATATTCAAAAATTCGATTACCGTCCGCATCCGAATCCGTGTAAAGCGGATATTATCCGAATCCTTTTCAAGCGGATATTATCCGAATCCATTTATGAGATATCTGGCTCTTAGCAGATGCGAATCTGGTAAATGGTATATCCGATCCGTTTAACATCCGAATCCAAGAAGTACATCCTTTTTATTTATTATTAATAATATTAATAATATTTATTTTTAGTAATGACACACTATCTTTTGTTTCTAAAAGAAAATTGAATTTTCTTTGTAGAGAGGTCTAGCTTTATGGTTTGGAAAATTCATTCGACGAGTAAGAAGGAGAAGAAAGATAAAGTGTTGCAATCGATAATATCTAAATTCGGACAATATCTGCCGGAATCGAATTCAGTAATAGATATTAAATATCCGTCAAATTCGAATCCAAATCCGAATTCGGATAGTCTATACTGTAATCGAATTCGGATATAGCCATATCCGCTTCGAATCCGATCCGTTTACACCCCTACGAGTCACCCTACCTCTGTCCTCTTGAGGACTTGAGGAAACCATTTGGTTCCACTTTGAGTATCACGGAGAACTTGCATCTTCGAGTATCTAGCTTCATTAATGAGGTTGCTCCACATCTCTGAGAAACCAAATCTGGAAAGCACAATCTAAAGAAAGTTCTAGTTTATAGCTGATCAAACACTTTTGTCATATCGATTTTTAACAGAACGTTCCCACCTCTAACCTTTCACCCTACCCCTAACATCATTTCATGGGTGATGGCTATATTATCGGTGATACACTTGCCTTTGACAAAATCTCCTTGCTCTAAAAAAATCAGGTTAATTAGGTTAGATGTTTACAAGTCTTCTTATAATAATCTTAGAGAAAATCTTATAACATAAATTACAAAGACTAATGAGGTGATTTTCTGGAACAAAAAAATCTTATAGAATGTCAGTTTTGACGACGATAGAGAGAGAAGTTATGAGTAGTGTCTAGATAATTTACATCCTAGGAAGAAAGCCTTAGATGTAACCACCACATCATTGATAAGATCCCAACAAGATGAGTAGAAGATCACAATTGAAGCCATGAAGACCTCGGAACACTTTCCTTTATCTATTGCATATCTTATAAATATAAATTCTTTATAGTTACATTATGGGCAGTGATAAATCGACTCCAAAATATCGTAAATCGACTCCCTGTGTGTCTTTCTCTCTCCTCTGGATTAGAGAGAGAGAAAGAGGAGAGAGATAGACACATGGGGGTCGATTTAAGAAATATGGGAGTCGATTTATCACTCCCCTATATTAAATATCATATACAAGTAAATTCTATATAACAAATAAAAAACTTGTCTATATAAATTTCCTTGTAGCTATAAGGTGTAACAGTGTTGGCTTTGATTCTATATTTTGGCCCATAAATTTTCACACATAAAGATACAACTTCTGCATGAAATTTGTTATTGCATATGTAGTTTTCTTGTTAGGAAAACGGGTTTCGTGACATGTCCCCAAGACAACATAGGAAAAGAGTTTGAATCTCAAGAAAAGTGAAAGCACTATGAAAAAGACTGAATCATTGGTCATTTTCACTGTCTTTAATTATTTTCTGAACCTGTTTTCCTACAAGGCCGTTTTAGAAGTGTTCTCCTAAAAAGGTAGGCATGGTATTGGCAGACCAAAATTTAATTCCAAGTCGTATAGAGGGACAACTAAACCAATACAAAGGCCTCGGTTGTTATTGACTGAGCAAAGCAAATCCATGGACACATACCAAAGTGAAATAGTTTAAGTTGGTGTGAGAACCAATAGTATACTCAAGGTGCCCCCATTCATATTTTATCCATGAAAGCACACATTTTAAGAGTCTTTTCTTTTCTGGATCAAACTTCAACGGTGGCTTTTATGTCCTGCCCAGCCATTACGTGCACCTACACTTCAAGGGTGGCATTTATGGCATTGAGAACATTTTGTGACTATGGTTCTTCAAAATATAAAATGAAAGAAGAAACATTGTCTAGTGGGCTTTGGTGGTTCTTGATAAGAATAAAACGACTGTGTGGGCAGCAACTAGCTGGACTGAAAGGGACATGCACTACTCTTGTTCTTCCAGCATTATTCAATATTTTTTTCTTTACGGCTGTTGTGTTATAAAATTATGTGAGAACATCCCATGTGTGCCAAGGTAGGGCCATGGCCACTGTGGCTCCACCCACTTTGTTTGGAAAGCTTTACCTGAAATCTCCTTTGATACCATAGAGGCAAGCATAGAAATAGGTGTTATCTGATATGTTTAGACCCTCTTTGTTTTCAATTTTGAGAATTTATTTTGAATTCAACTTTTAATCAGTTTTGAACTCAAAACCAACTCACAAAATTTTTTGGAAAATACTTTTTCACTATGCTTGCTTATTTTTATTTTAGAAACAAATAAATGAAAGCGTTTTATTTGAAAAGTTATCCAAAATCAATTGGGTTTCCAGGGAGGAAACGAATTCTCCATGGATACCTATATATATATATATATATATATATATATATATATACACAGAAGAGGGATGGAAGAATTTTAGCAGTTGCTTACTTTGGAAACTCTTAAGTGAAAAACGTCCAGCCCATTTCCCCAGAAGATTCGTTTTCTTCCTTCTCTCTTCTACTTCTAGTTTCTCTCTCTTTCTAGTTGAAAGTTCTTTGGAAGAACTTGAAGCCATAATGGATTTCAGATTTCGCCTTTTGGGATTGGATCCTATATTCTAGCTCTCCTCTTCCTCCTTCATCCACACAATGTGAGAAGCCACTATTTCGACTTCCGGAATGGCTCGGGCTTGAGAAACACCGGGCATCTTGCGTGGAATAGATCAAGCAGAGATTGGTAGTATTGGTCAACCAATTGGTAATATTTTCATTGCCTTTGTCTTTCAATTCAATACCATATATCAATCTAGTAACTAAGATCTGGGCTCGGTTGGTGGAAAGTTAATTTTTTTTTAACGGACTTGCTAGTAAGGGACTTGCTAGTCAATTTCGCTGAAAGCCATTTCGCGGTTGGCTTTTGCATGTGAAAGCAGCCACACATGCTGACTTTTTGGCAGGTTTTGTCTTATTCAATCATCATCTGAGGTGGCTGTTCTCACATGCAAAAGCCAGCCATGAAAAGGCTTCCTGTGAAATTGTCTAGCAAATCTGAAATTTTAAAGCCTATAGTGGTTTGTAAAATGAATGTTTAAAATAAATATCAATTACAAAGATCTTCACAAATCGAATGGTTAGAGTTTTATCAATAATCACAGTCATCGGAACAATGGGTAGGAGAGATGGGGAGAAAACATGAGCAACAATCCACATTAAAAAAAAGGGGAAATGTTATTATCACAACCATGTTTTGATATACGCACTACCACATCATATCTTTTATTGAAGTGATAAATTGGTCCCTTTTGATTACTGGGGACACGCAGCAGCAGTGTATGTGGCAATGAGCCCCATTGAATCCTTATACGTGAAGTACATCAGCCCCTCCCCTCCGCAGTCATTGATACACTACTGTTGGGTGTCCCAAGTAATCAAAAGGGGCGGATATATCACTTCTCTCTAAATAGATGTCAAAGGTTATTATCATTTCCCAAAAAGCTCTGACAAGCCAACTAAAAAGATAAGACAAGGTGCATTTGTGCAATCATTAAAAAATGGTTTGCTGATATCATTTCCCTAAAAACTTCTGGTATCAGATGGAGACTGAAAATTGCTAAAAAGACAAGGCTACTGATATTTGCATTACCATGTTTTGGTAATGATACAAACTCACCTTGTATTTTCCCTTTTAATCGGTTGTTGAGAGCTTTTTGGGAATTGTAATAGCTTTTGACTTTTGAGAGCGGTTAAATAGCAAAAGACAAGGTGAATTTGTCTCATCATCAAAACTTGGTTGTAGACTTGTGGGAACATACTAAGCCAAAGACAATAGAAGCCTCTCTCTCTCTCTCTCTCTCTCTCTCTCTCTCTCTCTCTCTCCACGGCGTGTCATGTGCATGCATGGTCGAGACCGAAACCAAAATGGTACATACCAAAACGTTACTTTATTTCGACCGAAATTTTGAAATATTTCTGAAATTTCGTGCAAGATTTTAGGAATCTCGACCAAAATTCTCGATTTTTTATTTATTTTTATTATTTTCCCGAAATTTCGACCGAAATTGATGAAAATTCGGTAATTTCTGCGAAAATTTTTAATAAATAAAATACAATGTTTAATATCTTGTTGGATTTCAGCCAAAATTTTGGTTTAGTGAGGTCCAAAACCTGAAACTAAAATTTAAAACCATGTGTGCAAGGGCCCAAGTCACAAGTCATGATTCTCAGAATTATTAGGGAAATGATAAATTCGCACCGCCTTAGGATAATTCACACCCCTCTAAAGGAGGGGATTTGTAGGGGTGCAACTTGGGTCGGGTTGAGGCCAACTTGATCCAATGAACCCTTTTTCCCAACCCGACGAGGTTCAACTCGACCCGACCCAGGAACCCTTTTTTCCCAACCTGACCCAAGTTCAACCTGACACAACCAAAGCTTTTAAGCTTACAAATAAAAAATTTCAGGTTTCACTAGGGCAATCCTCAACCCGAATCCGACCTGAACTCAACCTAGGTTGGGAAAACCCAACCCCAAACCCGACCCGAGTTGCACCCATACCTGTAAAGGGGTGCGAATTATCCTACAGGGGGTGCGAATTTATCAGTGCCCAATATTTATTCATTTCTCATGTCTCATTTGTAGATAACAACCCCAAAATAAAATGAAATTGTAAGATAAAACATAAAGCTCGTTCGGAAAGAAAACTCTCTTTCTTGAGCTGGGATGGCTACAATCAACAGCCCATCACTAATATTACAGGCCTCCTCCTCCTCCTCCTCCTCTGCTTCTTTATTCCCTTCTCCTAAAACCCTCCATCTTCCTCCCTTCTTATCCTCCTCCCATTCCATCTACTCCTCCACTTTTCTTTCCATCCGAGCAAAGCCTAATTCCAGGAGATTCTCTTACTTTTCCATCGTTTCCTCCCTCCCGAAGCTCTCGGAAACGGAACTCGTTTCCATTCCGGCAGGTAATTTCCCGTCAGATGCCGGAGTCTATGCTATCTATGACAAGAACGACGATCTCCAATTCGTCGGAATATCCAGAAGCATCGCCTCAAGTGTTGTCGCTCACCGGAAAGCGATTCCGGACCTTTGCTCTTCTGTAAAGGTAATCAATCTCTTCTTCCTTTTCTCCACACTTTTGCCCTAGTTTTCTTTTCCCCCCTCTCTTATTAGGATTAAGTTCTCGATAAGTGGAAATTACGAACATACCCTCTGTTTGTTAAAACAAAATAGGGAAAATTACTGTTATACCCCCTCAAAAAGGGATAGCCAAATTGCCCGCACAAATTAGGAAATACTAGACCTAGTCGTAAGCCTAGGGTTTTATGGAGTGCCTGTAAAATCCATTGAGATCCCACTTACTAGCAACTAAGAAAAACCATAAAATTTCTGGATTTTGGAGATTGGAAGAGAGCGCCTTGATCTCTTGGTTGAACAGAGAATGGATCAAAGTGGTCGGCGAATCTGCGATCCAATCATTCCCTGTGCATGAATCGAGGCATGTTTCTTGATTTCTGAACCTCACATAGACTTCTGAAGATACCTAATGAAAATGCTAGCAACAGTTCTTGATGTTAATTTTCATTAAGGAAAACACTTCTAAAACGGGATCCCATTTAGAAAATAAAGAAGATGGTGAAATGAGAAATTATATGATGAGAGGGCGGACAAAAGTATTGGTCATACTGCCCTTGATATTTGATCCAACAGCAGCTTCTCAAAAACTGAGCTGCTGTTGGATCAAATATCAATGGCGGTAGCACCAATACGTATTTGTCCGCCCAATCATATAAAATCTTGGTGAAATTGATTGATGATTTGGTCAATCTCAAATTTATTTTTGCTTTTATGGGGATTCGTGCCCTCTTCTTTTTCTTCTTCCGCACGTCTGACAAGAGAGACCCGTCATTTTTCTTTCCAAAAGGGATTCCAGTTTTGCTAGCAACTCTCTATCATTAAAAAAGAGTTCTTGATGTCAAATCAGCCAGCTAGGCTCCACTACTTTTGCTTCTTATGCAGCATATATTCCCAAACGTACAAATGCTTAAAGCAGACCTTCTCAGTTCTCCATAACTCAAAAGGCATTTTGGGATGACCTTTTTATGGAACTCGATTTGGGATATAGATTGCTATCTTAATGGCCTCCCTTTAAAAGGGCTCAATAAGGCTCAAATTTCTCATCATGTTTTGAATAGGCTTGATGGCTAGGAACATAACAGAGAATATGACCTTGGATAGGAGAGAATGGAAGAAAATGATCCACGTGTCAACTAGTGTCATTATTAGACTTAGTCAATTTGAGCCGGGCAGATTCTTTTTTTTTTTTAAATGGTAAGACAAATATATTAAAAAGAAGGGGAAGTCCGAGGAGTACCCCCCAAAGGAATACAAGGGAAAAAAGAAAGAAAAATACAGCCGGGCAGATTCTTTCACCTTCTTAATGTAAATTTTCTAAAGGATTCATTAGCCGACCCCAACTGGTTTGGGGGTCTTCTCTACTACATTGTTATGCTCAATGTTGTATTTCTCTACTCTAGTACATCGTTCTGCTCAATGTTAGATTTCTTATCTTTAGTACATCGTTCTGCTATGACATATGCAATACAATGGTCTAGTGCAGAATCCATGCTCTTGGGAAATATATTGAAAAAATTTGGATGAATATTCACTTCCTTGATTTGATCTGAGAACTTTGATTCTCTTTTCTAGTTGATTTTGTACTTTTGATTTATGCATTTTAAACACTTCAAAAGCATCTGATTTGTTGTGCAAAACATGGATGCATGTTTATCAAGAGAGATTGCCTAAGATAGAGATGAAATATCTTCGATTATTTTGATTAGGTCTATTAAATTGTATAGAAATTCAATATGAATTATATCCAATGAAGTGATGAACTCATTATTGATCAACTTTAACTTCCTTTCACAGAGTCGTGATCCAACATATGGTTGTATTCACTTTCCCTTGCTTCACCTGATCTTCCAGAACACATTGATTTTATAGCTTATTAATACTCCGCTTTTTGTAGTTTATGTTATAGTTAACAACAAACATCTCAAATGATTTTGGAAAGGAAGCAAGAATGGAGTGGGTAACACACTGATCTTCAAAGCTGATTCTTAGGCCTTTCAATAGATTCACAAAGCATATTATCTTAAAACATACTCATGAATGTTTCAACTATCATTACTTCTCATCCAATGAATTGAACAGTCAATCCTAACATTTTAGCCCCAGATGACCTGCAAACTTGGTCTCATTATTTGTCAGCAACTTCTTAGCAGTGTGAAACTTATGATAATAACATGCACACAAAGAGGGTCCTGTGGATAACCAACTTAGTGATTTTGTTTGTCTGCTAGCACTCATATACCTCATTTTCAATAGTATATGGAATGCTGTAATGTGCAATAAAACAGCCTCCTGTGATGTAATATTAAAGTCATAGATTGCTGAAATAGCCTCTAGGTCACATATCCATTTTTGGTAATTTAAATCATTAGAAAGGTCTACCTCGAATGTTTCACCTAACATTGGAAGCACATCCATGTGACATCACTCACCGAGGTTTTAAATTACTGTTTTGGTTTCATTTTATGAAATTCTATGAATAACAAAATAAACAACAAGTTTACTTTGCTAGTCAAATGCTATTGAGAGTTCCTCCTTAATCTAATCCTATTCTCAATCTTGTTGTATCTTTCTTCTCTGAACAAGAAGTGAGTCTTAGTATTGCCTTAACACAAGAGTATGAGATGTGGAACCCTTGTATTTATGTGCTTAGGATGGTTTTCTAACCCCATGTATGGCATTGATTTTAACTCCATGTAAAACACCCTTATATCTTGTTGTATCTATGCCTTTTTCTTAATTTCAACAAGAAGATTTCCATCAACAGCCCATACTTTTGTAGACATTTTTTATTGTTCCATCTTGGCAATTATACATTTTGCTTTTTTGTTAATAATTGTAGTTATCTAAGCATTTTCCACGTTATAAAAGCTCTACAAAAATGCATTTATTTTCCTATGATGGACTGTAATGAAACCAGAACGCTCATGGACAGTAATGAAATCAGAACTCTTTCTGTGTGTAGGTGGGAGTGGTGAATGAGCCTGGCCGAGAAGCTCTAACCAATGCATGGAAATCATGGATGGAGGAGCACATAAGTGAGTGCGGAAAAGTCCCACCTGGTAACGAATCCGGGAACACCACATGGGTCAAGCCGCGACCACGAAAGAAGCCAGACCTGCGTCTCACACCTGGACGCCATGTCCAATTAACTGTGCCATTAGAGCAGCTCATTGATGGTCTGGTAAAGGAGAAAGAGGTTGTTGCCTTCATCAAGGGATCAAGAAGTGCTCCCCAGTGTGGATTCTCGCAGAGAGTGGTAGGCATATTGGAGAATCATGGGGTGGATTTTGAGAGCGTGGATGTGCTTGATGAGGAACACAATTTTGGGTTGAGAGAGTCTTTGAAGAAGTATAGTAATTGGCCCACTTTCCCTCAGGTTTTTGTAAGAGGCCAACTGGTGGGAGGCTGTGATATAATTTCTTCCATGGCAGAGAATGGGGAGCTGGCCTCACTATTCAACAAATAGGTGTTATTATCTATTACTTGCTCTTATATTATTATTATTAAGACATAAGTTGTGATCTCTCCGCGCCAAGGTTTTAAATTTCGGTTTAGGTCACCACAGAAATTGAAAATTTTCGATTTTGGTGGCAAAATCATGTAAAATTAGTATTAAATTTTTTGTAATTTTAAAATTTCCATGGAAATGTCTAAAATTTCGGTGGAAATTTTGTAAACAAGGGTAAAAACAAAATTTCAAGTTTCGCGAGAATCTTGTAGGACATCGCTTCAGTACATTATTATACCAAGACATAATCGTGAAGGCCCTGTGCTGTCGTTTTACAGCCATTTTTCCTTCCCTTGGTTTTTCTTCCTTTTTTTTTTTTGTCATTGCTAAGGACAAGGTGACTCTACGTACATGCATACTAGCGGAAAACCTTGTGCGATATGCATGGAAGGAGGGTGTATAACTCATATAATTAGTACTAGTAGTAAGAATTACTAAGTTCATATTAGAAAGACTGTGTTTGGCGTACTGTTTGAGATAGCATTTAAAACGTTGTTTTGCAAAACAGCGTTTTGCCAAACGGCGTTTTCATGTTTGGTTGGCCAGATCAAAACGGCGTTTTAAACGGCAAACGGAGGTATTGTGTGTTTGGTTGCAAATGCCCCAAACGGAGTTTTAGTTGTAAAATGACGCAAAAGGGCATTATTTGGTTGGCTTCAGTGTAACTCAATTACTCTCTCATTAGGCCCAATATTAAAAGGTCATTAGGATCTCATTCAAACACTATTAAAATTAAACATCATTGCCAAAAAAAAGAATGGCTATACCTTTGGGGTTCTTCTCCTTCTTCTTAACGGTCGGATTTGACGGACGAGTGGAGGCGCTGAGGCAGTGAGGCGTGAGAGGGTATGCAACTTTGCAAAGAAGATGAAGAAAGTAAGAAACTAGGGTTTCTTTTAATTCTTTTGTCTTTAAAAAATCAAAATTAAGAGATCATATAATGATATCAGCAGTCCTTTGGTTTTGAATTAAATATTAACAATTTAACAAATTTGTGTCCTCAAGAATGATATTAATACCCCCACTTTTTTAGTATTTGACGTAACGCATAAAATCGCACTCATATACGTAAAATTGGGTTTTGGTGAGGGCAAACACGTAAAAACCCACAACCCAAAAACTCCGTTCAAAATGACGTTTTGCAAATGGAGGGGGGAGGTCCGTTTACAAAACACTGTTTTGAGGGTTCAAAACGGTGTTTCAAACGGCGTTTCAAATAGTGATTGTGCACCCAAACACTTCCAAACGGCCATTTGGCCCTAAAACGGTGTTTTAAGTATGCCAAACGGTGTTTTAAACAGTATGCCAAACATGCACTAAGGCCATGTTTGATAACCATGAAATTTATTTCTTTGGAATATTTGTTTAATCAAATGGTGAGAGAGGGGGTGGCGGTGTAAGGAGACACTTCGGTGTTTTTAGTTGGGGAGCAATTTATTTTAGTTTTTATATCATTGTGGAGATTTTATATGGTGTGAGCCCGTATGGCCAGTATTTTTTCCAAAAGTACTATATGGCTTACACCATAAGATGATCCAAACCGTACATTTGATGGGCCACAACGTAGTTGTGCCCCAAAAATCATTTCCATACTATGATCCTAGCCCTACATCTATTAAGGAACTGCATATTATGGAAACCTCTATAGATCTAAGGGTTGGAATCATTATATGGAAATGATTTTTGGGGCGCTATATATTTACATTGTAGGCCATCAAATGGACGGTTTGGATCATCCGATGGTGTAAGCCGTACAGTATTTTTCGAAAATACTGGACCATAGTGGCTTACACCATATAAAAACTCATTATTGTGAACCTACATATAGTCCAAAATGTACACTAATCACGGAAATCATTCCGTTTGACTCACATTCTCACTGTGTTTGAAATTTGCCTATTAGGCTAATAAATCATCCCTTGCGGCCGTCCCTCATTGGTTGTAGACTTGTAGGTAACGTCCCTTATTGCTTGTAGGTGGTAGCCGGTCTTTCTCTGCCACATACATATTAATAACTTAATAATGTTAAATTGGCTGTCAAAGATTAGTGCCTCTTACGATTGCTGCACATGTTTTTATCTTTTGTTTATTTATTAAAGTTGTTTTCTGTTCCTAGTTTGAGGCTAAAGAATAGGGCCATACTCGTACTTATCTTATCTTAGTGAGCTGTCATCTAGTGAGATGTGTGTGTGAGTTTGTTAGTAAAATAAAGATACTAATCAGATTAGTATCCAGTTTTTTAGGAGTCAGTTTTTGTATTTTGTTAGTGTTGCTTCTATATATCCTAATATTGATGTAACCGGAAACATACAGAGATAAATAAAATCAGAGTTTTTTCTTTCACTTTCAATACTCTTTTTATCACATGGTATCAAAGCTTCCATCCCTTGTGTGCAGCCAAGGAAATAATTGCTCTAACTGTCACCATTTTTGCAACTGGACTAAATGTCTCCTCGTAGTACAGCCCATAATGTTGTGAAAAAACACGAACAACCAAGCGAGCTTTATGCCTGTCAATTGATCCATCTGCTTTCTTTTTCAGCTTGTACACCCATTTACATGTGACTGGCTCAATGTCTTTTGGTTTTGGAACTAGATCCCAGGTGCTGTTTTTCATCAAGGCCGAAACTTCTTCTTGCATCGCTAATTCCCATTCTGTGACTCCTTTTGCTTCATCATAGCATGAAAGCTCATTGCACTCAAGTGACCCCATAAAGAAACAAGATGTCACTGAGCAATGATTTAGATGTACCTCATAGTCTTTAAAGAAATCAGGTTGTTTTCTCTCTCTGATGGACCTTCGTAAAGCAGACACATCTTGCTCGTTGTTCACTGAATTTGAGGACAACACCCTGTTTTGCAGAAAAATCATTACTCCCCCTCTCCGTAGACTCATCTTGATTCATTGAGGCACCATGAGAAGCTGGTTGTATCTCTGAAGAAACTTCTTGATTTTCCCATGTACCGCTATCTTCAATGATTCTTGGAACGGACTTTGGTGTAATATAGTATGACGAAATCTCATCGAACACAACATCTCGAGAAACAGTAAACTTCTTTGTCTCTGGATCCATACACTTCCATCCTTTCCGATGTGGATCATAACCAATAAAGACACACCTTTTTGCTTTAGGATCTAACTTAGTTCTATCAGTTTTTGGAACATGAACAAAGCATATAGAACCAAATATACGAAAGTAACTCACATTTGGCTTGACTTTATATAAACACTCAAAACGAGATTTATTGTTACCTAGCCATGAGGGTAGCCGATTGACCACGTGACATGCACACCGCATTGCTTCAACCCATAACTCGCGAGGAAGATTCTTGTCATGCAGCCAAGACAAACTCACTTCGGAGAGATGTGCTATCTTCCATTCAGCAACCCCGTTCTGCTGTGGGGTTTTACGACAAGTCATTTGCCTGCGAATACCATGATCGTCGTAGTATTTAGAGAACTCATTCAACATATACTCCCCTCCATTATCAGTCCTCAAGCATCGAATCTTTAAGTCGAACTCCTTTTCCACTGAATTTTTAAACTCGAGAAACTTGGAAAATGCCTCGTTTTTTTTTCTTCAAAAAATACACCCATGTGAATATAGAGAAGTCATCCACAAACACCATCATGTATCGAATCCCACCATAGCTTGGTGTTCTGGTTGGCCCCATCAAATCTGAGTGAATCAACTTAAGTGGATTAGATCTTCGAGTTGAAGATCTCTGAAATGGAAGACGAGGAGATTTGCCATATTGACATCCTTGACAAACTACATCTTGCTGTATATTTTTAAGAGCTGGGATCTCGTCCACTAATCTTTTAGAGGAAATCTCTCTCAACATTTGGTTGCCAACATGCCCCAATCTAGCATGCCAAACTGTTGCACCATTGTTCTGACAGGTCTTCTCCACATAGGCTTCACTTGCAGACATTACATACAAGGATTTCTTCTTTTGCCCAGTGAAAAGAACATCACCAGCCACCTGCTTCAAGTTGTCTAGGACCTTCACGTCATTTGGCCCAAAAAGAACATACTTTCCAGATTCAGTTATTTGAGAAACTGAAACCGGATTTTTCTTTAACCCCGGCACATGATAGACACTTGTCAAAACAATATCTCCATCCTCAGAAGCACTAGTCTTGACATTCACACTACCTTCTTTCTCCACTGGATGTACCGAATTGTCTGCTGTGACGATTGCTCGGTCTCCATTATACTGAATCATTTCCGGTCAAGTGATGCGAACATCCGGAATCAATGATCCATTCCTTCTCATAATTAATGGAAGTATTGGCATCAACCAATTCTTTAATTGAATCCGAAAGAGGGGCTGCATCTAATTGCTTTCCAACTACTACACTGGAAAAGCATTTGTCCCATTGTGGTGGCTGATCTCTTTCAACAACACAATCAGTGTTCATGTTTCCATCTTCAAGCTTCACACGGCAAAACCTCTTGATGTGGCCAAGCTTCCCGCATCTGTAGCACTTCTTTTGCTTAAAATTGTCTTTTGGTGTATGTTCTAAAGTTCCACCTGATGAATTTTCCTTCCATGCCTTTCCTTTAGAGAAAAGAACATCATCAGTTTCAGACACCTTTAGACCTGCCATCTGATTAGCCAATGCTTCCTGGTTGGAGAGTAGATTCTCCAATTCAATAATGGGTGGTTGATTTGCCCACCCTTGGAGTGAAGTGACAAATGGCATGTATTCTTTCCTCAAGCCTCAGATGAGATAACGTCGCAATCGAGCCTCACTGACTGGTTCTTCCACGTCCAATTCTGAAATTTCTGCACACAAGTTTTTAATTTTTAAGAAATATTGTGAGATTGACATATCACCTTGAATCAGCCCCGCTAGCTCATTTTCGAGTAATTGCAGCCTGGACGTGTACTTCCTTTTGAAGAGCCTTTCAAGCGTGTCCCACACTTCCTTTGGCGTATTAATCTCTCGCACATGATCAATTAATTCCTTACAAATTGAAGTTCTCAATGCAAACATAGGTTTTCCGCATTTGATCTTCCACTTCCTTCGTGCTTCAACATTTTCTGGAATCTCTTCAGGAATATTGTCATTTCTTGAAGTAAGGTCCCACAAATCTTGACCTTGGAGGTACGTTTCCATGCAGAGTCGCCAATACTTGTAGTTTGTACTTACAAGCTTCTCTAAGCCATATTGTGTAGAGCTGTTTCCGCCACCATTTAGATCCATCTCAACGAGCAAGAACTTTGAGTGATGAATCTAAAATAAAGGATGATCTTCTCCAACAAGTAAACACCTGCACTTGATAGTCAAGAAGAATCAAAACCTCAACCGTGGCTTTGATACCATGTGATAAAGGATGATCTTCTCCAACAAGCATGCAACTTCATCAAAGTTTCAAATTCAGATTCAAGCATGTTTGTGAAAAAGGAATTGGGGATGCATGTGTTAGTACTTTTGTATGTAGACAACACGATTATCACTGGAGACAATGATGCAGAAATATCTCGCCTACGGGATGATTTGTCAGTCAGATTTGAAATGAAAAATCTTGGTGAAGTTGCATGCTTCCTTGGTTTAGAAGTTGAGAAGACAGAAAATGGGTTCTTTGTATCTCAAAAGAGATATGCCAATGGTATGATAGAACGTTTTGGCATGGGGGAGGCGAAGCCAAAAACTACTCCTATGGAACCATATCTGAAGTTGAAGAAAGATGAAGGAAAGCCAGTGAAGGATGCCCAAAAATTCTGACAACTTGTGGGTAGCTTAATTTACTTGACTATTACACGACCGGATATTTCATACTCAGTAAGTGTCATATCTCAGTTCATGGAAAATCCACAGGTTCCTCACTTGGATGCAGCAAGGAGGATTCTACGTTATTTGAAAGATACTTGTGAGTATGGGCTGATGTACAAGAAAGGTGAAAATTTTATATTGACTGGCTTCACAGATGCTGATTGGGCAGGCAACATCAATGATCGGCGATCAACTACAGGCTATTGTTTTAATATGGGTTCAGCTGTGATTTCATGGTGTAGTAAGAAGCAACCTAGTGTTGCTCTGTCTAGCACTGAAGCAGAGTATGTGGCTGCAACGATGGCTGCCCAAGAATGTGTTTGGTTGAAGCGGATGATTGGTGATATCTATTGTGAAGTTGAGTATGCTGTTCCTATTCGGTGTGACAATGAAAGTGCTATCAAGTTGGCAGCAAACTCGGTGTTCCACGCTCGCACAAAACATATTGAAGTCCAACATCATTTTGTTAGGGAGAAAGTGCTTGAGCATCAGATAACATTAGAAAACATTTGGACAGGTGAACAGGTTGCAGATATTTTCACAAAGGCACTAGCAAAACCGAAGTTTGAGTTCTTTAGAGCTGCACTTGGTTTGATTGATCGTAAGCAAGCACTAAGGCGGAGTGTCAAAGATTAGTGCCTCTTACGATTGCTGCACATGTTTTTATCTTTTGTTTATTTATTAAAGTTGTTTTCTGTTCCTAGTTTGAAGCTAAAGAATAGGGCCATACTCATACTTATCTTATCTTAGTGAGCTGTCATCTAGCGAGATGTGTGTGTGAGTTTGTTAGTAAAATAAAGATACTAATCAGATTAGTATCCAGTTTTTTAGGAGTCAGTTTCTGTATTCTGTTAGTGTTGCTTCTGTATATTCTAATACTGATGTAACCGGAAACATATAGAGAGAAATAAAATCAGAGTTTTTTCTTTCTACTTTCAATACTCTTTTTATCACATTGGCCACATAGAGTATCAGAAACGGGAGTATCAGAAACGGGCAATGCCTAATGGAGAGAACATTCAATAAGAAAGTACATCTCGAATACACTTTATGTGCCTAATAGAGTACCATTCCAATTCAGACTGCGGAGTGTCCCAGTCAAACTTACATTGTACAGGACTTAGGATTAGGAAAGAGGAATGAGAAAAGGGGGGAAGAAACTCAAGATAGAAAGCATAGACTAGTCATCGAAACTAAAAGTGGGGAATTGAAGTGTTGTTTTTGGTTTTGAGTAGGATTTTGAAATGTTACAAAAATACCCTCATGAATAGACATAAATGAATGAAAATATGAAGGATATTTAAGTACCTTGGCTCTACGACGCTCCATTGGAATTTGTTGCTACAGCTAGGTCACGATACAAAATAATTTTAAAACTTAATTAGGCCATGTTCGTTTGAGATTTTGACGACCGATTGTGAGTCGAAAACCTATTATTGGAGTCAAAATTAAACTATCTATGACTGAGGGCCTTAGTATACCAATCCAATAGATACAGTCAGATCTAGCTATTGTGTCCAAATCCTGTTCATTAACATTTTGGATCCACGGGACTCTCTCGGTCTAGTGACACCCTATGTTTTCGTATTATTTCCTCATCCTCTTCCTCACTAGACACTGAAATAATCCTGGTATACTTTGAAGTTGAATATCAATGGTGCAACAAGTGGCAATCCTAGCATAGTCGTCGAAGGGGTTATTAGAAACAATAATAGTAAGGTAATTTTTGCTTTTTCCTACTTCTATGATGTGAATACTAACATGATAGCTGAAGCTAGAGCAATAAGAGAAGGCCTCGCTACACTGTTGTTTTAGGTATTATGAATATCTTGATTGAATCCGACAGTCTTGTCTTTGTCAATATCATTAAAGTTGAATATAGTACCTCAAGGCGCATTTATTATATTGTAAGAGAAATAAAGAAGATATTATCTACTATGGAATTTTCTATCACTCACATTTGTATGGAAGGAAACCTTGTAGTGGACAGCTTGGCCAATTATGCTTGCGACACCAACATTAATGCAGTTTTTTTGAACCGGACTAGTCTCCTTAAAGATTGTAGAGAAGCTGTTAGATGTGATCACCTTGGTATTCCCTATATTCGCAGCAAATAATGTAGTGCTTTATTTTGTAAAGAGGGTTATCTTCTTATTTGTTTTATTATCTTCCTATATTATAATGGATTATAGGCAAGGTTTTGTCCTCCGCTTGTAATTATTATTTTCTTATTAATAAAATTTAAGGTGACACCCCTGGTTCCTAGATAAATTCAAGGCTTTTTTTTTATTTTAAGAAAAAAAAACACCAAGATAATCTTGCTTGGATGATCCAAGAGATCTCTTTATTTAATCTAACTCTAAACTTTGTATCATTTTCATGCCATACAAACCCGTCCCATCAAGATTTAAAAGTTATTGTCATCGTCTAAGGCCTAACCCAATGTCCCTATCCAAATGAATAAAGAATAATAATACAAGGGTGTCGGCAGAAAGGCAGAATAAACTAGTAGAAAGAGCTGAGAAAGAAACAAATCATACTGTATGATTCCTTGCAGGCCCTAGAGCTAAGAAACGCTCGAGGCCGACCTTGAAGCCTGTAGATTTTATGTCCTCTTCCACTTGTACTCGAAACTCATTATACGTGAATGCCTTGTACTTTGAGCTGAGAATCACACTATCATCCAAGGGAAAGACAAAGTAGCAGATTGAAGTCCTGTCTTCCTTTTCATTTACCCTCACCCTATGTTTCACGCTCTTGTATTCGTCACTGCTCATAGCCTATCTTGTTCAAACAAGTGAAATAATCATTAGCATATCAAATATCTAAACAATTAGATTTTATATGATGTGTGGCTGTATAAACCCGTCTTTTGCACAACGTATGATATGGCCCACTCCATAGGATGATCCAAACGGTCCATTTGTTGGGACTTGGGACACAACGTAAATAGGTTGTGCTGGTTCGGATCATCCTATGGAAACAATTTTTGGCACACAACCTATTTACATTGCGTACCAACAAATGGACGGTTTGGATCATCCTATGGAATGGGTATATGGAGTGGGCCGTACCATACTTTTTGCAAAATACGTGCTTATACATCCACACATCATTAATCTCAGTAAATACTATTGTAAGCACAATAATAATATACAAACCTGCATCATGTCACCGAGGTTTACAACAAGTGTTCCTGGAATTGGTTTTACGTCAACCCATTTGAGGTCCCTAAGCACTTGCAATCCTCCCACTACATCTTGGTTTAATATGGAAAGGACTGAACTATCTGTGTGTGCATCCATGCCCAGGATTTCATCCCCGCAATGAGGGTAGCGATAAACGCGTAAAAGCCCATCGGATTCCGATAGGTAGGATGCGGATTTTACCGGATCTAATGCAAGGTTTTTCGACATGGCATCGAAAATTCTTCGAGCGACTCGCGCCATATGCCGCCCATAATCCTCTAACAGACACCTTATGTGTTTTGATAAGGTTTATATATCCAAGAGAGAGAAAGTGATTAGTTAAGTAAAGCTTCTTTAAACAACAAGAATCAATTGCCATTGTTAGAAATAAGAGTTCAGTAAAAAGACCCACGAAATATCCCAACTAAACAGACAAGTTTCACCATTTTTATCATAACACTCAAAATATAGAGGGAGAAGAAAAGGGTACCTAAAGGACTCCAACGTGGGTTCTTGGAGTACTTCACCATGTTTTAGTTGAGTGAGAGGGGCATGGAAGCCTTCGACCCAGTTGGTTTTTTGGACAGTCTGTGTCAAGGCAGGAGTGCCCCAGAAGTAGGAGATTGGGTGGGTGAATTGGGTCTCTTTGGATTCGAATGGGAAGGAAAAAAGGTTTTTGGCATGGTTTTCAACTTGGTTGTAGAGGGTGAGAGGGATTTCATGGTTTATCAAATAAAAGAAGCCCCAATCTCTGCAAGCTTCTCCAAGTTGGTAGGGATTTAGATTGTGAAGGTCTATGAGAGGGAGGTTGAGAGATGGTTCATGGGATTGTAAGCGAGGGTGATCAGGAATCGGTTGTGAGGGGTTAGGTAGGCGAAAGAGGGTAGGGTAAGAAGAGTTGTCCGAGTTAGACATCTTTATCTCAATGTTATGTGTGGTGGTGTGAGTCTGTATCAATATTTATAGGGAAATGACATCAGCAGAATCATGTTTTGATATTTTGGCTGACCCATCTTGTCTTTTTGGATGTAATCACTGATGATGCCAAAATCCGAATTTGGGCGTCGGACGAGCGTTATCGGCAAAAGCAGCAGCTTAGGTTGGTAGAGCTCCTATTCATGGGTGCCTGCGCTCATAGAAAACAACGTTAGAAGGGCCCCGGAGTGGAGACTCGGGGGCACTCTCCGACGCTTAAGTCAGGTATAGGTATCACAGATATCTAAACAAAACTAATAGAGATAAACATGCTTATGGGAGGAAGAAGAGTGTCCCCTTACCATTGAGCAAGGGGGTGCCTTTTATAGGCTTAGAGTTCTTACACCATGTTTTGGTGTATAAGCCATGTGTCCTTGTGCATGGCAAGTTTTTAGCATGTTTGCCACTTGTTGTAGTGCTTGCCATGCATTAGCATGTATGCCATGTCTCTAAAGTAAAAGAGAAATTTATTTAGTTTTCCCCCAACACTTGTCTTTATACTTTTCTTTATCATAATTAGATTATTTTGGTATAAGGGTGACACGTGGCGGGCTCTAACGGTCCTACCGTATTTTCTCCCTATCAATCACTAAACAACTGTTAAAAGGTTATTAAATTTCCCAAAAAGCTCACGAGCCAATTAAAGAATAAAGACAGCTGGGTTTGTGCAAATATCTAAAAAGGGTCGTGCTGATAACATTTCTGTATATATAGTCAAATAGGAGAAATTATATGTTGAACAAGCAGACATGCTCATATAATTTAGAGCATGTTAAATCGACCCCATATATCTTAAAGCGACCCTTTTAATGTAAAACGTTAGGGCGTGTAAATAAAGTTTTCATCTGCCGTTAAACACTATTCACACAACCTAACGCTTGATTTAAGATATATGGGGGTCAATTTATCACTCCCCATAATTTATTGTCAAATAGTAACTCACATGGGTGGAACCGTGTGTGTATGTGTGTGTGTGTGTGTGTGTGTGTGAGAGAGAGAGAGAGAGAGAGAGAGAGAGAGAGATATGTGCATAAATTAGTGGTTCACATTGTAGGACTCGGTGTTGGCGTTGAGCTCCCTCACTTGGGTGCTTTTGGACGTTCTTTATGTATTTAATTATGTAGATGCAATCCTCCCCTTGACTAGGGAGCCAAGGGATGAATCTCATTTCATCCTCTACGTTGATCCAGATGGAAACCGAAATCTATTGGGGCCTATAGGATTGGAAGGTGTTAGGCATCATAAGAAAATTTTGGTCTCTAGATCTTAATTTTGTCGTTTAGAGTGAGTTGAATTAGAAAGGGGAAATGAAAGGGTGCAGTCCTAAGCATTGTGGCCGCAATGTTCAGTGTTGCGACTTAGTGGTCAGAATTTCACTGCTCATTGCCGTCACATATTTATGCTAGCCCCTTTGGCTCGTATTGGAATAAATGAATTGCGGGTTTCTCTCTTTGGAATTGGGCATCAACTGATGGAAATTTAGGACCACAGTTTCCAGTGAGCCAAATATGGTGTCGAGTCACGGATTTACGGGTCTTGCGACCACCATTGGACTAAGTTTCCCACTTCGTGTCCTCAATCAATGAGTAGGCTCCTATAGTTCTAGAGGGTGGGGACCACGAAATTTGAGCCATTCCTTATGGCTCTGTTCACTTGCCTTCTTGAGAAAGGAAAGGAGAAGAAAGTAAGCCAAATTTTCCCGTGATTGGACATGATTTGACATTTTCCGCCGTTCACTTATTTTCTCGGGAAAGCATAATTACACAGGTGGAAAATATAAATAATGACGTGGAAAACGAACTTTCTTGCACTTTCCCTCTAACTTTTCTCACCAAAAGGGTGAGAAAATCACTTTCCTGAGAAAACCACTTTGCCTGCATACCTTCTTTTCCTTTCTCGGCCAAGTGAGCAACGGAATTTTCTCACAAAATGAATTTTCTCACAGTTTCTTTTTCTTTCTTTTCCAGTTTTCCACGTCAGATTCTTTTCCTTTCTTTTCTTTTCCTACTACTAGAAAACAAGTGAACAGAGCCTATGAGAGTTGAAATTGATCTTGCGTGAGTTTGCTACCGTACGTACTAATCAGTGGGTGCAACATAGGTCTCGGAGACCCATAGAGTATTGCAGTCACAAGATCTCGTGTTCCAATCTAATGGGTCCTAAATGAGTTCTGATCATAATATGATCTGTGGAAACCGAGGGATGGTGGATTTTTGGAAATAAAGAAAAGAAATGGAATTAGATCATGAAAAGAAGGGATTAATTAGGAGATTAAGCCTCCATGATTAGAAGAAACCTTAGGAATTGGGGTTCTTCAGAGCATATCATGTTATGGGTTGATCAGAGGAGTCTTAGGGCTAATTGATACCTAGTCCTCAAAACTTCAAAATAAATAGGGATTCCTATTTCTAGCTAATTATCCTAACTCGGAGAATGCCTTGAGATGTAGGGCCAGACGGATCCTACTATTGCAGGATGGCTCCCACCGTTGCGAAATGCATAGCAAACTCCTTTAGAGTAGTTAGGAACAACCAGCACATGACGATGTTGTCTGCTTCAGCGACTCGCATGGTTGATTTAAAGGAGCTCAAGTGCTCCTTCGGGTCGGTGGAACTGTCCTACTGTGAGAGGGGTGGAACCTTGAAATCTCAAGGGACGGTGGATTCCGTAACCTTGGTGAAGAAAGGTCCGTCGTCATCCGAATCCAAGTCACCGCCATCTTTCTTTCCTTTTAAGGCCTTAATAACCATTTTGCGGAGTTCCTGCATATCTGTGCAAAGATCATCATTGTCCCAATTCCCACTAGCAACACTAGGCGGTTGTGCGGGATGGCTGTGGGTCGGGGCAACGGGTTTGGCTAATGGCCTTGCTCCGGCACCAGGGGAGTAGGGACGGGATGGTCCTGTCCGGTCTGAGGAAGCACTTGAGGGCCATGGCTTTGGGCCATTGGCACACGAGGGTCGTCTCGAGGTGCACGGTGCTCTCGCTCTGCTACACCTCGCTTCGATATGGTGGCCAATGTGTGGACCGGGGTGGTCAAATGCTCCATCTGGTTGTGTAGGCAATCTACCCGCTCCTCTCCTTGGCCTTGGTTCAGCAGGAGAGGGGAGGCGTGGCGCTTCTCCTCCAATGCGGTTAGCGCCAGTGGGAGGTGCTAAACTTAGGGTTTATCTCTGGTGGTTGATCAGGTGTTCATTGGTATGATGCTAAGCTCTCTTTATTCGGAGAGACTCTATCGAGCCCCATGGTGGGCGCCAATCTGATGATGACCCTATCCGAAGTCTGGTACAGATACCGTGAGGGAACCTGCACCCATAGACAATAGGTTAGGGACCACCCGGAGTTAAATTCTAACTCCGGAAGAACCCTCCGACACTCAAGTCAGTAAAGAGATCAACAGAATGAGAGCTTAGCGATGGGGGAAAGATGTGATACCTGAGTTGGGAGAAGAGGGCTCCTATTTATAGGTGAACATTCTCTATCTCGTGATTCGGTGTAATGGCGATGTGTTGCGATGCTATTCGTTGAGAGGTAAAAATGACATTCCATGGAGCTAACTGAACGTCTTGATTTAGACTACCTCCTAAAAGAAAAGAAAAAATGATAAAAAAATGTACGAATACACGGAGTGACTGACTAAACTAGGTGGAAGTGCCTTAATTAATAGATGAGAGTGGGTGAAGTAAACATTATTATATACTCATTGTGGGCCATCTGGCTAATAACTACAACATGATTGGTGCATAATCCATTAAATATAGGACATTTTGTAATTTTACGTTGCGTGAAGTCGATTCCTCAAAACCAGTTTTTGAAGCAAAGACTGGTTCTAAAACTCCCCTTTAATTTTCTGATTTGCTGAAGCAAAATTATCTTTAGATGTGAGATTTTAAGCTCATTTGTAGAGAGAGAGAGAGAATCTGAAAAAATGGAGGAGAATAAAAAAAGCCCTTCTGTGGGATTCAAGCTCTGCAACCAGATGCAATTGGAGGAATTCCCTGACAAATTCGTCATAAGATCTATGGATTCCGAATCTCATCATCAGGATTTCTCTATCGGTCGTTCTGATGGGATTCTCAACCCCCAAATCGGTTAGTTTTCAACCCAAATCTTATATTTCTTTCTTTGATTTTAGATTCTGAGTACTATTTTTTTTTTTGCTTTTTCTGGATACAATCTGTTCTGTTATAAGTATAAATGATTATTCGAGACCTCTCGACTTGGAGGGTTCTCTATTTCGGAATTTTTAGACTGGGGTTTTACACCTTTAATTGGCTTGCATGGTGAATTCTGTGTTGATTTACGCCTAGTAGGTAATAAATTTCATACTCAGACATGACTCTTGCCCTTTGCCACTGTCTGATGTGTTTGATTGTGTTACGTGCCTAGATGGTTCCCACTATAGTGGAATAAATTAGTTTGGATTTAGAATATATCAGATCTTCTAACATCTGTTCATTGGATTACTTGTACCGTGGATTAGGAAGGTAGGGTAGATTAAGCAACTTCCATTTCAAAAAAAGGGTAGATTAAGCAACTAGGATTGATTTTTATCATAGTTGCCAGAAACTCCTTGGGTGGGTGGGAAACCTGTTTCCCCTAAAATGCGTTTCATGTGGGCCCCCCTAAAACTCGTTTCCCTTGTTTCCGAAACGTTTCCGAAACATGATAAAAAAAAAATGGATAAGTATTTCCTAAACACATGGGAACATATGAGAAACTTTTGTAAATCATGTGTGAGACATGTGATAAACTTATGCAACACTCGTAGATAACACATGTGAAATGTGTAGGAAACATGCGTGGAATAGATATTAATAAAGAAAACAATAAAATATATGGTAATAAAAATAAAAATAAGAAAAATTCATGTAGAAATTTGAAATTGTGCTTGAATACTACGGGCTGGCTCCGGCTCAAGTAGCGCCTAACTCATGGTGAAGAGGCACAAGGGCGGGGGTTGGATTTACATTAGCCAGCGCCCAGAGGTGAAAATGATCACTGGCATTCCCTCCTCGATACACTTGTGGAGGAACCGGTTCTTTTATGTGGAGGACAGGGAGTCCAGCGAGCCCTGGCCGGTTCCTTTGAAATGGGGCACCCCGGACACAGCTGCGATGAGTCGCAAGCCGCTTCTCGAGGGTGAAGATGCGAGGACGCTTGCTTTGCTTCGAGACTTGCTGGACCGCGAGGGACCCACCGACTGTTCGGACTTCCAAGGGGAAGAGATTCTCGTCGGGTTGGGCCTTAGTACGGCGATCCGGGCGCGTACGTGGCTAGTCTCGTTTAAAACTTATCTTTCCTCTTTTTCCCTGCTTCTGACTGGTTTCGTTTTTGTCTATCTTTCAGAGATGTAGCAGCAGTCTTTAGTTGATAAAATGAGGAAGGGGGCCTTTGGGACGGTCCATCAGGGCCAAAAAAGAAAGACCGTAGAAATGGCGAGTCCGGCGCCCTCTCAGGCCACGACACCGCCTGCCACGACACCACCTGCGAAGGCACCGCCTCCAATTGGTTGGGATGTTTGTACCTAGACTTCGTCCAGATATTAAACGAGAAGTCAAGTGTATCATCCTTGCACGATGACAACAGCTATCTCTCATACGCTGGTGCAGGAGGAAAGACTCAATGAAGATAGTTGACGTGCGTATGAAGGCTCTACTACTCGGCCCGCTGAGGGGGTTTGCTTCAAGAAGGTCCCATTGAATCCACGGGTCGTAACATGCATGTGAAGCGATTGAAGGAAGAGGAACTCAAGGACCGAATGACAAAGGGGCTATGTTGGCACTATGATGAGAAATGGCATAAGGGTCATCGTTGAGGACAAAAACGATTGTTGATGATCGAGCTAGCGAGTGATCCTGACGACGATGATGAGGGATAAGGATGGAAGAAGTGTGACTATGATCAGCAATCATTGTATGAAAAAGCTAGTGCAAAAGGAGCATGATATCTTCCCAGTGCAATATAAACATTTAGAGTTTATTACTAATCAACCTTGACGACAAGATTGAAATTAAGGGCGGAAGAATGTTAGAACCGATTTTCCTTATTTAGATTGTCTTTCCTTATTTATTGTATTTCCATATTCTAGTAGCTTTCCTTAATTTCCTTTTCCTATTTTCGAAATTTATGTTTCCTAATTTACATTCCCCAATTTCTATATAACGGAGATGTCGTATGGCTATTCAGGAAGGAATAATCACATTTAGTGTAGTTTGCGCATTGGAGGTTGAGTTTCCTCGAACTATCTCATTGGAGGCTTGATTCCTCGAATTAACTCACCATTTTCCTCTTTCTCTATTATCTTTTCTTTGTCTATCATCTTCTTCTTTATTTTCTGTTTTGATAGAATGGTGTTCTATCAAGTTGGTATTAGAGCAGCATGATTCGTCCTCATATCGAAGAAAATCGAAGAAATAATGGATTACTTTAATCCTAACCACTGGTATAGGACCACATTTATCCCCCCGGATTGAAATAAATACAGCCTAAAATAGTATCCATGTTTTTCATTGTAGTGTACATCGAAACCTACTTAAATCTAATGTAAAAGTTAATAAAAACCACTAAAAATTCTCTTAAATCATAACGATCCAATCTGCCAATATAAGTGATGAATGGATCCCTGTAGGGCCCACTATTGACAATAGGATAAGGTTCTGATCTCCTTGAGGCCTACTTTTGGGTCTTAATCGACCATCTTCTCCCAATTTATCTTTGCTAACTAGTGCGATTATTCACAAACTTTGCTTGTGTTACTTATCAACTCCCTAGAAACTCAAATACCTTTCTACAAGTAAACCGATTGGCCAAAACTTTTACTTACCTTCCATTGCTATAAAACTTGGTCCTTGCCACTAAAAGCATCCAAAATAAAATCAAAAAATTTTAGTGGGTTAACTTCAATGTCTTATAGATTCTTTTTATTGATCTACTATAATGGAAAATGTACTAATTTGTTACATTTGTCATTCTATGCAGGTGATGATTGTTTTGGAACTCCTATCAAAGTTTCTACAATTTTTGGAATTGTTGGAACAATTAGATTACTTGCAGGTAAATTTTTGGTGTCTCCATCAAATTTTTGGGATGGTTGTTGACAACATCTAGACATGATTTACTAACAAATTAAAAAAACTATCATGGATCCAAAAGGAAAAATGATGCTCTGCAATTTTTATCGTGCCGGAGTTTTAATTGGTAGAAGGTTGCAAAACACAAATGTTTAGATTAAGGCTGTTTGTGGACTCTTGAATGACTAATCCATCTTTGATATTCCTTTTAGATATAATGTTTATTAGTTAAATATGGTGATGAACTTATTGCTCTCTTGAGATATCCTAGGTCACACTCTTTTGGAGTTTTTAATTGGTAAATGATTATCAATGTCATTCCATTTTAAAAGAAAAAAATATTATTAATTTCATTCTTGGTTCTTTGGAGTTGCAACAATTTTTTTCAATGTATCTGTGTAGCCATCATTTCTGTAAGTATTCCCGCGTTTGCGAACTTCTGAGAGTGAAAATTAGCTATTATGTGCTTAGCAGAAAACATGAAAAAATGGTTAGGTATGTTGGGGATATATTATATGTGTACTTGCATGGTTAAGTTTACTATGCTTGCAGTTTTATTCTGGACTTCATATGCATAAGCTAGTCTTTAGACAGATGACGAGGAAATGGTGTAATATCAAACGTGTTTCACCTAACCACTTTTGTTATCTTGATTTTTTAAGTCTGATCTTCTTATTTTGATCCAGGTACTTACATACTTGTAATAACTTCCCGCAAGGAAGTTGGCAGTTATCTTGGTTTCCCTGTTTTCCGAGTAACATCTATGAAATTCCTGTCTTGCAACACTGCTTTAAGGCTTTCAGCATCTCAAGAAGTATGAGTTGTTTATCCCTTTTCTTGGTACTGAAATCTTTATCTTTCTTGATAGGAATTCTTGGAACTCTTGTAATTATGTTGAGTAACATAAAATGGGCAATGATTTTTTGTAGAAGAGAGACGAGGCTTACTTCATGAGTCTTTTGAGAACTGTGGAATCAACGCCAGGGTTGTATTACTCTTATGAATCAGATCTTACATTGAAGTAAGTCATTTTATTATCTTGACGATGTGGGCCAGCATTTGAGTGTCTACTTTTTTACGGAATTTATCTTGGAACCTGGGTCAGCACCGTAAATTTTATAAATAAAAGAAAAAATATATAAGAGGGGGACATCCCGCTTTACCTCCAAACCCAAAGAAAACACCACAGTTATAATATCGCTCTAAAGCTAGCAATTCCTTAAATAAGTACGAGGCTACGAGCCGCTTCTCTAGCTCTCCTAGGGAGCTGATACTATGATTATCCATAATAATAGATGCATAATTTTTTGACATGTCAGCAGTTGGTTGTCTTCTCTGTACTGGTGGCAAATGGTAGTATTCATTTTCCTTATTAAATTATCAATTTCCTGCCAATAGTAAAGAATCAACTAGGGATACTGGTCTTACCTTGGATGATATTGATCAACACTTGGCTATTCAATTCAATTCAAACTCCTTGGATCCCCATGGCCTTGCAATACCTAAGGCCTTCTAGTACCTTGGATGATAGTAAACAATCAAGCCGCACGCTAAAGCCAATGCAAGCAAGTAAAACCACACTAACAATCAATTGAGCTGAAAGCACTACCCTGCAAATAACCCACTCCTAGGATCCACAAGGCTAAGAAACCCTGTGAGATTGCTCTGATACCACTTTGATGCAGCTATCAGAGCATCCCTGTGCCACTTACCCAGCATCACCAGGATCGATAGCTTGAATGGTTGAACTGCTTTCTCAATATCTTCCTCACTGAAATAGATAGTTGGTTCGCCCAAGGAAGTTTTTGACGGATATTTGACATCGATTTGCACTGGAGGAAGGAAAAGCTTGTTGGATAATACTGCAAAATACGATTTCTTTCCTCGATCTCATTTTTTTTTCTGAGTTCTGTCGAACCTCCCCTCCAGTAGGAGGTTCCCCTATGGCTGCCGTGGCCACATCTCTTCAGTAGACTGAAATAGAATCTTCCTGAGGATCAAATCTTTAATAGAGACAAAAATCCAAGAATCCTACAGTACAGACCTCTGAATCCACGAAACTTTAAAGTAGTATAAGTTGTATTCTATACTTACTAGTATCTTTAATAAACTCTGGCAAGTAGTATAAGTTGTATTCTGAATGTCTTGCAGCTTACAGAGAACATGCAAGTTAACTGAAGGGAGGACCAGCAAACCACTTTGGAAGCAGGTTTGTTGTATTGTAGAATTATACTATTCTCTGTAAAATAGAATGTTACTTTAACAGTTCGGTGCAACTCCATAAAACTTGAATGCCTCAAGCAGTTCTCATTGCTTAAGGAAATATTATATAATTCTAATTCTTATTAATATTCCCAATACACAGGACCAATGCTTGTGATGTTGATGCATAAAAATACATGCAAGAAATTATGGAATTGAACTTGACCACTTGAATCTGCGAATGGATTTCTTTGTTTGACTGCTCATGCATGTCAATTTTGTGGATCCTTCAATGATAGCTTTCTAAAGGCATCAACTACTTGACGAGCATTGTGAACTTTTCAAGTTCTTACTTTTATTATGTAATCCTTTCCAAAATGAAGCAATATCTACTTCCATATACTTATATTCCCGATGAAATGTTGCATTTGCTTACATATGTGTGTGTGTTTACACTCTCATATTTGAATGTAAATATGGGAGTGTAAATATCCCCGGAGAGAGAAGTCAGCGTGCTCTCAGTTGCTTCAATCTATACTTCTGAGAAAGCAAATAGGTAGGCTTGTTCTTTCTCACAGCTATGTCTTGCGTCTCCCACGGGATTCGATGAAACTAATCTCGTCATATCAACGATTGAGTCATTAAGGTTTACTTCATTCAGTTTTCTAATGCCGCATTTGCTCCCAAGACCCTATGCAAATTTATCTACTGCTCCAGTTCCAATGATATAAATGGGGAAGGGAAAATGGTTTGCAGTGTCTAAGTCAGATTGAAAAGATAAGATAGCCTTTTCCGAGTTCAGTGCAGTTATGGAGATGGAAAGCCTGTTTTCGCCATACTACATATACGATAATAACCCCGTCTTTCAAGGGATTGATCGGAGATGACTTGAGCAAATGAATAAAGCAGCCTCGGAGAGAGGAGACGTGCTTGACCCGCCCCTTTAATCCCATACACCGTTTAGAGGGGAGGGGGAGGGGGAGGGGAGGGGGTGATAACAACATTATTTTTTTCATTTCAAGTCCTCCCAAAGTAAAAAGGGTTGTGCTATGATGGAAGACTGTCCTACTGAGCGGAAGTTTAGTCACTCCAACATTGACGTGTTGAAATTCCGGGGGATGGGTAAAGGTATTAGATGGAATGGATGTAAACCGGCACTCGTATATCTTTAGAAGGGTATGATGCAAATGACTATTGCAAAAGAGTGTCATCGTTGGTGCGCCTCATTAATAAACAATTCATTTATTTGCTGAGTGAACTATTGCGGGGCTAATGGCGAAGGGATGGGCATAAAGGTCGATCCAACTAGAAGGGAAAAGTGAATGACTTATTTATGGCGCAATCGAAAGTACTTCTGTTGGTCATGGGCGGGAGAAAGCTTCAAGGTAAAGAAGATCTTCACGTATGGATTGAGTTGCGTTAAGCAGCTAAAAGTGTTCACCGTGTCTATCAGTCATACAATCACTTGTTCTTTATCCGACGCCTGCACTCCAGAACAAATGACTGTTGAAAGGAAGAGATGATCTTATGAAGTTGATCTCAGGTTTGTCAAGGCAAGGTCTGTACCTTTTTTCCTTTCATCAAGGGTATACATGGTATTTCTCATAGAGATGATATAAGGGCTTTAATAAAAGAGCTTTCCCAATTGTGGGCAAGACTCATGACTTTTCTTAGTCTCTTTTCTCTCTTCTAAAACTTCACAAAAGAATCCTGTCTTATGGGGCTTCTTTTATCATCTTAACAATGAAAAAAGCAAAGCTACGGTTTTTATGTAATGAACCAAGCATAAGAAAGTTTAAATGCACCAATGCAGAAAATTGGTTGATGGAAAGTATTGTGCCATACATATTGCTACAATATGGCTTTCCTTTAAAGCATCAAGTAGAAGAACATTGATTGTCTTCACATGGTTGAAATAGAAATTGGAATTCCAAAGTGATGCTTAGGTTGCAAGATATCTTGCTAACACTTCTGTTTTACGGATAAGTTTCTACTTGGTACTTCAAAAGTGGGAACAACTATCATGCTTGAAATTATTGGCCTTTAAATCCATTTACCTTGTTACTGTTTCCACCTCTCTAGCTATCTTCTATGTAGGCCATGTATTACTAGATATTTACATATTGATTGCATATTGGTAGTTGAAGAGTTTTCTACTTGTTCACTGTCTTATTCTTCAAAATTACTCCTGTGTCTTTGAGAGCATGTTTTCTATTCTTAAATATAATGTTCCACGTCTTCGATATTTTTTTGCATAAAATTCATCAAGTTTTAGTTTTATTCCCTCTCAGGCTGACCCTCGCTTTGTTTGGAACAAAAGTTTAATGGAAGAACTTATTGAGTGTAAGGTAGATGTTGATTCTTCAATTTATTATGTTATGATCCGTGGGAGAATTTGGATGTTAGAGATCAGGTCAGTTGAACCATTGTATTTTCTAATGCTGTATTTGTGGTAATTGCAGCTTGATGCATTCGTCATTCCTTTGATACAGGGAAGTATCCTAAAGCTTGTCATTAGTTATGCTTTTCCAGAAAACTTTCGAAGATTGACATCACTGATTCATTCTTATGAGAATATATATATAGGGAAATGATATCGGTACGCCCTTGTTTTGATAATGGCACTCTATTTTATATTTTGTAAAAGCTGTTACAATTCCCAAAAAGCTATCGACAGCGAATCACAGAAGTTTTTAATAAAGCGAGGAGTGGCATTATCCAACCAAAGGACTGCAGGTAGCATTTCCCTATACATTAAAAACAGGTGAGCTCGAACATATTGAACATTTTTTAGTGTTTTGACTTAACCTAGGCTCAGGCTTTCAGACTGTTCAATTCACACTTAAAAATTCACCTGCCAAGATTACCTTGATCTCAAGGAGGTGTATGCGGCGCCTAGGTATGTTGGATGCACTAATTTTGATGGTTATGTAGGAGCAGCTTCGATATGGTTGATTCGGGCATTTATAATATGGTGGAATTTCAGGAACAAGAATGTGGAGAAGAGGAGCTAATCTTGAAGGAGCCACTGCTAATTTTATTGAAACCGAGCAACTCTTGGAGTTTGAAGGCTTTATATTTTCATTTTTGCAGGTAGTTCTACAGAATTTCAAGCGTATTAAAACTATACTCGCACACTTTAACATATTAGCACACTACTGAAAATTCAAATTTTATTTTAAACGGACAATGTCTTGTTTAAATCAGTCATTCCATTTTTTGTTCCATTTGTTGATAATATATCTTCCCCTTTGCATACCATATTGCTTACGTTTTTTTGAAGTTTTGTCTACCCTCATTTGATTACTCAGTTGTTGGGACTCTTTTGATGGCCCGTTTCAAACAGAAAGCGGCATCTGGATGTAATTAATCTCCTTTAATCACATGACAAACCATCCATGCTTAATAAAAACATCACATGCAATTAATCTCCTTAATCTGTCCCTCCTCCTACTTATAATACTTCCTTGAACCAATTACATGAATGCTCCTTTAGGATAGTACAGTAGCTATGGGGTATTAAAGAAACTCCTCTCTAATTATATACACTTGATGTTGTGTATACCCTTCTTACAATGATATTTCCATGTCTTATATATACACCCAATAAAGGTGTATACAAGTCATCTATGTTTCACACTCTCCCTCAAATTGTTGTACTGGGTCATGAAGCATCAAATTTCCAATCAAAGATATATGCAAGTTGATTGCTGAGGAAACATATGGTAAAATGATACAGCCTCTCGAACAACGTTGTTGTATATGGTGACAGTCCACCTCGACATGCTTTGTATGCTCATTGAAGGCCGGATTTGTTGCAATATGTATCACAGTTTTATTACCGTTCAAAAAATGTATCAAATTTTAATTTTCAGCATAGAGGAGTGGATGGAGGTCAACTTTGTACTAAAACTAATTCAGATTTTCACCAGAAACTGATTTTGGTAGACTCATGGGCCAAGGAAGAGTTTCACTGGAATTCAGCGCCAAAACTTAAATTTAGCTTAGGAAGTGCTCACACATGACCGTCAAGTCATGAACCGGTTCAGTAACTTATACTGTATGGGCAGAACCTTTACACCACTCCTTTGCACCAAAAGAACTGAATTAAAGGTACTTTTATTGCAGTCATTTTGAATGGCAAGCAGATCAAGTTAGGACTGGCCGAAACAGTAGCACTTTCAATTTAGATCAGATCTAACTGAATTGATATGATAGTTCACAGTGTCGGCTGAGAACAGAACTGAATTAACATTCAGTTTCTTTTGTCAGGAATGATGCCAAGTCTGCAGCAGGATTTATTTGAGGATCTTAAAGCAAATGGAGTCGACACAGGGGAGACCAAGATGATGCGGGGGAGTTTTGAAACTATGCTGCACATTCCCCGCATACATCTGCACCCTTCTAAGTTTATCTTAAGCCTAGTAAAAATATTTTCCCAATCGAATCACATAGTTTAGGATCCAAAACCCTAATTTTCACCAATCCTTTTCAACCCTGTTGTCTCTTCCATAGATCAGTCCTACATAATTTGGTATCATAGCTGCATGCATAATGATCCTTCCATATCTGTCCTCCATCACCTGGCTTCTAAGGATCTAATTGGACAAGTCTTACCTACCTTCTATGTTGTCAATTTTCCCACCTAGTTAAAATTATCGTTCTTACAAGATGGATGAGAAGCTTATATCTATTTTGTTTGTTTGATACATCTTCATGTGTTTGCTTATAATCAGGATGAGCAAGAATGAAATTGATTCTATAGTCTTGTTTTCCCAATCCATGAACTTAAATTTTATTTTAAGAATTAAAGTGAGGCTTTGAATGATAATTTTGTATCTGAAATGTGTTCATTTACATGCATCCTTAAAAGAGATAGGCAATGTAGGATCTGTTTTAGGGAGATTCTTCTGAAATATCAAATGCTAAAATCAAATTTTCATCTTCTGTTTCATACCTTTTTTATGTATGTTGATTAATTGATCTTTTGAAAAATGGTAAGGTATAATGTCACTAACTCGAGTGGCTTCTGAAATTCATCTGTATTTTTATTTTTTTTGGAATTAAACTAAGTAAATTCTAGCATGTAAATTAACACTTGGGAAGATTTAATTTTTTTTTCATACATAAATTATGCTCGTTTCTATTTCCTTTTCAGATTCGAGGTTCAATTCCACTTCTTTGGGAGCAAATTGTGGACTTAAGTTATAAACCCCAACTTAAAATAATTGATCATGAAGAAACAGTACGTAAATTGCTTTGACATATATTAGTTGATTTTGTAGTGGAGAACATTCATTATATGTACATCTAATCGTTTGGTTGTAGCCAAAAGTTGTGGAACGCCATTTTTATGATCTTACACAGAGATATGGAGAGACCATAGCGGTTGACTTAACTGATAAAGTAAGGTGTTTATCTTCACATTTTGCTTTACATTTTTCGTTCTGGATCGATCAGTATGTTTTATATTCACATGTTCTTTATCATTTTGCTCTGGCTTGACTTTTTCTTGTGGATGGAACCTGGTCTTAAATTTCACAGTTCCTCTGAATGAGTATAAGCTGTTGTTCTTTCTGAAAGGAATTATCTGTGGCTTCAATTTTGGGTGAACTAAGTAAATTACTACATATTAACGGCTATCATTAATCTTGAAATGTGACTTGTTTCTTTTATCATTGCTTCTTGCTCGCCTCCCTAAAACTTTCTTTCATTCCATCCATATGAACTCTTAAGACTTTTTTCTCATTCCATCCATATGCACAAATCTAAGACTATGTTTCATTCCATATGCATTATCTTTCATGAAAGTTTGGATTTTGATTGTTGCCGATAGTATTCAATTTTATGACCAATTAAAAGTATTGAATTTTAGGACCAATCGTTGGTTAGGTGTCTTATTAATTATTCGAAAATTTTGCACAGAATGCCGGATTTGCTTCCATATAATCTTTGGTTATGTAAGCAATGATTTCATCTCTAAATCTTTAAAACAATTGTCTAAGCAAAGAAAATGCCAGAAAATATTTGTTCTGTTTGCTTTCAAAACTGTAAAATGAGATTGCCTCCTTTATTTCTTTTAGGTCCATTGAAATTTGCAGATCTAAATGAATGATGCAAAGAATAGCCTATCATATATATTCTTGTTCTATACCCAATTACGCATAACCTTATAATCAGAACACCCATTTCATGTTCTTGTAGTGATTTGGTTATTATGTAATTTCGTGTAAATTTTCTTCCTTTGTATGTATGATCACTGTCTGTTGCTACTATTGTTAAACATTCTTTATAGCCTGGCATGTTTATAGATTTCAATTGCATTGATTTTCACTCTCATATTGTATAAAAGAAAATAATTAAAATTTATGTGATTGAGTTCACTTATACCCTAATGATGACGAGTTCTAGTATCTTACATGAAGGTCAGGAGGTCACAGTTTCGATGATCATGCAAAGAATAAAGAATCTTCATTATAAGCGTAGAAACAGGAAATTTAGTTGGTTTTCCTATTGTTGTCATGTTATCTTTGATTTGCACATGTGGTTATTGTTGGAGTGGACCCATTCCGCCTTTCGCATCCTTCCAATCATCATGTCAGCCATGCATTTTCTGCTATAAGTGGACAGATCTTTTTATTGATTGACTCCTATTGGTGACTTCGGCACAAGGATTTTACTGAAAGCCCTCTTCTTTACATAATGTCGTTGGATATTTTTGTTTAGGTCATTGGATATTTGTGTGTTGCATAGCTACATATGAGTGAGCAGTTCTTATGACTAGTATCATTCAATTATGACTTCTGGATATTCCATACACATTGTTACCTTGTATTTTCTTTATCTTAGTCATTTTTTTTATTGTAATTGCAGCACGGTGATGAAGGTCAGCTAAGTATGGCATTTGCTGCTGAAATGCAAAAGCTTCCAAGTCTTAGGTGGGTTCCATATTTACGGTCTTATTCATATTTTTTGTGCATATATTGAACAGTTTGACTCTCCTAACCATTTTCAATTTATTGTTCCATGCATTGGTTTTGGAATGGTTGTTGACTCCAAGTTAGTGTAATATGATTAGGACTACTTAAATATGCATTTTCAAGTGAGCAATTTTTTTAATAGATAACTTCAACATAAGTTATGCTTCTGCAAAGACTGCCTCAATTTATTTGCATTTGCAGGCTACTTGTGTCATTTGGGTTTTTCAAGCAACCTACCCTATAACTTTCTTTGTTCTTATGGGTTGAATTCCGTGTAGTAATTGAAATTTATTATTCTACTACTCACATTATTGTATAAAATTAATTATTCCAAAGGAACAAACAGTTATCTTTATATCAGAATTTTACATGACATTGGAGAAACCTCTCTTTCTATTTATAATTGATGAAGAAAATGTTCCATTAGAGGGGATTGATGGTCTTTGTTTTAGGTAAGTGTATGCGGGCATCCTTTATTGCACCTATTCCCAGCAAAGACAAGGCTGATCATCCCGCTGATTTCCAACCTATCAGTCTGGTGGGTTGTTTGTACAAATTACTTGCTATTGTCATAGCTGATATGATGAAGAAACTGCTGGGCAAAGTGATCTCGCAAAGGCAGAGTGCCTTCATTCTGGGTAGGCAATTTAGAACCGGAAGTGTACATCCACACCAATTTAATAAAACCTCTTCTCGCAGGAGGGAATTTGACCTCAATGTAGTTTATGTGTAATTCTCTTTTCATGCATATGAAATTTGTTGTGAACAAATTTTCATTGTATATCTAGCTAATGTTTCTAAAAATAAATGTATTATGATATTCGTTCATGCCTTGGAACATTTCTATGGAAAAGCCATCGTTCACTATACCTGAAATAGAAGATTTTATTGAAGAACAAAAGATACTATACAACCAGAATTGGAGGCCTAAAGCATAGGCACTCGAAGAAATGAAACTAAATATCATGCATACAATAGCACAAACAATATTGATACAGTTAGCACCAAAGTCTGCTAATTGATCTACCACTGAACTTCCCAACAAATATTGACCAATGAAGTTCAAAGGCCACAAACATATCATCTATTTCTTGGAAAAGTTGTAATGTTCTCCAAGACAAGGGACTCCATCAACCATTTGGTTATTAGAGAAGAATTGTCTTTAGTCCAAACTTTCATAAGGTTGAACCAAGTAAGGAACTTTAAGCTAAACTGTGTCTCTTTTGTTTCCATTTTAACGACATCCTCCACAATACCAACATATGCTTGAATAACTGAACCAGAATAGTCCATTTCCGCTTCACCAAAGCTATACTTCCTAGAAAATCTCCATAAAAACCTTACTAGTGCCAAAATTTAGCTTTGTCCAGCCCTACTGGGATTTAGCCCATGCTTCCCTAAGCCACCAAAGATTTACAAAGTTCATGCACACACTAATTCAATCCTGAATTAGGTTACATGGAGAAATGTGCCCTTGAAGAACTAGGGCTCAGGGCTCAGGGCTCTTTCCATAAATTCCCTAATTGTTGAATTAATTAAACCCCTAGACTTTTATGGGAACTTGAGAAATACCTCATATTGATATAGTATACCACTAATACACTTACGATTTTGATTTTGATATGTGTTTCGATTTCGGCATGCATTTCAGTGTGAATGAAAATAGAAACATATTGGTCGTTTCATGTCGGTTTCAGTGGAAATCTAAAACCATGCAATGAAGTTTCGATTGCCTTTTCTACTCAATTCAAAGTGTTCTTTTTTTAATAGTTTCCAAGTGTTCTATTTCTTCGTACATGATATATCTACATGTTATCACTCAAGTTGGTTACGAACATAGCAGGTTTAGCACCTATTGTAGGTGACTAGCATAATAGTGTTGCATTTTGACCTTTTCATTTTCATTTATTTTAATTATCTCATTCGATTCATTGCTTTGAGCAGCTTAGTTCAGTTCTAAATTGATCTTTATATGACTGGGTTGCAGATATGTCTCTTTTGACTTCCATCAATGTTGTGGCAATGCAAACTTTGATAACTTACAACTTCTCTTTGATCAAATTTCTGATGATGTTGAAAAGCAAAGGTAGTCAAGTTGTGTGAAGAATGATTTTCATGACAGTTCCTACATAAGACTTCTTCAAGATGTTTTACAATTTCAAGGTATACTGGTTACAAGTAATCCTGTTTTTAATTCATTATTGTTCCAGCTGAGCAGATATTTTCTAATAAACTCAGAAGGGCAAATACTCTTGGAGCAGAAAGGAATTACTAGAGTTAATTGCATTGATTGCCTGGATCGTACGAATGTTACCCAGGTTTGTTGAAATGATCTATGGCGATGTACTGCTGAACCTTTTATTCTTAGTTCCTTTTTCCTTTAAGAGGCTGTTTTGGATTTCCTTCCTGGTGCATGTGAAAGCGATCCCATGTTACTACAGCGGTATATAGCATGGGAAGGTTGTAAAACCCTAGAATGTGATAAAAGGTTCGTTATTATCAAGATATTTGTTATTTCTCAACTAGGAGCCAGATGAAACTGCAAGCATAATTAAGAGCAAATGAAAAATAAACTACTTCAATTCAGAATGCATTCTTACTGAACTTTTATTAGAGAGCCCCTGCATGACTTTTAATAGGTCACAGTATATATAATTTTTTATCCATAATAAATGTAGGACTCGAGATTGGAGAATCTAATTGAAAATGTGACTAGATTCTCCTTCTAAATGCCGTACCCAGGCTTCCTGCTGATAATGGATGGGTAGAGTTCTTTTATAAAAAATGGACCTAGTTATTGCCAGTTATAGATCTATACTTATTTTTTTAGAGGCTGTGGTGTTGGTAGTCATGGTAGTGGGAGAAGAGGAAACTATTGTGGTCATGTTTCATTGGGACTCGTGTACAGGAGGCACGGAAGTATACTCATTGTGTCCTAACTCCTAACCAATTACACATTTGACACTTGTTTGGATTTACATTGCAAGCTGACATGAGCCAATTACGTATCTTGAACTCGTCTCAGTAATCTCTTTCCAATGGTAATACAAAAACTCCCAGAAATAAATTATCAACAATTATCTTTCAAAAAAACAAATAAATTATCAACAATTGATGAAAAATTAACAGACCTCTTAAGTTTTTTTTTGACTTTGAATGCCACTTATGCCAATATTATTCTTATTGCGTTATTTTCTTCTATCATTGGCTCCCTAGGGCTTTGACTTAGGAGCCTCAAACCATATTATTGGTGACATAGCTGTGTTCTCATTGTTAAATGTCTTCTTCATCTGGTTTTGCTTCCCTATTAGATGGTACCACATCTAGAGTTTTCAGGGTTGGTACTGTACATCCTGGTTCTAACATCATTTTGTATTCCTTTCTCCAAAATTTCCCTTGAATCTTATGTCTGTTAGTAAACTCACTCATTCTCTTTATTGTTATGTAATGTTTGGTCCATCAAGTTGTTTATTTCAAGATCTAAAGAAGAAGACGAAGATTGGTGGAGGTTGTGAGTTTATAGTTCTATAATACTTTACTGAGGGCATCTCAAGTATTGCACTTCAAGCTGAAATTCATAGTTCCTTCATTGTCATCCTTGTCATACTCAAGGTGTGAAGTTTGTGGGGTGAATTTTCCTTCTATTCTAGAACATAAAACTATTTGGTTTCTTTAATCTATTATGATGCTTGGGGTCCGTGTAGGATTACAAATGTGTTTGATTTATATTTATTTTGTTAAATGTTAGTATGGTCATTTACGATTGGCGTGGTTTTTTTTATAATTAAGGTTGTTCTAGGTTATTTTCTATTTTTAGGTCATGTCATATGGAGGCTTAAATCAGTTTGGATTGAAAAAGTTCGTTTTGAGTTTGTTAAAATGGATAAGGTAGGAGATGAAGAAGGAGAGGAAGAAGATGGTATATGTGGATGACATTGTAATCTAGGTGAGGGATTTCATTTCAAATCATTTCCCAAACCTCTTCCTTTCTGAATTGCCTTTATGCTTCCACAAGAACCTTCCATCTGAAAACAAAAGTAACAAAATTCCATGTGTATAATTGTTGGTGCTCTTGGTGTTTTTGTCCAATGCTCTTATTTGTTCCAAATCCATTCCATAAGTGAGCTACTGAGTTTGAAACTTATTTATGTTGACTAATTATTGGTTGATCAAACTATTTTGTATCTTAGGGTGGAGTATATTAGTAAGTAGCATATTCCTGATTTAGCAGGTTGCATGCATATCAATCTTAAAGTCGTACACATCTTAATGCTTACACAGAGTTATCTGGCTCGGAAAGTGTTGAACTTCCAGCTGCATAGGGTAGGGTTGCTTTCTTCAACCGAATGCATATCCATGTATGCTGATATTTATGAAAAGTTCAAAATATGTAAGTGGTTTCCCATCCTATTTGAAATTTTTGCATGCCCGGGTACTTAAAATCTCATAGATCACATGATAAAATGTTTGCTGTTCTGGTAGTGTGGGTGGAGCACGGTGACGAGATAAGCCTGGAATATTCTGGTACACATGCCCTGAAAGGAGACCTTGTCAGGTACCTTCTGAACATTTTTTCTGTGCTTTTGAAGTCATGTATAAATTTAATTTTCAGCCCGAACGCTAGTTTATTTCTTCCACTAAATATTCTAGCTCCTCAATACTGCAGATTTGGAAGGCAGACTGTGTCTGGACTGATCAAGGATGGGATGAGTGCTCTTTCACGATATTATTTGAATAATTTTCACGATGGCATTCGACAGGCATGCTGCATTTATAATTTTCTATGTTCTATTTTCTCCATTTCCCATGATTCTGCTATCCAAATGCCTTCATAGTTTAGTAACTCATGCATTCTGTTACTTCGGCATTCCTATGGAAAGATTAAATTTGATGGAATTACCCAATTGTTATGCCTCTCTGAAGCTATGCCCAAAATATCTCCGAGATTTTCAAAATATAGCGATTTTATCGTGACATTTTGATAAAAGGACAAAATCCCGAAATAATCCCAAGAATTTAAAAAATAGCGCGATATTTTCATTTACCATGATAATATCACTGTATTTTTTTATTTTTTATTTTATCTTAATTTATATATATATTTATATATTTTTTTAAACAAATTTTATTTATCGTTTTTCCCCGATATAAACCCGAAGAAATAAAACAAATTTAATATATCCTGTGATTTTCCCTTGCCGAGAAATTCCAGAGAATGATATTTGTGACATAGCTCTGAAAACACTTAATTTCAGGATGCAATGGATCTCATCAGTGGTCAGTATACTGTCAGCCGAAGTAATCCTTCACCATTCGAGCTTAATGGGTTCGAATCATTTTCGGTAAGTAATATCAAGATCTGCCCTCTGCTGAATATCAATGAAGTCATTTGTGACCATTCAATTGCATTTTCAAGTTATGGATGGTTACTTCACCTTTATAATTCTGTTTAAACTATTAGATTGTTTGTTTTCTTCCATCATTATTGTTCATTGGCTCCCATTGGCAATTGATTTATGGCATCATTTCCTCTTATATGTGCCCATCTCACATGGAACTGATGAAAAATTTCGCAGTATCTTCCTGTAGCATCTGCTTTAGTAGTAGGTGGCCTTACACTGACGACATTCACACTTAACCAAGGTATCATCACTCCTTATTTCACACTTCTCTTAACATTTTCCTATAAATAACTGCAGAGCAAGTGATTCTGTTTTTTTCTCTCTCTCTACAGTGGGACGCCATGTTCACCATTTCGTTTCTTCGATACTTTGGGCTGGTTTGACAGCTGGGGCAGTGGCTGTGGTGAAAGCTAACGGGAGGCAGTTCTGCTCCAGGCCTCGTTTGTGCCATCTTCTGTAAACTACTTGTTTAGGTAGAAATCTTTGAACTCTTTCTATAACAAAATCAAGCGCATCATCAATTTGTAATTTGTAAAAAAATGTAAGGATTTTAATTTGTATGAATCCTGCAGTTATATTATGATAATAACCGATTAATGGACGCAAACTACATTTGTCACATGCTTTTTCCTATCAGAATTTCAGTCAGTGCACTATCTGCTCCTTCAGAGCGGAAGTACATTTTTCAAGGAAAAAAACTCCAAAAACTCAACACCCACATTAGCTCCATTATGTTGATAAAGAAACCCACATTTGCTCCCTTGTTTTAATGATTTAACACTAATAATCTCTCTTCATTTTGATAATGACACCGATCTTCACTTGAATTTTTTACAACCAGATGCCCATTTTTTCCAATCCGCCTAGCCTAGGTCACATCACTTGACCACACACCTACGCTTTCAGGTAAATAGTGTTAAAGGAAAGAATTGTCTATGTACCACATGAGACATTCCAATGGACCCACATTTATATCTCTCTATATCTCTAAGGTGGGTCCTAGAAATTTCAAACTTGCTGTATGGGTGAAATTTAACTCACTCATTACCCCCACTGAGAAGGTGGGATATTGGAATTCACGTGAACATATATTGGGAAGGAAATGACTTCTAAAACGGGATTTTTTCATTTCGTGGGGAATTCACGTGAACTAGTTTTTGGTGTGTGCCCCCCACTAGGTTTTCGTGGGGAATTCACGTGAACATATTGGAATTCACGTGAACAAGTTTCACTCATTGTCCCCACAATGTTTTTTTTTTTGCATTTCATGGAGTTTCTTGTCTTCTTTCCCATGTGTCACAACGTAGGATTTCATCTCTATTTCCCTAAAGAAATCTCCTTTCTTTCCTAACAACCACTTTTTGGGTGTGTGCCATGTGAAATGTGAAACTGATCTAGTTCGTTGGTCTCACTTGTGAGCACAAGTTTAGTCCTTTGTTGTTGCCTCCTTCATTGAGCATATGATCCTAGCCCCTTGATTCAGTAAGCCTTGTTAAGGGTTTCACCCGTAGTTAGCAAAACTCCGTTTTAAACTGTGTTTTCTTGAAGAAAAAAAAAACATGTTTTATTGGTGTGCTGTTTAATACTCTGTTTAACACTTACAATGAAAAGAACTCCGTTTTTTTTAAGGCAAACATTTTAAACGTTTAAAACGTGTTTTAAATGGTTTAAACATGTTTTTTTTTTTTTTTTTTTTTTTGCCAACTTTCCAATTTTAACCCCACCATATTTTGTAAATGAGTCAGTGACAAAATTTTAAACTCATTTTCTTGTGTTTCAGTGTTTTTACTACATCTTTTTGAACCAATATTGTATTAAACTCGAATGGAAAACACTTTGAAAACAGGATTCCGTGCTGAAAATAAGAAAGGGGATGGACATGACTGTTGATTTGACCTTTTTAGAGGTGTATTACTGTATTTATTGCTTTTCTGGTGACTTGAACCCCCTTCTTTTGTCTTTTAGTGGACGTGGCTCCATTAGTTGATGCCCTTTTTTTCCCGAAACGGATTCCTGTTTTCCTAGCAGCTCTCAACTCGAATTGTTGCCATCCCCTTTTTTGCCGATAGAAAATTAAACCATTGATTTTTCTAGGCCTTGATTTTACGCATGAGATCTCAATTCGGCATGGGATCAGAATGCCACTTGATCACCGATAGGTGTTCTCTGCTCCGTATGGATGCCAGAATTTTTTTGGTTCTTGGGACTTTGGTGGAATTTCCGCAGGAAACCCACGTTTGGTTGCTAGTTATATAGTGGGCAAAAAAGAATCCCACAAACCAAAATAACCCCGCACGAAACCCAAAGCTGGAAGAAAAATCCCAGGAACCAAAATAATCCCGCACGAAATCCGAGGAACCAAAATAACCAAAAGAAGAACTTTTGTCTTCCCAACAGTTCAAGCAACTCGCTCCTATGGGCTTGTTTCGTAAACTTGCTCTTAGATTCAAGTTTCAACTTATCGTTGGGAAAACACTATTTTGTGGGTCATCTCATGATTTCAAACAAGATTAGAGCGAGAGTGCAACCAAACAAATCCATACACGCCACATGGCATGGGAGGGATAGTTTTGCCATTTTAAGGAAAACATCGAAGAAGAAAAAATCAAAATTGCTGACGTGTGAAGAGGCAATTTGTTCGGTTCCACTCTCGGTCCCCAACTTGGTTACCAAATCATTATCATTATTCTTTTATTCGTTCAACGAGACACCCAACTCACACAACCTTTAGTCTGTTATTTATGTTGGAACCCGGGTAGAATCCACCCTTCAAAACTAGCAGTTAAGGGGGGAGTGATCAAGCAATCCTAAGCCATTGAACAGAAGCTTGATAAAATGCATTTTTTTTTAATTATCAAAACAAGGTAGTGCAAATATCAATAGCCTTTATTTATATTTGCTATTTAACACTTCGTTTTATTCTCAGGCTCTCTACTTAAAGCATTATTTGAGAGCTTTTGACAGCTTTTAAATAATGTAAAACAAGGTGAGTTCGCCTCATTATAAAAACATCTTCGTGTGAATATCCGTCTCCTAACAAAATGGAGATGTAAAAAACTGTGGTTCTCTATCGTAACACGTTCACAAGAAAACAAACAACAAGCCTAATTGGTCTTATTTGCAAATAAAATTAGGGCCCAGTTGGATGCCGAGAAGATTTTGATTTGGATTTCTCATATTTGCAGCCCATTTTGCGTTGTGATTTGGATCCGGATCAAATCCTTTGATTTCTAAATCAACGAGAGACTGACAGTGAAAAAAAGTCAGATTTCCAAATATGTTGTGGAAATAAGTAATTGGAAATCCACAGATCTGACAGTTTCCTTCACCCTCTTTGCTCCTCAACCTCTCCCCTCCAGTAGGAAGTACCCCCTTTCTTCTATGTCTCCCTCAACATGAGCTGGCGGATCTATTCATTTTGTATTCAAAACTCAATTCCAAATCCAAATACAGAATATGAGGTATCCAAACGGGCCCTTAGGGATTTGCTTGGCAATTTTGCAGAAAGCCATTTCGCAGTGCACTTTTGCAGGAGAGAACTGGCACCACATGTTGGATATTTTAAAAGTATTTTATTGGGAAAATTATTAAAAAAATGCAAAGTTTTGTCTAAATTGTGAATAAAGTGTAGTGATTTGAAAATTATAAAAAATGTGTTGTCAGGTGAGAGAAGATGGCTTTTAGGACAAATATACCCCTCATAATGGTTCCGGGGTATAAAATGTGGTTCCCTAATGGTTCCGGGGTATAAAATGTGGTTCCCTAGTGGTTCCGAGGTATAAAATGTGGTTCCGTAGTGGTTCCGGGGTAGAAAATGTGGTTCCCTAGTAGTTCCGGGGTATAAAATGTGGTTCCCTAGTGGTTCTGCGGTATAAAATGTGGTTCCGTAGTGGTTCCGGGGTATACAATGTGGTTCCGTAGTGGTTCCGGAGTATAGAATGTGGTTCCGTAGTGGTTCCGAGGTATAAAATGTGGTTCCCTAGTGGTTCCGGGGTAGAAAATGTGGTTCCCTAGTGGTCTTGGAGTAGAAAATGTGGTTCCCTAGTGGTTCCGAGGCATAAAATGTGGTTCGGTAGTGGTTCGAGGGTATAAAATGTGGTTCCCTAATGGTTCCGAGGTATAAAATGTGGTTCCATAGTGGTTCCGAGGTAGAAAATGTGGTTCTGTAATGATTCTGGGGTATAAAATGTGGTTCCGTAGTAGTTCCGAGGTATAAAATGTGGTTCCCTAGTGGTTCCGGCGTATAAAATGTGGTTCTCTAGTGGTTCCAGGGTAGAAAATGTGGTTCTCTAGTGGTTTCGGGGTATAAAATGTGGTTCCCTAGTGGTTCCAAGATATAAAATTTGGTTCCCTAGTGGTTCCGGGGTAGAAAATCTGGTTCCCACGCCGGGCCCGTACGGGCCGGGTCACCCGCATGTCACCCGGATTTTTGCCGTATTTTTTAAGATGTTTTTGGGAAATGTTATCCGCACTACCGTATTTTGATGAGGACACTCCTCACTTTATTAAAAGTACGGTATGGCCCGCACCATAGGATGATCCAAACCGTCCATTAGATGGGCTACAGCCTAAATAGGTTGTGCCCCAAAAAGCATTTCCATAGGTTTATCCTAACCCTCTGATCAGAATGTTAGAGGGTTGGTCCTAACCCTCTATAGATCGGAGGGTTAGGATCAACCTATGGAAATGATTTTTGGGACACAACCAATTTAGGCTGTGGCCCATCTAATTGACGCTTTGGATCATCCTATGGGGGGCCATACCGTACTTTTAATTAAATGAGGAGTGCCCTCATCAAAATACAGTAGTGTGGATAACATTTCCCTTTTTTGTATGGGAATTTGCTAGCCACCTTTGCCGAGGCAACTTCTCGGCTTGCGGCCCATCCTTTGATGCAAAGATTGGCACAAGTAATATGGGTGCAAAGGTGGCTAGCAAAAGCATAATTGCAAAAACTAGTAATCATTACTTGCAAAAAATAGTAATCATTACGGATTTGTGGGAAGTGCGAAGTTTTAAATGAAAAATTACGAAAAAATGAAAGCAAAGTATTAAAATTACGAAAAAATACCAAAATGATGCACTAACATATGACAATTACCGAACTACAAAGTTTGACTGTCTTCCGTCGGAAGTCCGAACGTTTGTTCGGAAGCTAGTAGAATAGGGATAATTCCAAAGATTTTTATTTTCAAATTGAGTAAAATTTCGAAGGATAATAAGGATATACATTGTGATTTTAGTGTCATGCAGGCAACCATAAATTGAAGCTTGATTTTGATGTTTTAGAATAAAAAAATGCAAAGAAAATGGATTTATCTTGAAAATGGGGAAAACAACAAAATTCAGTTTTAAGCTCAAAATTCATTTTCTTTGCATTTTGTAACACTGCTTCGATAAGTTTATCATGAATAAACTCTGATGATTGCCAAACCCTGTTGTAAATGGCAACCTTCAAAACCCTTCCATGGAGTTTTCCACGTTAGAAAAGTCTTGAGGAAGAAGAAGGTGGTAGGTGAGAAGGTAATAAGTGTATAGGGATAGGTGCAAAAAGGTGGAGAGAAAAAAGAGGTATGAGGGGTATATTTGTCCTAAAAGCCATATTTTCTCACCTGACAACACCTTTTTTATAAATTTCAAATCAATACCCTTTGTTCACAATTTCGCATAAACTTTGCATTTTTTTAATGATTTTCCCTATTTTATTTTGTAAAATAGAAAAATAAGATTTTTCAAAAAGACACTTCCTTTTTGTGAAATGGTATTTCCATCCAAAAGAGACTTGTTGCGAAAATGTGTTATTTTGAATGAATGTGTATTTTCATTTATAAGGGTGCCTTCATGTCTTTTTATCTTCTATAAAAGAAGGTTTGGGATCTCTTTTTCAACAGGAGTTTCTCATGTTTTACTCTTCTGTATTCCTTATTTTTTTAAGGGCATAGTGGTTGCTTTGAACTTGGGATACAACCATTGTTCCTAGTGTAGGCATTGTATCCTCAGGACTTATTTCCATGGTAGCCACCTGCATATATAAGTGGGGAAATTATAGTCTTTAAGAGAAAGCTTTGACTTGCCTTGCATATATAAGTGGGGAAATTAAAGTCTTTAAGAGAAAGCTTTGACTTGCCTTGCCTACTTCTCTTTCTCTACTCTCCTCTTTCTTTTCTCTAAACAATTTGGTCATCCCCATACCAATTTGTAACACCTCATACAAGATTTTGTCTCGAAGATTAATTTAATTCATCTGATGTTGGTGTTCTCGCAAAAGTGAGCCATGAAACAGCTTTATGCAAAACTGCATAACAAATCAAATAAAATTATTGTAATTTATCTTACATTGTAATTTAATTCATCATTCTTATAGTATCATTCTCCCAAAATATGATATGTTGGAAGAGGAAGCATAGTATATATTTATTTAGAAGATTCGTATGTCCCATGAATAGACATCACATATAAAAATATAAAAATAAGAGGGATGCTAAACTCACAGGAGCCCTTGTAGAAACAGGCTAGAATGCGGGGCACGTACCATTGGATCCACATTAACTGCACTCACAATGGCGTGGATCCAATGGTGCCGCCCTTCTCTTCGGATTCTGCAAGGGCTCCTGTCAGTTTAGCATATTCCTCTGAAAATAGTAATGTAGTCTTCGCAGAAGGGACAAGCAATACTAGGTTTATGGGATTTGCTAGGGTCCATCACAAAAGGCATTCGGTGGAACGCCCGTTGCATTTGAGAGCAGCCAGCTCATGAATAATGACAAAATCTGTTGGAAAGTGAGCTTATATAGCTGCTCTCACATGCAACGGACGTTCCTGGAAATGCCTTTTGCGATGGACCCTAGCAAATCCCTAAGTTTATTGGGTCTGATGGTGCAATGTGGTGCTTTTATGGAAAGTCTTCGATCTCAGCTTTAACATGCATCAAGATTATGTACGTTCACTGTGCTTGCAAAATCTACTCTACAAAGTGAAGGTAAGTGTTGCACTCATCTTTCTGGACAATGCAGTGATATGTATAGATGCTTCTAGGTTTCTTTTTCTTTTTTTATGGGTAAGCTGGGGATAGGCAGACCCCGACCAGATTTATTAAAAGATATGTATAGATGCTGGCTGCAACTTGAGCCGGGTTTTACCCGACCCGCATCGACCCGACCCGAAAATAGCTTGGGTCGGGTTCAGGTTTCATGGGTTTCGGGTCGAGCCGGGTTCAGGATTCAAAAGCCCGCATGAATCTCGGGTCGAGCCGGGTTTGAAGGGGCCCGACCCAACCCGACCCGAGTTACATAAGTTATAGTATGTACATTTTTTTCTATTGTTAGTTAAAAGTTAAAGGGATAATTACATTTACACCCCCTCTAGTTTCTGACACATCCACTTCCACCCCTATAGTTTAAAACGTGACAAATACACCCTTGTAGTTTCAATTTGTTTAAGGTAGGCCCCCTCAGCTGAAGGTTCGTCCATAGATTGAAGGGTTAGGATGATCCGATGGAGCTGATTTTTTGGGCACACCCTATCTATGTCAGGACCCATCAAATGAACGCTTTGGATCATCCAAACAATGTGGGCCCACATTATTTGGATGATTTTTTGGTAGTGTTTGGAATCGGGTAGGGGCCCACATTATTTGGATGATCCAAAGCGTTCATTTGATGGGTCTTGACATAGATATGGTGTGCCCAAAAAATCAGCTCCATCGGATCATCCTAACCCTTCAATCTATGGACGAACCTTCAGCTGAGGGGGCAAACCTTAAACAAATTGAAACTACAGGGGTGTATTTGTCACGTTTTAAACTATAGGGGTAGAAGTGGATGTGTCAGAAACTAGAGTGGGTGTAAATGTAATTATCTCAAAGTTAAAAGTGAAAACCCACGCACCCACTGTTACTGTATGTGAGTGTAATTTCTGCTTCTATGAGTTGAGTTGATTCAAGTGTTTGATTCAGCATTGTTTGATTGTAATTACAACATTGTTTGATTACATCATTGTTTGATTCAAGTGTGATGTGTGTAATTACATCATTGTTCGATTCAAGTGTAATGTGAGTGTAATTTCTGCTTCTATGAGTTGAGTTGCCTTGCCAAACAAGAATTTTACTTAAAAATTTGCGTCAACGTGAAAAAACCCGACCCGACCCGAGATTTATCATGGGTAGGGCCGGGTTTGGGAATCGTGGGTTTTCCGAAAAAAAACCCGACCCGACCCGACCAGAGATATTTCTCGGGTAGGGTTGGGTTCTCCAAAACCCGACCCGCCCGACCCGAGTTGCAGCCCTACTTCTAGGTTTCTTCTCCTTCTAAGTAGACCTCTTTTTCTCAAAAAGAGAAAGGATAACTGCACTCCCTTATTTTGAACTTTTGATAACGCCACTCCATTTCATAAATGCTTTAACAACCAATTGCTTGGCAATGTTTGATGCATAGTATTAAAACCCATGTAGTTGACTCCAAACAAGGAGACAGATGGATGGTTTCTTTCCTTTCTACTATACATAGAAATGAGAGAAGGTAAGGAGGGAGATGCTGTTCCACAACCAAGGTGACGCAAATAGCACAAAACGCCACCATTTTGGCCCTATTAAGAGTGGAACCACTGTTTTGGTGCTACCACTTCCGTACTATCCTTTGCTTTGCATCACTCATTCAATCCTTTTTATTTTTAACCTTTTCTCCTTTAATTTTATTATCTAGCAAGTAAAATGATATTTCCACCCCCCTCTTTGGGCATGTTACTAATGGTTGTACTATTAATCTTGGACGTCTACATGAGTACATGGCGAGTTGTACAGTAGTCAAGCAAAGAAGTAGGAAAATTCAAAAATCCACATTCAACACGTAGTAATCAGTTCATAAGACAGCTAATTATAATTGGGTTTTCCTAAGGAGTGCCCTTAATCGTTAAGATGCATTGGAAATGATATTTCACGCATGTTTTGATAAATGAGTCTGAGAGTATGTGTAGTTTTATTAGAGAAATTATATGGTGCCCGCTCAGGAACTTATACTAGCAGGGGCATCTGCCCTCGGTATTTGATCCAACAGCTGCCCTTTAAAAAGTTGAAAAAGTGGGCCGTTGTTCGATCAAATATCAAGGATGGATGCCCCACCAGTGTATGTGCCCGATCGGGCAGTATAAAATCTCTTTTTTACTAAGCCGTGTGTAAAATGATTTGTAAAATATCATTTCCAATGCACCCTAGCGAGTGTGCCCTCCGGGCACTTGTTAGCAAAACCCGCTTATTTGTCACCGCAGCACGCATGCAGCTATAGTGGATCCCATCACATGGATTGTCTAGATAATATGCACAAACACATTGTATGTTGGTAACGAGCAATGAAGGCAATTCCACTTGTGATGGTCTAAACGAGGGACTAGCATATCATTATTATTTGAATCAAAAGAAAAGAAAGAAAGCAACGGTAATGCAAAAGAAAGGAAGACAATGAGGCAATGCATCTACGAAGAGTACGGTGAGAAGGTGAATCAAGTCTTTTGTACTATTCAAATAGCTTTTGATGCTCTAAAAGTATATGAAAACGACTCAATTAAAAAAATACAAATAAAATAGGCTAATGATATGACACCACGGTCAATGTTTAGATAATGAGGCAAACACAGCTTATTTTGCACTGTACTTTCTAATCAAAAGCCAGGTGAGTTTGCCTCATTATCAAAGCATGGTTGTGTAGATATCAGTTGCCATAAAATATTACTTTTAAGCAATGTATCTATTTACACGCATTTTCGGGTATCATTGGTCACAAGAAACCGACTTGTTAGATGATGGATCGTTTGCACCAAGTCAATAAAGTTATGAGCCAGGCTCGCACTTGATAAGAGTGGGAAACATGCGAATGGTGGAACCTAGAAGATTAGATAGTTGTCAACATTTCCCATCTACTTATACCTGACTCTAAGTTTGATCAGTCGAGCGGGACTGAGTTGATGAATAACTTCCCACTTGGACTGGGTCAAAGAAGTGGAGCTTTAGTTGCCACTTGAGGGAAGGTGAGTGATAACCACCTGAAAAATGGAGGACGTGCAACTAAGCGAGCCTAAGATGGGCAGCTACCAAAAAGAGTTCCCTTCATGAGAACATGGGGTAATGAAGAGTGGTTACCCGAATAAAACTATATAAGAAGACGTCCGTATTCAAGGAAGAGGTCCCAGAACCAAATCTAAACATGTTTTAGCATTTTATCTTTACTTTTCCAGTACTGTACCTTTTACTTTTCGTAGATGTAGTTTCTCTGCAGATTAAGGAAGCAATAAATTCATCTTCCCAGTTGAGTTTTTCTCTTTGATTCAACTATCCTTCGCACTGCGTTTCACCTTCGTCATTTTGTCGTTTGGCTAGATCGAATGATCTGTCTACCCGGAAAGTCGTTAGCATTCTGTATGCATCGCCTTCACGCACTGCACCTGTTGATGTGTCGTTCGTATTCTTCGTGTGTTGGCATCCCCACATTCGTATCTGTATTGAAGAAGTCAAATTCATTTGTGTAAAGGAAGAGGAGCCCAAGGAAGAAGTGCCATTCCCCTCTTATTCTCAATCGCCTAAAACCCAATCCCAAGGGGTAAAAACATTTTGGCCCTCGACCTCTCGAATTGAGTTTACGATTATGCCTCCAAGGAGGCTGGCATGCCCGCTCATCACGCACATCCACACACTTAGAGCACTGACTGTGTGAATTTAGAGGACAAAATTCTTTTAAGGGGGGAAGGATGTATTATCCAGCCCCACCTTGGGTTGGCAAAATAGAATTAGAAATCACTAATTTTGGAAGCCATTGAATGGCAATTAACTGCGTTAATTAAAGGTATTTTATTTAGTTGTGTTCCTTCCTTTGATTGGATGGGGAATTTAAGATTAGAAATTTAGAAGGATAGAGTTTAGGGAGAACTTTTAGGATGCCAAATTTTTATAAATTTGATTTAGTTTGGACGAATTTTGCAAAGAAAGAAAGGAAGAAATTGTCATCGGTTTTGTAAGAGGATGTGGGAAGATAAGTTCAAACTTAGGGAAGTTTCTTGGAAAGTAAAGCCATGCAAAAAAAATGTATAATGTTTATAAGATTTTGAGAAGCTGAAGAGAGAGTTTAGGAAGTGATTGGAATTCAGGATTTTAATTGGCCTTAAAAATTGGAGGTTATGGAAATCTATCTTCTTTAAACTAATAAGGGAAGGTGAGATTTCTTGGGGAAAATAATTATGGAAGTTATGAGATTTTTTCTGTTGATGCATTTTTTAGAGAGAACTTCTAGGAATTTAAATAGATTTTTCCTCTTAGCTCGTGTGATTCATAAACTAAAGGGAGATATTTTAGGAAAAAACTGTGAAAAGTTTTAATTTCACTTAAATGAGAGAAGTTTTAGCTGGAAATTCCATTTAGGCTCTCGATGTAAAAATAGACGTAAAATTTGTTTTATGTTCATTTTTACAACATTAGACAAATTTTAGGTCCAATTTTACGTCGAAAGAAACAGAACCTCAGAAGATTTTAGGTCCAATTTTCCTCTTAGCTCGTGTTGCATCCACACATTGAAATAAAACAAGAACAAAAGAGAACGAGATAGAATTAGAAGAGAAAGAAAACAAGTAGGCTATTTCTTATCCCCAATAGCTATGATTTGTTCTCGTTTTATTTCAATGTGTGGATGCAACAAACCATGTCATGCCATACACGCATGTTCGGGGTGCCACAAATTTGAGATTTTTATCTACCGTTATCAAAATAAATCACTCCTTTCATTAACAAGAAGGAAACTCCATCATGTATTTCAGCATACAAGACCCACTATGTGGAGTCGTACCACGATGCTCGGGTACGAATGGGGAAAGAGATCAGATACAAACATCGCAATGGAGTTTCGGTTGGCATTCCGATGACATTTCGGTCATGTGGATGGTATGCGGCCGATAGTTGTGGTTGGAGGCCGGTCTTGCTGGAGATCTAAGGGTGTTCATTATTCGGTTATAACTGAATAATCGAACCGAACCGAATTGGTTTGGTCGGTTCGGTTCGGTTTTTTTCCTTTTCGGTTCGGTTTTTTTTTTTTGGAAATTCAGTTATTCGGGTTGGTTTCGGTTATCTAAAAAAAAAAAATTGGTTAAACGAATAACCGAAATTATGATAAAAACCATTATTTTTTCAAAAAAAAAGTGCTATATGGGCACTCCCCATCCTCGTCCCCGCTCCGGGGAATGTTTTAAATCCCCATCCCTATCCCAAATTGGGGAGTCCCCGCTCCGGGCGAGGCGGATCCCTGGTTTCACAAGTGAAATTGCTAGCCCTTGTTATAGCAAATTGGAATAAATCGGACGGAAATCATGACTCGGTAAAAAAATCCCAAAATTCCCCGATGGTCAACTAAGGTAGGGGCCGGTTGACCGAGGATGTCCGGTCGACCAATAGGGGTGCAATTTGGGTTGGGTTGGGTCCAACACTAACCCAACCCGAGACAGCATTCCCTCAACCCTAAACCGACCGAACCCAAGCTTCGGGTTGAGGATGATCAACCCAACCCGCCTCCAAATCGTGTTGGGTTGGGTTGGGTTCGGGTTCATCTAGGGCCAAACATAAAAATACAAGAAAAAAACATAATCCTTAGAAAATCATGATAAAATCAGAGGACGGAGGTCGGGTCGGGTTGCCAAGGCCTCAACCCTAGCCTGACCCAAAATTAAATCAGGTTGGCTTTTTCCAACCCTAACCCAACCAGAGCCAACCCGAGAAAATACCAACCCAACCCGAGCTAAAATTGAATTGAACCCGTCAGATTCAGGTTGAACCCGACCCAAGTTGCACCCCTATCGACCAAGATCGAGTGCTCTACATATAAAGACATAGGTGGACATCTATTCCGAATAGGGGCCCTTGAGTACCCTACATATATCCAAGGGCTGCAACAGGGCCTGGTTGGGTCAAGTTTTTCAAAACCCTAGCCCAACCCTGGATCCCATTATCTCGGCCCTGACCCGCGTTGACCCTGAGTCAGGGCTGAAAAACCTCAACCCATTGCCCACCCTACAAGGCTCAGCGCGGCCCTAGCCCGCCCTGATTGGCCCTGATTTTGCCGGGCCGGGCCGGGCTGGCCCAGATTTGACCCTAGTGCAAATACCTGTTAAGAGTGCCAAAAATAAAGCAACCGCATCTCATATAGAACAAAATGATCAATAAACAGAGAAAGGGAACAAAATAAGACAATATGAATTCAACAACATGATGGGGCAGCAGAGACAATTAATAATAATAATCTAAAGAAACATCAATCCAAGATAATAGAAAACATTAGCAAAAGAAACATGCACAGATGGGCCAATTCTATAATAGAAAACTTAGGGTCGGGCCTGGTCGGGCTGACCTGAGGTATTAACCCTGAACCCGACCCGACCCGACCCGACCCTGAGTCAGGGCCTAAAAAATGAACCCTGACCCGCCCTCAGGGTTGGAAAATCCAGCCCAGACCTTACAGGACTCACAGGGCCAAACTTGCACCCTATATCCAACCTAAATAAAAACAACACCCTAAACAGCTCTTGGGGCCAAAACAATACATGACGCTCATAGAGACGAAAGGAAATAATTACGGGGAGGGAAAACGAAAGGCCTTCTCAACAGACCCTTAATAGACGGTTCAGATTCACGGTGAGGAAAAGGTGTGGAAAAGACAGAACGTGCCAGTCACGAATTTATTGGGTCAACTCTATCCTCTAATCTAATTTTGCAACGTGTCATCACGTTTCTATAAATAGGCACGATACCCATATATTTGTCCGCATCCAAAGTCCCAAAGGAGAGAGAGAGAAAGAAAGAAAGAGGGCAAAAGAGATGGGTGTTAAGTCTTGTTTTGTGCTATGGTGTTGCCTCATCTTGTCCTTGGTTATCTTCTCTTATGCAAGGACTACCATTTCTTATGCAGGTATAGGCCTAGGCTTACACATATTAAAATTCTTTCATCTTTTTCTTGAACTCTTTTAACATATGGAAATGAGATATGGTTTGTATTTGTTTATTTTTTTGTGTTAAGGACATGAGTTGGGGGTGCAAAAGAGGTCTCTAACTGCGAGTGTAGATGACTACAATGACCCATCGGCTAACCGAGGGCATGATCCTAAGGGAAGGGTTGGAAATGGTCGGAAGAATAGGGGGTCTCCCGATAATCCCTAACTTATTGCTTGCTCCTCATCCTCTCCTCTCTACTAAATACTATATATAATAATACTATATATGAAAATGAGATATTTGGTTGAGTAATTTCTGTTTTCCTTGTATGTTGTGTGTGATTTTGTCTGTTTTTTTTATAGGGAGGGAGGAGGGTTTTATGTGTGGGCATTTGGGTTTTAGAGAGAAGATATTAAGATAGTAGTGTCTTTGAGCTTTAATGCTATCGGTTTTGATGTAAAGAGCTCTCAACCTTATTGTCTGCCCAAGGATAACTTTAGTGAAATCTGCTCTTTTTCTATTTTCCATTATGGCTCTCTCTCTCTCTCTCTCTCTCTCTCTCTCTCTCTCTCTGTTGTGTACTTATATTTGGGCAAATTCCCATGAGGGTCATGCCTAATGTTGGGGTGGTGTCTAGACCATTACAAGACCCATTTTTTATAAGAGTCCAAGCATAACCGTTACGATTGAATCTTTATGATAATGATAGTTTGGCTGTCATATACATTGGGTCTCCCATGGGACATGTTTGTGTGATTTGGACCATTAATCTGGTGGACGATTAGGTAGTAACCTTCTTGGCCTTTGTCCAATGTGCCTGAAATAATCCTAACTTTATGATTTAAGTCCTACAAAAATCATTCCTTTACTTCCATCTACAAAAATCATTGATTTATCTTGTCAAAACCCGAAATGAGTACTTATTTTGATGAAGGTGCTAGGCCATTGGATGAAGGTTGGGGCAACAACAATGGGCCTGGCCCAATTTTTTATGGGCCCTTTCAAAAGTCATCTCTTTCTAAAATCTTAAATTTGTATCTTATCTTCCCTTCTATTGTGATGTTCCTGTTAAGTGGCCTTGCATGCACATGTCTTTAGGCTTCATCCCACTAGCTGGAAGTCTTGGGTTCAACACAATCTCTGATCCAAACTTGTTACCATAAAATTGATCGTCCACGTTTTAATGGAATGATAATTATAATTGTTAGCATTTTTTCTTTTATAATAATCACATGGAGGAGGCTCAAAAGGTGCAGATGGATGGAAAATAAAGCCGCACAATGGTTTCAATGGTATAAAAGAATGATCCAAAATAAAGCGGTACAATTGATTGTGCCTAAAAAATCATTTCTATAGGATGATCCCAACCCTCCGATCTATAGAGGAACTGCATATTATGGAAACCTCTATAGATCGGAGGGCTAGGATCATCCTATGGGAATGATTTTTTGGGGCACAAACTATTTACGTTGTTTTCCATCGGATGGGCAGTTTGGATCATCCTATGATGTGGTCCGTAATGTACTTTTTGAAAAATATGTGACTATTACCCTATAAAAGCTCAAAAGAATTGGTTCAAGAATTGACTAAACTTCACTAAGGGCCTGTTTGGATACGTCATATTTTGTATGTGGATTTAGAATTGAGTTTTGAGTACAAAATGAATAGATCTGCCAGCTCATGTTGAGGGAGACAGGGAGGGAAGGGGGTACTTCCTGCTGCAGCAGGAGAGAGGTTGAGGAGCCAAGAGGGTGAAGAAAACTGCCAGATCTGTGGATTTCCAATTACTTATTTCCACAGCTTATTTGGAAATCTGATTTTTTTCCCTGTCAGTGGCTTAATTGGAAATTCAAGGATTTGATCCGGATCCAAATGTCAACGCAAAAAGGGCTGCAAATGTGAGAATTCCCAATCAAAATCTTCTAGGCATCCAAATGGGCCCTAAATGGATTTGGTAAAGGTGTATCATGAACGGTTTGAAGAGTTAGCTAATTGTACCCATTGACTAACCAAAGATTAGATTCATGCATCAACTGTTTTTTCACTGGGCTGAAGGAAAACATTAAACCAGTGGTCCAAATGTTCAAACCATGCATCAAATATAACTCAAGCTATAGGTGGGCATCTGAAGAGCTTTAATACAAAGGCCACTTGGTGGTGGGGTTCGCTTCATAACTCCATGACAAAACTTTGAAAGAGATAGATAGTCCTGTAGCCGACCCTAACTAGTTTGGGATAGAGGCTTCGTTGAGTTGAGTTGAGTTGAGTTGAGTAGTGGTATAACACCACATTCCATTTGGCTACCAAGACTGTCCAATGAATCGAAGTGGGACCTTCAAGTGTGGGACCTCGTTCACCTTGTGCTACAACCCTCTAAACGTATCAATGGCAATCCATGGCAATATGAAGCTAGCACCATGATACTTAGATCACTTCGAGTCCTTCCGAAAAATTGAACCAGTGGCGTATAAATTAATTCTCACAACCATCATGTATTTCTTGCTTCTTATTTAAAAAAAAAAGGAAGAAGAAGAGAAGAGGTCCACATTCAACTTGAACCAGTCGCAGTGTTGGATCATCGAATGATTAAAAAAAAAACAAATACAGCCCTCATTACATCAAACAAAACAATAGCCATATACATCCTTAGCTCTAAATGACTATCTCAACAAGAAAATGAAGCATAAGGAAAAAGCTTATCTAATAGTATGAGAACGTCTATTTGCCACCAGAAGATTTCCACAGCCTTGTTGGATCATTTTTCGTACCAGCTTGGCATGCAGCTTAGTGTCGGGTGTGAGAGATCCTTGATCGTCCTCACGTCCCCATTTTGCTACAGTGTCTGTTTTCATAAGATTCTCACAATTGATCACTTGCAGAGTGAAAACAAATTATCATCAACCATTATAATTTATGTGTAGAACATATATTCCTCCATTATAGCTTTGTGAGAGAGAATTGGAGCTCTATTGTAACTGTTTGACTCCTTTGGGGACTCATTCATGAGCTGATTCGATCGTGTGTCTATGCCCTATGAGTCCAAAGAGACAAGAGTCATTGTCATTTGACTTTGTCTGTAATGTTGTGGTTGGTGCGGAACAAGAAGAATAGGAGGATGTTTAAGGGATTTTCAAGACCTGTTTTGCGTAGGTAAGCTGGGACAGTACCTTGAACTTCAAACTCCAGGTTGAAGAACAAAGCTCTGACCATTGTGATAGAGCTGGGATTGTATACTAATGGGGTTCTTGGGATGCCGTTTGGGAGATTTTTCACGATATATAAGGGTACCCAACTAACTTTAAGCAAGTCTACAACGTGATGGTGTTCCAAAAGGGAAACTTATTTTTGGTGATCAACATCCCTTCCATGACCTACCTGGAGTCTCTCTGTTTTGCTGTTGTTTTTGTGCTCCACATTGTTCAGTCTCCTTGTATTTTTAATGTACTTACAATTCGCTTACCATATAACACTAGTTTGTATATTCCTGCAAAACATCACAAAATACAATCATTCATATCCGTTACTTTTTTATTTTTCCAGCATGGAAAGGCACTCCTAAGTATTCTCAAAGAATATCTCATAAATTGTAGGCACCAACCCATCAGAAGGGTAAGTCAAGCGATCAGAACATTGGGAATTTGGGAGAATACACCTTCCTATTGGCTTTATAGACAGTTTTTCTACCAAGCAGCACAAAAAGTGCATTATTCCTTAAGTTGCATGGGGACACAACACAAATTATTATTATTATTATTAGAAGAAGAAGATTAAGTCACTATTACCATCACAGCAGATACCCACCGAATAAGGGGAAGAAAAATCAAAAGTAATATAATAATAACGACACAAACCTCCCAATTCATGGCGAGGAAGACAGTATCCTCGCGAATTTACAAACACAAGGCATGAAAATAGGATTCAGAAGTGATTGAATTTCCCGTGGTTCCAGAAATAGCTTGAATTATTGAATCTTGTGGCAACAGCTTTCTCCGCGAGGATTTTTCCAGCCATTTCTTCAAAACTTTGGGTATTTACAACCACCTTTGGACCATGGCCATGCCGCCGGCTGATTAGAAATCTCTTCCTTTGTATTGCATTTCCTGACCAGATTGATGGATCAGGAAAACAGGAAAAGAAAAAAAAAAACATTACAGGTTATATGTAGGTATAAATTAATTAGATGGAGGGTACATCATTGTAGGTAAGTTGTCTTACTGGGGGATAGCTTGGCATGTACATAACTTGCCTAGGCTGACCAATAATCACCTGCTGCCCATACTGCACAAATAATGAAGTACAAGTATCACTCTATTTGTTTATGTGAACAAGTCTTACTAGTTTGCAAGAAAAAAATTGGCATAGCTGAAAATATTTCAGAGTAACAAATAACAATGGTGATTTTAGAAAGGAAAATTATATCTGAAGTCCTATATTTTGATAACGGCACCCCTCTTTGTGGAAAATTTCAACGTGGGAGTGCAGAATATCATATTCCTTCTAGAAAATAGTCCAATAGCTTCTATCAAAGGAATTTGGAAATGCAGGTAAATCACGTACCAAAGGTCCATTTTGATGGACATAGGCTGGATGTGATTGCATTGGTGCAGCCTGTGGATTGTAGATAACAGGCTGGGGACCGCCAAAGGAGGGTCCAATCTACAAATAATGCAATATGGTTATATACCCTGACTAGAAGTGGATACAAAATCACCAGGTAAGCACAAAGAACAGCAGCAATAATAATGATGGGAACAATGATGACGATAGTAAAACGATGAAAACAGTATTAACAGAAATTATAATGCCAAACAAGTGTATGCATGTGATGCCATTTTATAAAATAATGGCCAAAATATCCAGCAAGCTCCACTCAACGTTTAGAACATTGGAGAGAACATGAAACCATAATTTGATAATAAATTTTAAAAAAAAAATATAAGGCTCTGTTTGGTTGCACATTATCCCGGCATCCGTAGGGATTTTTTTTTTTTAAAGGTAACGAAAATTTATTAAAATCAAGGACGCGTAAGAAGGGGACAAGAAGTCACCAAAACACCGCATAATTACAAGATCACTAGAGATTCGGAGTGATGTTACAATATTTGATCTCCCACCAGGGACGCTTCCGCAATGATGGTTACATCACAGTTTGCTCCGGCCTTTTTTTTTTTTTTTGAAAATTGATATTTATTACTCCCGGAAAGATACAAAGCAAAGGGACGAGTCGTCCCTAAACCATCCCAGTTTACAGTACCAGAGGACATACATCAGAGAATTACAAAATAAAAGAAACAGAAATCAAAGAATTGTCTAGTCCGGTGCAGTATAGATGGACATCGCTTCCAATAGAACACCGTCTTTGGCCAGTCGATCTGCCATCCCATTTGCCGACCGCCTCCTATTTCAATTACCGGTTTGATCTTGCGTACAAGATCCCTTCCGTGATAAGAGTTTGAATCCGCCATGGACATGTGGAGGTGGTAGAAGCCAACGTAATGGTGTTAGAAGAATCACTTCAATGATTAGGGGTCCGAGGTTGTTCTTGGAGTACCATCTAAGTCCAAAGAGTAGCGCTCTTGCCTCTGCCTCTGCCTCTGCCTCATTTGCATCGCAGATACCCGCTGGTCCAGAATAAGACACCCGGATGGATCCCTTCATTTGAGTCATGAATAACACCACCAATTCCAGCCTTGCCAGGGTTGCCGATTGAGCTATCATCAAAATTCAATTTACACCATCCATCCGGCGGTGGTTTCCACTTGGGAGTAACCTTATCCTTCACCTTCCTCTCCCATATGGTTGCACTCCAGTTTCTTAGGATCTCGCCAGATTTATATATGATTTCCATACTCGCTCTGATCCATGAAATCAATTCTATTTTGATTTGTAGCAACACCCGATTTCTACTCACTTTTTTTTGAAAATCCGATTATTTCTCTCCTTCCAAATATTCCAAATGATAGCATATGGTAAAAGTTTCCATAATGCCTGCCCTGTATCCCCAAACGCACCACCACTCCATCCCAGTAGCACTCTTCTGATCCCCTTTTGAAAAACCCATGCTACATTGAAGGATTTCAATGCATTTGTCCACAAATAATATGAAAAAGGCAGTGCAAAAGTAGGTGATCCATACTTTCCTCCGCTTGCTGACATAGGATACACCAGCTCGCCATGTGGAAATTCCTTTTCTTGAGTCTATCACAGGTGTTTATGCTTCAATAAATTACCATCCATATGAACGCTTTCACTCTAGGTGGAGCTTGGGGACTTCCATATGATTGCACAGCGTTTAGCTTTCCTCGCTCCATTGTTAAGAGCAAGGAAGAATGATTTTACCAATAAGCATCCATCGGGGGGGTCCGGATTGTAAGATTTGTAGCAAAGATATAAGACTCCCGATTTCTTCTTCTTTTAGATCCCTTCGTAATCTAATGTCCTAGAAACCCCTCCCACTTTCCGCATCTCTAACTAAATAATCAGACACCTTGGCTTCACAGCATTTAGCTAAGCGATATAGGTTAGGAAACCTAAGATACAATGGTGAGTTTCCAATCCACACATCAACCCAGAATCTGATTACATCCCCCTTCCAGGCTTTGAATCTAATAAGAGGTTCAAATTGTTCTTTTGCAGAGCAAATAGACCTCTTTGCATTCCATTCCCCCCACTCATTGCCATCCTTATCCCCAATAATTTTGTACCAGAGAGCCCCGTTTTCCGCACCATACCACCATAACCACTTCCCCAGTGGTGCCTTGTTACGTAGCTTGATCTTTCCAATTCCCAAACCCCCGTGCTTTAGTTTGGACACCTTCTTCCAGTTAACCAAATGTTTTGTTCTGTTTTCCTTCCCATCCCCTTCCCACAGAAAGTCTCTTTGCAGTTTTTCGACTCTTTGAGCAATCTTTGACGGGATTTTATGAAGGGACAAGAAGTATACCGGCATGTTCGCAAGCGCAGCCTTGATCAAAGTAATTCTGCCACCAAGGGAGATGTACTTTCTCTTCCAGGTAGCAAGCTTTCTTTCAATTCTTTCCACCACCGAGTCCCAGAGTGAGGTGTTAGGCAGACCATAGCCTAGTGGAAGTCTCAGGAAGGAGATCGTTAAACATTCCTCCCTACAGCCAATACTTCTCGCGTGCTCCTCCACAACATCGTGATCTACGTTAATTCCCGCCATCGCACTTCCGGACAGATTGATTTTCAGACCCGATGCTCAAACCACAGAAATACCCGCTTCAAATTTGCAACAGATGCAACGTCTTCTTTGATAAACATGAGTGTGTCATCAGCAAATTGGAGATGAATAATCGCTCCGGAATTACGACTGGGTTTCAATCCCTTTATATATCCAGCCCTCTCAGCCATAGCTATCATCAGACTGAGTGCTTCCAACACCATGATGAATAAGTAGGGGGCAGTGGATCCCCCTGCCTTAATCCTCTGCTACTGCAGAAATAGCCTTCTGCCACCCCATTTAAGAGAATAGAAAAAGACGTCGTAGAGACACACGCAGCCATCCATCTCCACCATTTATTCCCGAAGCCCATCTTTTGTTGAACGGAGTCCAGAAAATTCCAATCGACATGATCATAAGCTTTCTCATGTCTATCTTAGCAATCAATCCTTTTTTCCCTCCCTTTTCGATGTGTCGAGAACTTGTTCGCGATAAGGATACCATCCAGTATTTCTCTTTTGTCCACAAATGCACCCTGAAATTCAAATATAACAGCACCCATCGCCCGTTTCAACCGTAGCGCAAAGACTTTGGCAACAATTTTATAGACACTGACTCAGGCTAACCGGTCTGAAGTCCTTAATAACTTTGATTCCTTCCTTCTTGGGGATGAGTGATAAACGTGGAATTAACTTCCCTACCTATAATTCCGTGTTCATGAAATTCATGCATAAATGCCATAACATCCACCTTTAAAGTTTCCCAGTACCTTTGGTAAAAAGTGTAAAATACCATAGGGAAACCATCAGGTCCTAGCGCTTTGTCTTTGGCCATCGAGAAGATTGCATTTTTCACCTATTCTTCTGAAAATACTCCTTCAAGCTCTTCCAGTTGACAGCGGCTGATTAATTTAAATTCAAGCCCTCCACATCTTGAGTGTATAGCTTGGAGTATTAGTTAATAATCATGTCCTTGCTTCTGTCCTAATCTTCGATCAGTGTTTCTCCTTCCCTGATGCAATTGATAGTATTAATTCTCCTTCTGACATTTGCCGTATGGTGAAAGTATCTAGTATTATGGTCCCCCTCTTTCATCCAAATCGCATGTGATTTTTGTCTCCAAGAGATCTCCTCCCTTCTAAGAATTTCTTCATGCTCCTCCATTAGATAGGTGTTCTAGTTTTTCATTTGAATCCAATTGTGCTACTTCTTCTTTGCGTTCCAGATTATCCCCAAGAGGGTAATAATTTCCTCTTTCCTCAATCTATTTGCCGCTTTCTGCCAATCCTTAACCCTCTGCTTTATATGCTTCAGCTTTTTGTACAGCATAAAGCCTTTCCACCCCTCAGTTTGTTCCTCGTTCCACCATGAAATGATCATATCTTTGAACTTTGTGTTTTCGCAGAGAGCTAGGTTGAATTTGAAAGGTCGAGGTCCACCGGAGAGTTCCAATACCTCTACCTGAACTGGATTGTGATCCAATGTGGGCTTAAGGTAATACTTTCTGCTGAATCATAGGGAAGACTCGTCCCATTCTTCTGAGATAAGGACATGATCTAGATGACATACAATTAGACGGTCCTGGTTGTTAGTCCAAGTGTATTTCGTCCTCATCAATGGTAAATCAATTAACTGACCATCCAGAATAAAGTTTGAGACCTTCCTCATGCTCGTGGTAATTCAAACCAGCCTGTTTTTTCCGTCGGGAATCGTATTGTATTGAAATCACCCCCCACGATCCATGGTCCCAGCCATTGTTCTCTTATCTCATTTAATTCTGTCCAGAGACCGCTTCTCTCCCTTGCTCTAGCGGGTACATACACCATTGTAAGCTTCCATTTCTCCGTCCAGTTTATGGACGTGAGAAGCAGAGAAATAGAGAATTGTCTAATGACCTCTTCCACCTCGAAAAAGTTCTCCTTCCAAATGATAATAATACCTCCAGCCGATCCCACAGCTTCTTTTGCCACCCAACCCCTATTGTTTCTTCCCTGTAATTTGTTTATTAAAGCTTCTGTAGCCCCCCATAATTTTAGATTAAGTGATTGCAACCAGAGCCAACTTTCTGTCATGAATTAGGTTCCTGACAGCAAGTATTTTCCTATCCGAGCCCAAACCCCTTACATTTCAGAACCGATCTTCATGATGTTCACTTTTTTTCTCCCTGACCCCATACCCTGGCTCACAACAAGCCACGGATCTCCCGGGTACCGCATCTATCTTTTTTTGGTCGAATTCAACCCATCCATAGCTTCAATACTTTGCAGAATACGCCACGTTTTCGGTTCTTCTTCTTCGTAAGACACCCCTAACTCTTTACCAATTTCCGCCATTTTTTCCTTCTCATTTGAGGTTGAAAGTTCCGATGAATCATCTCCTTGATTTGATGAGTGTTCAACCCGGTCTTCAAGAGGCCCCGCTTTCTCCATGGCGGCTTTAACCTTTCCTCGGAGGTCGATTTCAAGGGAATCCTTTACTGATTCATGAATCACTTCAACCTCCTCCAGTAGTGATGCGCTTCTATTCTCCATAAGATCTACGTCGTTACCATTCTTCGCGACTTTTACATCATCTTCATCATCCCCAGGTGCGATTTTGTGTACATGTGTTTCAGTAGATACCCTTTGAGATGCTTCAGCTACCTTCGTCAGTGATGCCTTATCGATACTACCCTCTTCACTCGGCTGCAGTTGGATCCTTCCGTCAGTTTCCCCAGACCCATTACTGGACTCTGAATTTTTAACAGACTTTCAGGCATGACCCTAGCCTCTACCATATTGGACCTTCGCCATTATAGATCTAAGAGTTCCTGAACGATTTCATCCTTCGATGGGGATTGCGTGACCAACCTCGCCGGGGGGGGGGGGGGGGGGGGGTGGTGTTCTGATTTCCGACGAGGCGAAGGGTATCTTCCAATAGATTGTCCAGAAGTTGTGAATATTTTTTCCGAATCGACGATATAAAGTGATCCTTCGGTTCTCCCGCCTACCGCCAGCTGTAAAAGTGTGACTTTTCGGTTTGCCTGGCGGTATGGTCTTTTTAAGCGTCTTTTGCTATCCATCCTACTCACCATAGCCGGTTTTTGTGAATTATTCGGTCCAACACAAACCTGTCTACTATTCATAGGTCTCTTTATGTTAGGTCGCCACCTATTCGGTCGATCGGATGAATGTCGCTCATGCGCCCCACCATTTGTAGATTGAGACCACCCGTCTCTCTCAGTAGATGCATGCCCCACAACTGGTTTCCGTCGTGTACCCCAAAGTGATTCCTTTCCATCATTTGGTCCATCTTCGTTTGATGAATGACACCTGTCTTCAAGCTTATATGGTAAGAGACCACGCTTCCCTCCACGCGTTTGTTGTGCCTTGAAGAACTTTCACGGTCGTAGCAAGCTGTCAATCTTATCCCCTTTTGTATTAGCAGATGTATTCCCAGACAATAAGAGCTCCGCTTCGAATTTTCTGCACCTCATTATTATTTTTGAAATTCAAATTAGTGGTCCAATTTGGATCTTCCACCACCTCTGCATCAGTAGCATTACGTGTCCGTTCGGTGATTGGGTGAAGTTGTTGCCTCGATGATTCCCCCCTTGCAATATTCATAATGGAATTCAAACGGACGATGCAATTATGATCCACGTTCACCCTTTCATAATCAACCACAATGTTTTTACCTTTTTTATTTTCTTTTTGTTTCGACCAATCAGCATAGCCCGATATCTTTTGGTAGTCCAATTGTGATTCACGAACACCTGCCTTTTTTAGGGACCAATCACGGTCCCTCAATTTGAATGTGTTTCTCGTGATTGAGAAACTCGTTTCCCCTAAAATGAAGGAAACACGTTTCGGAAACGTTTCCAAAATATGAAACAAAATTGGAGAAATATTTCTGAAACACATGAGAAACATATGGAAAACTTATGTAAATAATGTGTAAACGCGTGATAAACGTATGCAACACTCATAGAAAACGCATATGAAACGTGTAGGAAAGATGTGTGGAACTTACGAAAATGTTTTTCGTACCATTTTCTATTGTTTCACGTTTCTCGTTTCCGCTATATTTTTTTTTCATGTGTTTCCCGTTTCCATTTCACGTTTCGTTTCCCGTTTCCCACCCTGGTAACTATGCCCATGACATCCCGAAAAGTAGTATTCATCCAATCATGGCATGCATATGAGCAATGTAGGAATAGATGATTTAGTGTCTCTTCAACCTGATGCCACAAAACACACCAACTCGAAAGACGAAAGCCACGTTTCTTTAATCTGTCACAGGTGTTGATACATCTATGTAACACCGTCCACAAGAATGCCGAGGTACAAAGGGGAACAATAGATCACCATATTCGAGCTTTTCTAGAAGGCGTACCATTCTCGTCATTAATTTCCTAGAAAAAATGACCTAACAAAGAACCCACTTTCCAAATCTGGCATCCATACCCACTTATCGTCCTCATATCGCGATAAGTAGCTATCCAATATGATCTGCATTAGATATCCAAAATTTACCATGTAAGATTCTTTCAAGTTTCTCCTGAGACGAATGTCCCAAAAGCCACAGCCAACATCTTCTCCTCTAATCAAATAATCAGTAATTCTCGTCTACGGGTCCAAGCAATTCTAAACAAATCCGAATATTTTTCAGCCAAGGGTATCATCCCCAACCACAAATCCACCCAAAAACGGACATTTGTACCCTTACACGCCCTAAATCTGATGTCGAGTGAAAATAGGTCCAAAGTTGAGCAAACTGATTTCTAGATGCCAGATCCTTTCCTTCCCGTGGGTCGTCTAATCATCCAGTCACCCCCATCCAGCTCCGTATTTCTCCGCAATTAAAGTGTGCCATAACGAACCATTTTCCGTCCCGAACCTCCATAACCATTTGCCAAGTAAGGATTTGTTACGAAGAGAGATGCTTCTGATGCCCAGTCCTCCTTTCTTTTTTTACTAGCACACCTTACTCCACTTCAATAGGTGTTTTGACCTCTTTCCATCTTCCTTGCCTTCCCACAGAAAATCTCTCTGTAATTTTTGGATCCGAGAATTTTTATTTTTTTTTATTTTTTTTGAATGGCAGCCGTCAGGATTTTGTTTGGATTTGGGATTCTATTCCCCGTTTGGTGGCGAATATAGCATTCAACTCCTTGGGATGTCTCCTAGGTAATTATTGCATGCCTGTTGATGTACGCATTCTTGTCCCTTATAGCTTTTAAGCCAGATTCCACACAAAAAAAGAGGAATTTTGCATGAAATTTCTTGGAAATGGTGCTTTCTATCTCTCTCTCTCTCCCCCTCTATAATGGTAATGGAACCCCCTAGTTATTCCCCTACTCTCTAAGTATATGCCGCACAACCAAACACTACACTATTCTCCGAAGTAATTCCAGGAAAGTCCAATGCTTGTCTTCTCCTTGTTGACTACTAATTCCACTACTCTCTAAGTCTATGCCACACAACCAAACAGTGCCCATGAGATAAGTTAAAAAACTTGGATTCATGATAAGGTACAAGGTGCCCAAGCCACGTCGTTCTGAACAACACTCGTGTTGACGGCGAGGCCAAATTCTGACCAAATGGTTTGGGTGAAGAGAGAGAAAATTAGATGGAGGGAAGAGATAGAAAGAGTGAGAATAAAAGAGAGATAGATAATTGAGAGAAGCCAAGACAAGGAAAGAGAAAGACTAGAGAGAGAATGGGGAAAGAGAGAGAAAGGAGAGAGAGGAGAAAGTGTAGAGAGAAAGATGTAAGAGACAAACAAATTTTTTTTCTTTCCTTTTTTTCTTCTTCTTTCCTTTTTTTTTGGTCAATCTCAATCACAGTGAACCACGAAAATGAAAAGCAGGATGGTGTGCCTAATGGAGAACGGGGGGGTATTAGAATTACTTTAAAAGAAAAGCAAGATTGGGGGTGCCTAAAAGAGAGAAGGGGGTATTAGAATTAATTTAAAATGAAAAGCAAGATTGGGGGTGCCCAAGGGAAGAATGGTGGGTATTATGCCTTTACCTTGACCTTTTATATTGGGAAACTTGAGCCAGTTAACTTACCACTTAAGACATGGGAACCACATCTTTACCGTGACCCACTAGAGCACTTTTCCTTTTTGCCCAAAGGGATTATGCCTTTAACTTGGCCTTTTATATGGGGAAACTTGAGCAAGTTAACTTACCACTTAAGACATGGGAACCACATCTTTACCGTGACCCACTAGAGCCCAAAGGTAGTATCTCCACCTTTCCTAAAACCCAGATACATATCACATGTAGGAGATTTGACTGCCTCCTTACTTTCCAAATGAAACAAGCAAATGGGATTTCTTAGACATGAAGGATACGATTCTTTCACATTAAAATTAGGTAACTTACTTTTTACCCTTTGAAAAGCTCTCAGATAAGGCAAGCTTCCTTCTCAACTTAATCTCTTTCCCTTTGGGTATCCCGGAAATCTTTCCTTTTCTCTTCTCTCTGGGGCACTATCTCGTGCTGAAAACCGTAGGTATGCAATGGTAGAAGAGACGTAGAAGAAAGAGGGGGTCCGGATTGTTGCATGAATTAGATTGTTGAGAAGCTGGGGTCTGCGTTTAGGAGTTTGTGTTGCGTGAATCAGATAATTGGGCTTGGCTGTTAGGGTTGTAGAATGAAATGCGCAGTGAGGGTGGTGCAAGATGGTGAGGGTTAAGATCTGTTGGTGTTAAGGAGAGGAGGAAGAGGGTTTTTGAAAGACTGATTTTTCTGGGCATAAAAGGGACTGAACAGAGGATGTACTACAGGGTCTTTAGCTAGGGGTTTCAGTGGGTTGTGGGCTGTTAGATAAGAGACTAGTGAGTGATTTGGAGGATGTTGCTGCAGGGCAGCAAGGTTATTGATCCCATGGCAGATGTGCGAACCGCGGCAAACACAGGTAGGGCTGCTACCTTTCAATTGATCTTCGGATCATATGCCTCTTAATCATGTGGGAAACTTATGTGTCTTGGATCCTTGGCTCTGATACAAATTGATGTGGCCCAAGGTTGGAGAAGTAGAGGATAGAGGGGAAAAGAGAAGAAGAAGGGGAAGAGAAGAAGAATAGAAGGTAGAGAAGGGGAAAAGATTGGAAGAAAGAAGGAGAAGACAAGAAATTAGAGGGGAGAAATAGAAGAATCAGAGGACGAGAAGAAGAAGAAGAGAAGAAGAGAACGGGGAGATGAAGAGGGATAGGGGAGAATCACGTTCTTAATTCATTAATTCATCATCAAAATCTATAAAAACCCTAATACATGAGGGCCTATATATAGGCAATTAAAATAACCTAGAAAATAAAATAACATGGAAAAGGAAATCCCTAAAAACTAAAACATGGAAATAAAAGTCCTAGAAACTAAATGACATGGAAATAAAAATCCTAAGAGATCTAATGGGAAATTATACCACTTATTGAGCATGCAATACACATCACAGAATAATTACAATTGCATGATGGGAAGCCATCACATAAGCAAGACAACAATCCATAATGGTTTAAAAAAATCGAACACCTAGTGAAGTGCACTATCGCACATATCTGATAATTTAGTAGATACCAAATTTCAAATGTAATTCATAGAAGTATTTCATACAAAAACATACACCACATTTCGCATGCAATTTAAATAAATATAATTATGTAATACATACTGATATAGTATACCACTATTACACTTAACGTTTTTGTTGATACATTTTGGTCATTTCGGTTTCAGATTCAGTGGGGATGAAAATGAAAACAAAAAAATTTTGGTCATTTCAGTTGTTTCATGTTAGTTTTAGGGGTAATTTAAAACCCCATGGAATGGAGCCCCTGTAGACTTAGAATGTGTGGAAGAATATCCCATGAGTCCATATTGTAATAGCATACTTCTCAACTAGGAGAAAGTAGGAAAATCCTTTCAAAGTAAGAAGTGAAGCAAAGAAACACCTTATACTCATGTCCCGTACAATTCAGAATGTATCCAACTTTATCATGATAAAGGGGTGAGTTCTCGAATGGAAGCAAACTAATCATAAATGTTTTACAACTTCAAAAGAAATTCATGAGTAGTAAGATTACCCTTTTATACTTTTGCTAGAAGTTGCGGGATTCAAGATTCAAATTGCTGAGAAAAGGTATCTTCAAGATACTTCCAGAGATCCTGTGTAAATGTGATATCTAGGACACGGGCTAGAACTTTCGAAGATAGTTTCAAAACTCCCCCGCGCCATCGTGGACTCCCCAGAATCGACTCCTTCTTAGCTCGTCCGTGTTATTATCCAAGTCCGCCTTTTTTCCTACAAAGTCAATCAACACTGCTTTGACTCTCCTGAATTATGACCACGTCAATCGAATACTCGAGTGCGTCGTGCCGAGTTGACTAAGATTTGTTTTGGCCACATTTGGACCCGCATCCGCATTTTGAAACATTGCTTTTGATAATAAGGTAGCATCCATCCAAACAATCGCAGATTAGTCTTCCATATGACACGTCTTATGCAGAGTTTTTTTCCCAATGATAAGTCCTCATCTCTTTTAAGGATTTCTCTCCACTTCGTCAAGTTTAATCGAGAGGGCTTCAATGTGATCTAAGAATTAGGGGTGGCCAGAACCGAACCAGAACCGAACCGGAACCGAACTGTAAAAAAATATTTTTGGTCCGGTCCGGTTCCACTGATGAAGAACCGAAATTATTCGGTTTGGTTCCGAGTCTAATGTTCTCGGTTCGGTTCCGGAACCGAAGAACCGAACTTTGAATATATATATATATATATATATATATATATATATATATATATAATATTTTTATATTTCTATTATACATATACTTAATAATATAAATTACTTATAATATTAATAAGTAATAGTTAATACTATTCTTATAATAATAAAGTAACTTATATTATAACTTTAATTAAAAGTTTTTATAAATTATAATTAATAATTAATAATTAGCCATTAGAACCGAAGAACTGGACCGGACCGAACCGATTATGTTCGGTCTGGTTCGGTTCGGTCCTACTGTGTACTACGGTTCGGTTCGGTTCTTACGGTTCATGGAACCGAGAACCGAACCGGTTGGCCACCCCTACTAAGAATACCCTCAATGCAGGCAATCAGGAGTTTGTGGTCCTTCCAAAGAAGATAATTATCATCAGTACCTTTGATTGTCGCAAGATAAGGGGCGATAGTGAAAATTTCCATAGAAAGAAAAGAGACCATGAAAGAAAATGGATGAGAAACTGAGAGGAAAAAAGAAATGAATTGGCACAAAATGGATATGAGAAGAAAGATGGGGAAGAAACCTATAGTGTAATTTTAATAGGGAAGGGAGAGGAGTCAAGCGTTTGGAAAAAAAAAGATGAAAAAAAGGGTTTTGGAGATACAAATGGAGAAGGTAGAGTTTTTCTTAATTTTTTGAGTTTTGGCTATTTTTCCTGGAGACAGTGCTAACATGCACAGTTTCCTTCAGTTAGATACTAAAAAGAACCTAACTTAAGTGGAATGGGGTCTATCTTTATGTTTCAAAGGCTCCTAAGTTAAATGGTAACATGACACTTAAGCGAGATGCATGTAAGCAAAAGAAAGAGAAATTTGAAGAAAGAACAAGACTCTCTAAAAATCATTGTGGTTGGAAATGGAGGCTTGGAGTATTCAAAAAAGGGAGATTTTGGATGAAAGAAAAAGACACAAATTAGGATTTCAAAAAAAAAAGGTGGGAAGAAGGATGGATTTGATTTTGGAAGAAAGAAAAGGGAGTAAAAGCAAGGATTTCAAAGATAAAGGAAGAGATGAAATGGAAAAGAGAAGAATAACTGAAAAGGGGAATAAATTACTCGCCATTCAAAAAAAAGAAAGGAATAAAATACATCTTTCGAATGATAAATCTTAGCACTTAGCTTCTCCTTTGATAGAACTCCCGCTCTGATACCATGTAAAACGTGGAGATTTGATGTGAAGAAGTGAGAGAAGATAGAAGAATGAGACCAAATGTGAGGTGGAAAGTGTTTTTCATTAGTTCAAAATCTATGAATACAATAGCTTATATACTATAATCACAAGTGACCAAAATACCTTCATGTATACTCGTGCTCTCTTAACAGAAAGTAGCGAGGGGGATTCTGGTAGATCCCACATCTAGAAGGGTCTCTAAAGAGGTGACATTAATTATCTGGACACAACTAGAGTTAGTAGTGTCACACAAGATGGCCAAGCTATGGGTGTTGAGTTATAGTAATGCTAAAGCTCAAGATCCACTGAGGGGCTTCGAGTTTTCGTGAAATCTCTCAATGAAATTCTTTTATTCATGGGAGATTCTTTGAATGTCCCAATTGGATGAATAGAGTTGACCACTCTCCTCGGGTTTGGAGGATAAACATGGAGAAATCAAGAATGTTCATGCAATGTACTTAGTTTTCCTTAGTCATGTTCTCAGTGAGAGGGGTTAGGGGAATTTTTCCCACTGTTTTTGTTTTCATTTTACTTGAATTTTTTTCCTGTAATAAATTTTACTTACCTATTTACAATATTCTATTTTTAATGGTACAAATTTATAATATTAAGGCAATGCTGGGGAGAAACATGTCTAACAAAGAATGAACTTCTAGAAGATTTCAAAAATTTCATATGAATCTTAACGATAAAAAAGAAACATGTCATAATAGGCACACCAAAGGATATGAATATAGAAATGAGAAGCAAATGATAGAAATAGATCATATAGATACACATGCATGAGTTCCGCACATGCTCACGCATGTGTAAATTATAGCATATCAGAACAATTTCTACAGGCTTTCATAAAATAGAGCATCAGGAAAAATAAAAGGATCAGAAAAACTAGTAAATCTCGCATCAGCTAAACCCAAAAACAATGAACAGGTTCTATAAATTACTCACCCCTATGCCGACTGGTACACCTTGCATATGTGGGATGGATGATACATTAGTAGGAAAATAAAATGAGCCCTCTGATAGAGGGGAAGGAGGCCTTGTGGAAGTTGAAGATGGCATGAAACTCTTTGCATTTGGGTTAAGCTTAAACTCCTGCACCACAAGAATACAGAGGAACAATGAAACAAAGTTAGAGAAGATTCATGAGCCAAAAATAAAAAATCCAAATAAAATTAGCATGAGAATATTGTAAAAGCAAAACAAAGGTAGATGCATAAATATGTGGAAAAATCAGCTTCACCTCCCATTTCAAAAAAAAAAAAAACCAGCTTCACCTTAGCATAAGGATTCAATGTTGATTTTTCTGAAGATAATGAGGCAACAGATGAGCTCGGTGACAAACCAGCGCCACTTGAAACCGAGGCAGCACCGACACACTCAGAAGACGATGACGTAGAACTGCCAGGTCGTATCCGAAGATTTACAGGTTGAATAGCTGCTTTTGTAGGTCCTACACACTCAGAAGGCCCACCCATAGAACCTGTGAATTCTTGCCCCTTAGAGGCCGTAGAAGATGGAGGAGCATATGCGGTGGCACTGGGAGATAACCGCCCTTTGTCAACGCTAGTTTTCTTCATATTAATTGATCCTTGTTTCTCTGCACAAACGATTAAATTTAACCAAGGTCAGCTGCATATCATTTTGGTAGCAGTTAACATAATTCCAAATCCAGCAATTCCATAAAAAAATATTACTCATCCATCAATAAAGACTATAACAGTTTATCCTCGCAGCAAAGTTATAGATAAAACAAGTGAAGAACAAGAGCCATACAAACTTAATAAATAGTTTGGTGATAGAATTGGAAACTAATGCATTTTATGAAATTTGGAAACGTAACAAATATTAATCCTTTCAAATAGCAAATGATAGCAGGTAAAACTGAGACGTTATAAATTATCAGAAGGCACTCATACTTGCATTTTGGAGTTTCACATGGTCAAGTCAATGAAAAACTAGCCAAATTCATAAAATTAGGGTTTGGGCTAAAGAGAGCTGTAGTGTCAGTGAGCGAGTATTTGGAAATTGAAAGAAGTACAATAGTCCATAAATAAAAGAAAAACTAAGCGGTATCAAATTCTGCAGAACAAAACCACACAAAAGAGATAACAACAAACAAGAACTGCAAGCTGCAGTCGCATACCAATCAAATTACAAGGGCAACCATTTGGAGACAGCCACATCATATACGTGGCTGTCTGCAACTCTGGCCATTTCAAACTGCTTATGCCCTCTGCAACTCTGCCCCTAGCATTCCTCCAGAAATGAAAATTCAAGAATATATATAGGGAAATGTTATCAGCACTACTGTATTTTGATGAGGGCATTCCTCACTTTATTAAAAGTACGGTATGGCCCGCACCATAAGATGATCCAAACGGTCCATTAGATGGGCCAAAGCCTAAATAGGTTGTGCCTGAAAAATTATTTCCATAGGTTGACCTTAACCCTCCGATCTATAGAGGGTTAGGATCAACCCTCTAACATTCAGATCGGAGGGTTAGGATCAACCTATCGAAATGATTTCTGAGGCACAATCTATTTAAGCCGTGGTCCATCTAATGGACGGTTTGGATCATCCTATGGTGCGGGCCATACCGTACTTTTAATAAAGTGAGGAGTGCCCTCATCAAGATACAGTAGTGCTGATAACATTTCCCTATATATATATATATATATATATATATATATATATATATATATATATATATATATATATACACTAGTAAAAACCCATTGCGATGCACGGGCCGACAAATAACTGTACGGAGTACGGACTACGTCATAGGTTGATCCAAACCGTCCTGTGATGGAACACAACATAAATAGGTTGTGCCCCAAAAATCATTTCCATAGGCTGATCCTAGCCCTCCAATCTATAGAGGTTTCCATACTTCCTCTTAAATCGGATGGTTAAGAACACCCTATAGATTTTTTATTAAAAAACCATAAAGGAGGGGGGTAAGATTGAAATTATGTGGCTTTAATGGGTGCCTTTGTTAAAAAGCATAAAGGAGAGGGTAGGATTGAAAATATGTGAGTTGAATGGGTGCATTTGTTAAAAAAAGTGATGTGTAATTCTCATAGAATTTTCAAAAAATTCTCTTCTTTTCTCTTCTACTATATATATCCTATAGAGGAAAGTGTTGGTGAGCTTAAGCTCACCAAACTTATGGTGAGCTTAAGCGCCCCAATCACATGGGTCCCACATTTTCTGTGGTGATCCAAACCATTCATTTGCAAGGCCCTATCATAGATAGGGTGTGTACCAAAAATCAGCTCCATAGGATCATCCTAACCCCTCCATTTGTGGAGGACAAAAATGGGCAGATTTGTGGACAAATAATGTATGTCCATTTTGACCTCCACAAATGGATGGGTTAGGATGATCCTATGGAGCTGATTTTTGGTACACACCCCATCTATGTAAGGGCCTTTCAAATGAATGCTTTGGATCATCCTAACAAAGTAGGCCCCAATGTGATTGGGCGCTTAAGCTCACCAACATTTTCCTCTATATATATATATATATATATATATATATGAGGAAAGTGTCTCTAGTCTCTCCCCTAGATAAGCTTATCTACTCCTCCCTTTAAAAAAACACAGTGGGCCCACGCTGTTTGGATGATCCAAAGCATTCATTTGATAGGTCCTAACATAGATAGGGTGTGCCCAAAAATCGGCACCAAAGGGTCATCCTAGAACTTCGTTTTGTGGTGCCTTGTGGTACCCAGAATGGACACATATAAGCGTCCACGTTTATATGCGTCCATTTTGGACACGGTGTGCCCCACAAAACGAAGTTCTAGGATGACCCTTTGGTGCTGATTTTTTGGGCACACCCTATCTATGTTAGGACCTATCAAATGAATGCTTTGGATCATCCGAACAGCGTGGGCCCACTGTGTTTTTTTAAAGGGAGGAGTAGATAAGCTTATCTAGGGGAGAGACTAGAGACACTTTCCTCTATATATATATATATATATATATATATATATATATATATATATATATATATGGGATTTGCTAGCGTCCATCGCAGAAGGCATTTCATAGAGGGTCTGTTGCATGAGGGAGCAGCCACCTCGGATGAATTAAATGAATAAGACAAAATCTGAGCATATGTGGCTGCTCCCTCATGCAACAGACGTTCCGCGAAATGCCTTCTGCGATGGACGCTAGCAATATACATACATACATACATACATATATATATATATATATATACACACACACACACACACACACACACACACTAGTATTCCAGCCCCATGCTATGTGTGGGTGTAAAATGGTAGTAATCCACCCAATCCATGAGTTTGGGTAGAAATGGTGCGCCCACCCAACACATCAAAACAAGAGTAAAATGGTGGGCCCCACCCATGCTAGACATATTTACTAAATGTGTGTCCCCACCTCATTACAGCATAAGGTGTAAAATCGTGGGCCCTCCACCCATGCTAAGCATGGTTGTAAAATGTTTGGCACACCCCATCCCACCTCATCCAAGAATGAGGTGAAAATAATGGACCCCGCCATATGCCAAGTGTAGAAATTAGCAATGTGAGTGAAAAAATAGGCAATGGTAGAGTTGAAACCGTAAACGGTGACATGCAACCATTTTCCCATAGTCTCACCAATATTAGTCCTACTCCTATCACTCGGTTCATTAAAAATAGGCAAAGAACACACACAGATTCATGTGGGTATGCAAATCCCAACTTCTTTTGCTAGGAGGGTTGTTAGAAGATTTGCCATCATGTGGGTATTTCCTGCAAATCTCAAGCTTCTTTTGCTAGGATGGTCGGGGGCACCATGGAAAGGTAAAGGTAAAGTGCTCTGGAATGTATGCTTTCTTGCAACTATATGGGTAATTTAGAAGGAAAGAAACGCTAGAGTGTTTGAAGGGATTGCTACGACCCTCCTATGAAGATGATTGCTCTAGTGATTTCTTGGGTTAAAGCTCTACTCGGCTTTAAATTTGTCTCTACCTATGATCTTTGGGAAAGGTGGAGGGAAGTATGTGATAATAAGGATCTCAAACAGAAAATAGTTCACAGTTGAACTCCCTCTTAGCCTGGCTATGTGAAATTAAACTTTGAACGATCATTTGATGAGATGTTTGACTGGGTAAGAGATTCCTTTGTTGTGCAGATGTCTTGTATTCTGGCATTATACAGGACCTAGATGGACTAATGTGAGCGAAGCACAAGCGGGTAAATTTAAGTTTCAGGTTTTCTCTTAAGGGTATCTCGGTAAATTTCTCCATGTAGTGGCGTTGATATATAAGCCACATGTTAGGGTTGCGGGATTAGATTTTTATTCTTTTGTGTAGTCTTGGCCAAGAAGAAGAGACTTTGTAACCCTAGACCGAAATAGTGAAAATCTCCCCCCGTGGACGTAGGCAGTGCCAAACCACGTAAAATCTTGTGTTTCTTGTGTGATTGTGTTTCTCTGCATCGTTCTTTTGGTATTTTGTTGCACATCGTATTCGATCAGTGTTGAGAAGTATTTCTCGGATTTTCTACAACCTTGGTGCTCTTTCAACATGTGCGTCGATCTGCAAATGAAGTGGCAATAGCTGACGAGAGTTGGAGTTTTCAAGGAGTCTTTGCCTCTTTTTTATTCCCTTCCTCCTTGAGTTGTTATAGGCATTGTGTTGTTTTTTTCCTTTTTTGCCCCTTCCATGTATTGACCATCTCGGTCTTCTTTATTATTAATATATATCCTTTTTTGCTCCTTCCATGTATTGACCATCTCGGTCTTCTTTATTATTAATATATATTGGCTACCATTTTCAAAAAAAAAAAAAAACCACAGATTAACAGATTATATATAGACCATTTCATATATATATATATATATATGCACAAGTGTGCAGGTAAGCTTACATGCACCACGAGTGCAGACACAGGGTGGAAGCCCACATTTTTTGGGGGTCCAAAGCATTCATTTAGAAGGCCCTTCCATGGATAGGGTGTGGCCCAAAAATCAGACCCATTGGATCATTCTAACCCTGCCATTTGTGGAGGGGAAAAATGGGCAAAAACATGGACACACGGTGTCTGTCCATCCTCCACCCCCCCTTTTATTTGATTTGGTTAGGACGATCCAATGGGGCAGATTTTTTGGGCCACACCCCTATCCATGGAAGGCCCTTCCAAATGAATGGTTTTGATCCCCCCAAAAATGTGGGGGCCCCACGCTGTTTCTGCACTCATGTGCAGGTAACTTACCTGCACAAGTGTGCAGGAACAGTTCTCTCTCTCTCTCTCTCTCTCTCTCTCTCTCTCTCTCTCTCTCTCTCTCTCTCTATATATATATATATATATATATATATATATATATATATATATATATGGAAAATTGTTCGTGAGCTTGAGCTCATATAGCTTATATGAGCTAGAGTGCCACAAACACATGGTCCCATCAAATGAATGCTTTGGATCCACCCCCCCCCACCAATGTGGCCCACCCCTGTTTCTGTGCTCGGGCACAGATAAGCTTATCAGCGCTCGAGCGCAGGAACCCTTTACTTGTGTGTGTGTGTGTGTGTGTGTGTGTGAGTAAAACCAGCAGAAGACTGAAATTTGGAACAAGGATTTGTTACTCACCCACAGACTTTAAAGTTTGACCCTCCTCACTGATCTGCATTCAGCGTAAGAATTAGTAACTAAGAGGACATATAAACATTGTGCATGAAAATCTTAGCAAAGAGAAATCAAAGAGCTAATAAATTTAAAGTGGAGGATTATTCCATTGTGATGCTCAAAATCAACCTACCATTTTCCTTTCCGGAGACTCCTTTGGGAAGTTCTTTCCTCCATGCTGGTCTCTATATAGACTCTCATTCATCCTGAAAGTATTTAGGACGTCAGATCAAAAGTTGCAATGGAAAATGGGTTACCAATTTTTGTCCATGCAAAATATTATCAAAAACCTTATGAATGATCCACTTCTGATCACAATATAGAAGATTAAAAAAAAATAGAATAGAAGTAGCATAGCTAGAAACCTGCTGTCGCCATCCACTACTGGGAAATTCTGTGAGGAGCTATCAGGCATCAATTGTCTATTATGAACACCAAATGCAGAGCGGAATAGGTCCCTGCCGGCAGATATTTGGGAAGGTAACCCCTCATCCTGTACAACAAAAACAAATCAAGAAACCATGTGTTACTAGCCATATACGAAAACAATACTACTATGTTACATGATATGACTCACAGGAGAAATAATATGTATTCCAATGCTAAACAATATAATCTAAAGTTGCATAGAAAAGAAATGAATGATCACAGATTACCAATGACGAACAGCTTGATGATGTTTGACCGCCATCATTGCTATTTCCTCTAGTTATATCAGAAAATGGCTTGTTAATAACAGAACCAGAGGAACCTCCAAAAGTTTCGCTATTGCCCACATCCAGCATCATTTCCTCATTTTCGTCATATATGCCATCATCGACTCCCCTAAATACTGACGAAAATCTACTCTCCTCGTCAAGGTCGAAATCTTCATGAAACGGAATGCCTCTTTCCTGATGAAGAAATCAACAAACATGTCAAAAGTGAAGAAAATAATAAATAGTTAAACTTGTTGGAGAAAAACAAAGCATAAAATGCTATGATAATGTCACCTCGGCTAAGTGAAGATCTTGAGTTTCCTCTCCCTCAATTTCTTTAGCTATTCTTGAAGCTTCCTTTTCTAACTCTCTCATTTGAGGACCTCTCTCAAGCTTTGTTGTATAAAGTTCCTCATCAAAAGTACTCTTCACTCCAAACAATGCTTCATTTGTTTCAAACTGATCCCAATTCCTGGTCAAGAAATATATTAAATGCATGTAAATATGCTGTAAAAAATTAAAATGATGGACTAAGGTGAACAAAAGTAATAGAGTACAATGAAACCTTAAATGACTACTAATTCTTAGAGATTCTGAAAGAGTAAAAAAAAATGCTCCTGCTACGCGAGAAAAGAAAAAAATGGAAATACAAGTAAAAGCAAGCACAAAGATTTACATCATGCAAGAAGGATTAATTAAAAGCTTAAATATTTTCATGGTAAAAGCAAGCAGAAGGATTTACATTCATGCTAGACTGATTAAATTGAAAGCTTAAATATTTTCAGGATGTCCTCCTATTCAAACAGATGAAGTTTATATAACCACCTATTCCATGTGCCATCAAATATATTTTCCAATTCAGGGCATTGTGGATCATCTTTATCAGGGGTCCAACGTCCAAGCTCCCTCTCCGCCTCAACATGATGAGACTGGGATATGAAGGAGTCTATCATGATTTCTTGACGTTTTTCACCTGCATGCCCGTTTGCAAATCCATCGGCACTTATGGGCACATCCTGAAACAAATGAATTACAAAGTGAGAGCAGTCTTAGTCACCATTTACTGTAAACCACTCATCAATTTTGTGCCATAAATATCTAAATAAAGCTTTCAAATACAACAAATTGCAATTATCTGCTATAAATAATTACATGATTCAAAGTTGTATGATTGGTTTTGAATCAATAAGCTTTTTAGATACTTGGAATAAATTTTCATCATTGAAATTTGAACTATGGCAATGCAGTTGAGAGAACCTTTGCTATAACTTGGACAAGTTCTTTAGGAGGTATTATCAAAGTCTTCGATGGAGTTATGCCAATTGAATCGGAAATATGTTTCTGTCCTCTAAAGGATCCATCCTTGGTTAGCCGGGCCATTTTTAGGATAATTCCTGCAAATATAATCAACTGAACATTGGGAATGCAGACTGATAAAACATTAATGCAAATAGAAGAGCATAATTTGCTTTCAGAATGTGGAAAAGTTGGAGAAACAATAACAACTATAAAATTTCTTTGGATGTCACTAATAAAAAATGAGCTAGAAACCAAATAATGGGAACATGTGAGACTTACCAAAATCTTTGTCAGTGTTTGTTGCATGAAATATTCCAGAGAAGATGGATCCATTTTTCACCTGGACTTCCACACGTTGTCCAATAAGACATGCTGTTAAGAATATTAGCCGGTCACGTGATGGACTTTCAAACCGGCCTTTGCTGCCATTCACTAGACCTGTAACATGAAGCTGTTAAAAAGGGGAAGAATAATAAGAAAACAATTTTTTTTTGTTTTGAACAAGTGAATATTATTGAAAAGCCAGTCTTGAAAAATAACAAGAAAAAGAATCAGTTTAGTATCTCCACCTGCATTGCCAAAACTGCTGGCGGATGACTTCCCTGAATGTAATTTACTGTCCAGCCGAGTACCCATCTCTCTGTCAACCCTCCGACGGCCAAATCCATTGGAAGAAGGCCTTGGCTGAGCCACTTGTTGTAGACTCATTCTCAAAAGCAGATTCTAAGAAACCAACCAACCAACGCAATGATATTTTAGCATACTTACCTACGAATATGTTTCAGATGCAATGTAAGGGACAAGCAAAGATAGAAACAGACAATATGAATAGCAATAAAACATCCGCAAACACATTAAGAAAGGACTATTCCACATGCCAATAGCCATAAAAGCATAACTCAAGAAAGGAATATCAAAACGGTACCGGGAAGTGTTATTGTTATTATGGCTAAAAAAAGTGAGACATTACATTTTGATGATAATTGCATTGTCTGAAACTGAGATACCCAATGGGATCACCGCGGATAGGATGTTTAGATTTTGGATATTCTTCACAAAGGATAATTGATACCCCATGACATGGTTAGTTGCGATGTTCACATTCCTAGTTTTGCATTTGCATATCTTTCCATGTGTTTTCGTGATTTCCACTGAAATTTCCAATCAAAACCGAAATATTTCTGTTTCCATGGCAAAACGAAACCAAAAGTTAAAACATTGAACATCAAAAGAATGGAAAAGAAGCTCGTTGGATGGAAAATATGTTTCATTTGCTTCGACAATCGTATCACTCTCATCAAGGCATCACTCTCCAACCTCCCTGCACACGTTATGCCCCTTCTTAAACACCAATTGATGTACTAAAAGATAAAGAATCCGACAAAGGGACTTCCTACGAGAAGTACAAAGGAAGGGACGATAATAAAACATTTGGTGATATGGAATGAGGTTTTCAGTCCACAAGAGGCAAACTCGACATTGGCAACTTGATCCTAACGAATAAGGCTATCCTAAGAAAGTGGCTATGGAGATTTAATTAGGAAAAATAGGCTCAATGGAGGAGAAATATTGTTGGAAGTATGGGAAGAAGTGTGTGGGGGGGATATTAAAAAGTTACATAATGGTCTAAGCCTTGAGGGATTGGAAGTATATCGGTCCTATTAATAACTACTTTCAATAGGGGATTTGGGGAAAAAGGAGACTGTAAGGTTTTGGGAGGACACTTGGTTAGGGAATATTCCACTTTGAAGGGAATATTTTAACTTACTTTGTTCTCTCTTGTCGGTTTCCTTGTGTCTCAAGTGGAGAAAGATAGAAGAATTTGGAAAAAATAGGCTCAATGGAGGAGAATTATTGTTGGAAGTATGGGAAGAAGTGGGTGGGTGAGATATTAAAAATTTACGTAATGGCATAAGGCTTGAGAGATTGGACGTATATTGCACTTATTAATAACTGCTTTCAATTGGGGATTTGCGAAAAAGGGAGACTGTAAGGTTTTGGGAGGACACTTGGTTGGGTAATATTCCAGTTTGAGAGTGTGAGGGGGGGTGTTCTCCGTAAAGTCAAAGATGAGGACTTAAATTGTATTTTAAATTTGTTCTCTCTTGACGGTTGCCTTGTATCACCTCAAATGGAGAAAGGCAGAAGAATCTGGGCCAAAGATCCTAAAGCCACCTCCCCTATCTGCTCATTCTTCATTCTCATATCCATTGATCCCAAATTGACAGTTTGTTGGAAAAAAAGTTTGGAACAATTTGGTTCCTCCAAAGATTCCAGATCATCGTAGATGACGGATCTACAAAAAATTAATGCATGAGATAAACTGAAAAAAGAAAAAGAAAATCCCTTTTGGCTAATAGATGGATCATGTGTACGGGAATAATGGACGGGGCATATAAGGCAAGGAGGTATTTGTGGAAAGGTTCTCAAATGGAACATATAAGGTGAAGACATTATTTGGGTTCTTCATTTTCCTTTTTGTCTGCCGGTTGGAAATCCAATTTATCATCTAAGTACCCACTAGATCAAATGTCTCCTGAGGTAGCAAACCATGATCTAGGTGCAAAAGGGACAAATGTCCTTTGACCAAGTAACCATGAAAATAGCACAGTTAAACAGAGAAGAATTAAATTGTAATAATAATGTGACTGAGGTTGCAATTTATATGGGCAAATTCTCCATCTCAAAATGGTCCAAATTACATAAAATTTGCAATTTGGATGTAAATCCAAACACTCTGCAGACAGAAATTCTTCCTGATTAAGCTTTAGTCTCAAATGTAAATCATGTACATACAAATTGCAATAGGTTGCGATTTGTGCGCACAAATTGCCATAAAAAAAAGGCCAAAATCCCATCCAAATTGCAATTTAGATAAATTGCCATCTCAAAGGGCCCAAATCTCGTCCAAATTGCAATTTAGTGAGGTTTACTGCTTCACTCGTCATTTCATTAATTATCACTTTTCATTTATCTTTTTTCCATGTTTGTTCGTATCTTTTATGTTTCTAGGTCATCAATCTCTTAAAAAAGAAAGAAAATAGGAAATCTGAATTTCTCTCTGGTATTCATTTGTCGATTTACGTTCCATTGTTTCAGTAATATAAACGTTTCTAACGATATATTTGCATAGGTGAAGAAGAAGAAAAGATTCAACAAATAAAAATAGAACCAAAACCCTAACCCTAACCCTAAATATTACAACGAGATTAAGCAAATGGAGGCAACGAAGGGAGAGATCTTACCTTCGAACTGACGATCCGATGTCAAGAAACTGAGAAAAATTTCGGCAACAGAAATTTGCTCCCGCCTCTCTGGTTTTGAAGGGTGATTAAAGACTCGAGAAAAACAGCCCTAAGTATGGACATTCGACTCTGTAAGTAGATCGGTGCGAGACTAAATTTACGGAAATACAAACGATCTTTCATTAAATTACGAAATTGCCACCATTTAATTTTTTTTCTACCGTCCAAGTCTATTAATGGGGTGCAATTTGGGTCGGGTTCGACCCGGAGAAGAAAAAAACAAAAAGGCCGGGTCGGGTCGGGTTGCTAGGGTCAAGGTCAGGGTTTGGGCAACCCGATCCGAGTGAAACCCGACATTCTTTATAAAAAAAATAAAAATTTTAAGCTTAAAAACTCAGGTCGGGTAAGGTTCCTAGTTCAAAAAAGGATTTGAGTCTGGTGACATCTAGCCAGCTTCGGGGTAAACACTTGGTACAGGAGATCAAGGTTGTGGATGCCAAGGCCCATGAGTGACTTTAGCTTGCAGTGGGTACCACAATTGATGAATCCCATGGTTCTTCCATAAAATATTTTATGGGCCCTTTCGAAGGTAGAAAGGGTGGAGTATGGGACGTGGGGTAAGTAACCCTGAGAAAGATGAGGATTCCTAAAGTAACAGAGTTGACCAAAGTTAGTATGCCCTATGTGGAAAGGGGTTTAATCTTCCAATCCTATATTGGTAGCGGTGGATTTTCTCAATGAGTTTGGATGCTTACTTGGGCTTTTGTGTGGCCCAGTCTAACTTTCGTCCGTATATGAAAATGGTACCCATATTTTCTTCTTTTGGCAACGGCATTCCCCACTTTTCTAGATACTTCTTTGATTTGGATTTTGATAGCTTTTTTGAAATTTGTAACAACCATTAGTGACCGATTTGAAAAGGGGTTGTTATATTTGTATATTCTTCAAGGAAACTTTTTGACCAGGCAGATATAAAAGTGGTGCCAACTTTTTTAATGATCCAAACTATTTTGATGCTGCTCGAATTTGGGCGAGAGTGCAAACGGGTCCCAATGCACTGGGTCCCATCTTCTATCTGGTTCCGATGGCAGGGAGATCGCCTTGACAAGGAGTAGTAATTCTAGAGGAACCCTTCGACACTCAAGTCAGATGGAGACACCAGAATGAGAGCTGAACAACAGAGAGAGAGAGAGACGGGGGGGAGGGGTGAATGACCACTAGGAGGGCCCGGTGGATACACACACTTAGGGGGTGGTGTTTATGTATTGTGCCCTACCATAATGGCTTGGAGGGACGGGGAGCTAGCCAAAAAGCCCCGGGCTGGACTGGAGGGTTCCCTTTTACAGGTAAAGTTCTATATTCCCAGGCACGATGTGACGGTAATGAAACACTGTGATAATCACTGGCATAGCTGCCAAAACGAGTAACTGATGGTACAACAATAACGTAAAGTATGGGGCGTGTACTGCTTCTGATGACGATAATCTTGGATAAGAATTTGTATCGCCCTAGAATGGAGCAAGAGATAGTTGGTGGGTGAGGGGACATCATATAACCTCGGTAGTTGATGAGTCGGTGAGTATGTAGCGCCCCACGGCTACCAGGGCATATGGTTTCAACCAAGGACCGTGGGAGGTTTGGTTGGGCCTGGCCTTTTTGACCCACCAAATGGGGGCAGTTGGCCGCAGGTATCCGGTAAATAACTATCAGGCGATCCGACAGCTGACTCGATTGTCTTCGCGTTGCTCGTCACCCGCCGTCATCTCGCCTGTTACTCGATTTTGTCCCTAACATCTTCATATAAGATAGTCCTCAAGCACATAACTAATTAAGACATTGTTTATCACGCAATGGGAACAACTGTTATTGGGTCATGCCGTTCAAACTTAAGAATGAAGGGGCGACGTACCAGCAAGCAAGCATCCATGGTATTACATGAGATGATCCTTACAGTGGTGGAAATAATGACATGATTGTCAAATCTATGACAAGGGATCTCTAGAGTCACGTCTGGAAAACTGTTAGAAGAGCTCGCATCTCTTGAATGATCTTTTTGGGGTCCAGTGGATAATTATTTTCCGGGGGTGGGGGGGGGGGGGGAGGGGGGGGGATTTTCAAAGGAAAAATTCACCACATCGACCAGCCGTGGTAAAAGACAGCTTATTGTAGCTCACTATCTCTCTGGCAAGGGCGTACTACAATTAAGACCATGATTCAGCCAGCCACCATATGAAGGAGTTTTAAATTTGGACTCACACCTTACGAAAGAGGAATTTTTATACAGTGCACGTGCATGCAGCCCAAAAGGTACAGCAGGGTCCACATGACTGAATGATCTAAACCATTCATTTTTTTGGTTCCCAAAAAGTACGGCAGGGCCCCGCACGAATGGATGATCTAAACGATTCATGTTTTGGTTCCCTCTATACATAGGCCGTGTCGCAGATTTCTTGCATGTGGATTTTTGCTATCCGGGAGATTTGAACCCAGGCATTTGCTCTGATACCATGTGAAACAACCAACTTCTCCAAAAGCTTAAGCTGTTGGAGAAGGTGTTATTAAATCTTTTATACTTTAACATTGGGATCATCCTATGATCCAGGGATCAAAACATGAATGGTTTAGATCATTCATTAATGTGGGCCCCTTGTAATTTTGGGGCTGCAAGAGGAGTGCACGGACTTGCACCATATAAAAACTCAATAACTCATGAAAGAGAAAATAAAAAAAACAGTAATTAAACAATTGTAAATACGCAAATGTATAATATTTGCCAATTGAATTTGGATTATAAATCATGTTTTAACATTTCAAATTAGATGGCCAAGATCATTTTGATCAGGATAAGTGTGCCATGTGTGCCGTGATGGCAGGAGCAGTGGGAGAACCACTGTCATTGTGTGAAGTCATAGTAAGAGCAGAAGGGTGTTGAAGAATCTATAAATAGGCAAAGGGAAATGATATTTACGCCCCTTTTATCACCAGGGACACCCATTTGCCAGTGTACTTTGCAATCAAAGCCTCTGGATTTTTCTAACATAAAGTACATGAGCCCCCTTTTTGCGATTGATACACTGACGCTGGGTGTCCCTGGTGATGAAAAGGGGTGTAAATATCACTTCCCATAGGCAAAGCTTGTTTAGAACCCACTATTTATCAAATTCATATGCACATGGAAAAGGTACCCATTGCCCCTTTAGAATTCTTGTGTAACTTCAAATTGATCTCCAAGGCAATAGAGGTTTAATCAACTTCAAATTGATCTCAAAGGCAATGGAAATGTGTTGACTTTTTTATGCAAAAGTCTTTTTGTAATTCAATCTTACAAAGGGGTGCTTTTAGTCTTTTACATTGGCTTTACTTTTTGCTTTAGGGCTTCTCACTCAAAGTTAAAGCTTCCCTCCAAAAAGACTAAAGCCATGAGAAAACTTTAGTCCCAAATGGGAAGTGTGAGAGGGTGAGAGTGGCCATATATATACTTTCACTCTCTTAGTCTTGTGAATGAGAAAGAGGTCATGGGAATCCTACGCGGGAATCCTACGCGCACGGATCACCCACTTGGGTCCGGTGGGCTTTTGGTATTACCACACACGCGCGCCGCCCGGCCCGGCGCGGCTCGGCCGGCCGCGCGCGTGGGCCCAAAGCCTTTTTATTTTATTTCTTTTCTTTTTCTTTAATCATTATTTAATACTTTTTACCGTTTGAGATTCCTTAAATCATGGTTATGTGACCGTTTGGGAAACGTCTCTCACGCATTAAAAGAGTGCGACGTTTCATCCCAACGTGTCTATTATTTTTCTATAAAAATGGTTTTACAGAGATAGAAAAATATAGAACGGATTCTTCTTCTGCTATCCTCTCTCTGGTTTCCTTCTGGTTTTCCCAACCTTTCTGATCAAGGCTTTTGGCACATATAAGCAAGTTGTTAGGCATCCGGACTGCGTGAGTGCACACCCCTGGAGCGAGAGTTGTTGTATCCTGGAGGCATACGCTGTGACGCCCATCTGCACCGTTGATTCGTCATAGTGGGGGCGAGATTTGCCTTAAGGACAGCGAAGATTCTTCGTGCCTCAACTCGATAAGTGATCTAACGATTTGTTCTTCCTTTACAGTTTATTATTGCAGAAAATTGTTACTGTTGAAATCTGCTTTTGAAGTTACCAGATTAATTTCGTATAAGGTATTATCTCATCCTAAATTACAGATTTGCACATCAATTTTATAACTTTTTATAACAATCTTAAGGCAAATCTCTACGATCTGTGATCTGTAATTTGGGATTCCGATTATTGGAAATTAATCATCATGACTTCCCAAACCGAAAGACCGGAAAAATTTGATGGATCGGATTTCGGTAGATGGCAAGAAAAGATGTGATTATTTCTGACCTTTCTGAACCTAGACTATATCTTGAATGCTCCTGAACCATCACCTGATGAGGAAGAACCCGCAAGAACCCATCTCTCTGAGAAAAGGAAAAGAGATAATTATCTCTGTAAAGGCCATATAATGAGTTGTCTCAGCAATCAATTGTTCGATGTATTTTTCAGAATTGAGTCTGCCAAAGAGTTGTGGAAAACTCTAGAGCAGAAATACCTGGTTGAAGCCGCGGGTTCTAAGAAACATCTTATTGGAAAATATTTCCGATATCAGATGATAGATGGAAAATCTATTATTGATCAAGTAAATGAGATCCAGTTGATTGTTTCTGATATTCTTGCTAGATGTATTAAAATAGAAGAACAGCTCCAAATTGGTGCAATCATTGAAAAATTACCACCTTCATGGGAGAAATTCCAAGACACCCTTTTGCATGACAGAAACGATTTTTCTCTTCAAGATCTATTTGTATATCTTCGAACTGAAGAGGAAAACCGTTTCAGAAAACAGAAATCAAAGGCCTATGAGTTTAACTCTAAGGCAAATCTCACTGAATCTTCATCTGGAAAGAAAATCTATTCTAAACCTCGGTATGGATCTGGAAAAGGAAATTTCAAGAAAAATAATAAGGACTTCAAGAAAAAGAAAGGTAACTGCTTTGTGTGTGGGAAAGCAGGTCACTATGCTAAAAACTGTCGCAAAAACGACAAGAAAAAAACCCTCAAGGAAATAATGCGCCTCAGGCAAATGTGGCTGAAGATCAATATCTGTCGGCTGTAGTATCTGAAGTGAACCTGGTTAGCAACGTGAAGGACTGGTGGGTGGACACTGGTGCCACCAGACACATCTGTAGTGACAGAAGTGTATTTTCTTCCTACGAGCTTGTAGGGGATGGAGAGCAGCTTTTCATGGGAAACTCGTCAGCATCTGCTGTGGCGGGTAAAGGAACAGTCCTATTGAAGCTTACATCTGAAAAAGTTCTGAAGCTCTGTGATGTCCTTCACATACCAGATATAAGAAAGAATCTGGTGTCTGGGTCACTTCTGATCAAGAAAGGTTTTAAACTAGTTTTCGAGGCTGATAAATTTGTCATTACTAAGAATGCTGAATTTGTGGGGAAGGGTTATTCCAGTGAGGGTTTATTCAAACTGAATGTATCTGAGAACATTATGAATAAAGCATCTTCTTCTTCTGCTTATATTATTGATTCTTCTTGTTTATGGCATGGTAGGCTAGGTCATGTTAACTATGCATCTTTAAAGAAAATGATGACCATAGGTCTAATTCCTAAAAGTGATCTAATAGTAGATAAATGCGAAATTTGTGTGCAATCAAAGTACTCTAAGAAGCATTTTCATAGAGTAGAAGAAAGAAATTCAGAACTTCTTAGTTTAATTCATAGTGATGTATGTGACTTAAACAATGTTTTAACTAGAGGAGGAAAAATGTATTTTATTACATTTATAGATGATTTCTCTAGATTTTGTACTGTTTATCTTATTAGATATAAAGATGAATCATTTGATAAATTCATTACATTCAAATCTGAAGTAGATAATCAGTTAGAAAAGAAGATCAAAATCCTAAGATCTGATAGAGGATGTGAGTACACCTCTAATGATTTTAGTGCTTTTTGTGAATCTCATGGCATAATTCATCAAGTAACTGCACCTTACTCTCCACAACAAAATGGAGTTGCTGAACGTAAAAACAGAACTTTAATGAACATGGTAAACTCTATGTTAGGGAGTTCAGGTTTACCTCAGAACCTATGGGGAGAGGCTCTTCTCTCTGCTTGTTATATTCTAAACAAAATTCCATTTAAAGATTTTGACAAAACTCCTTACGAGTTATGGAAGAATAGAAAACCGCATTTTAAATACCTTAAAGTGTGGGGGTGCTTAGCTAAAGTTAGGATTTCAGATCCTAAAAGTACTAATTTAGGTCGTAAGACTGTTGATTGTGCATTCATTGGATATGCACAAAACAGTAGTGCATATAGGTTCTTAATCTATAGATCAGATCATGTTGATATGCATCCTAACACCATAATTGAATCTAGAGATGCTGAATTCTTTGAAACCATATTCCCTTATAAGACTAGTCTAAGTGAGAACACACTAAAAAGACCCATTGAATCTATAGAAAAAGAGCATCAAGTGTCTGAGGAATCTGTAGAGCCTAGAAGAAGTAAAAGGGCAAGAGTAGAGAAAAACTTTGGTCCAGAGTTCATTGCCTATCTTCTAGAAGGAGATCCAAAGACATATAAAGAGGCAATGTCACTTCCAGATTCTTCATTCTGGAAAGAAGCTGTCAAGAGTGAAATAGACTCTATTTTGAGTAATGGGACATGGATCTTGACAGATCTGCCTCCTGGTTGTAAACCTATTGGTTGCAAGTGGATCTTTAGAAAGAAATTAAAAACTGATGGAACTATAGATAAGTTCAAAGCTAGACTAGTAGCTAAAGGGTTTAAGCAAAAAGAAGGAATGGACTTTTTTGACACTTACTCACCTGTAACCAGGATAACCACTATTAGAATCCTTATTGCCATAGCTGCAATCTATAACCTTGAAATCCATCAAATGGATGTCAAAACAGCCTTTCTGAATGGTGAATTAGATGAAGAGATTTATATGGATCAACCTGAAGGCTTTGTAATCCAAGGCCAAGAGCAAAAGGTATACAAACTTATAAAATCTCTATATGGTTTAAAACAAGCACCAAAGCAATGGCATGCGAAGTTTGATAGTGTGATGCTATCAAATGGATTCATAATAAATGAATCAGATAAATGTGTTTATAGCAAATTTAGTAGGGATAGTGGTGTTATTGTTTGTCTGTATGTAGATGATATGTTGATCATCGGAACAGACATAAGTGTAATTAAAGACACTAAGAAATTTTTATCAAATAATTTTGATATGAAAGATTTGGGAAAGGCAGATGTAATCCTGGGTATCAAAATAAATAGAAACCCAGAAGAAATAATTTTAACTCAGTCTCATTATGTAGAAAAAATATTAAGGAGGTTTAATCAATTTGATTGTAAACCTATAGCTACCCCATATGATTCTAGTATACGATTATGTAAGAATAAAGGGAGTGGAGTAGATCCACTTGAATACTCTAGAGTTATAGGGAGTCTAATGTATTTGATGAACTGCACTAGGCCAGACATAGCCTATGCAGTGGGTAGACTCAGTAGCTATACCAGTAATCCTGGTAGTGATCACTGGGAAGCACTAATTAGAGTATTGAAATATCTTAAAGGAACCATAAACTATGGTTTGCATTTTTCTAAATATCCCGTTGTACTAGAGGGGTATAGCGATGCCAATTGGGTATCTGGATTTGAGACCAAATCTAGGAGTGGATATGTCTTCACTCTAGGAAATGCAGCGGTTTCTTGGAAGTCTACCAAGCAAACTTGTATAGCCAGATCCACTATGGAGTCTGAGTTTATTGCTTTAGAGAAAGCAAGTGAGGAAGCCGAATGGCTTAGAAACCTTCTGTCTGATATTCCACTTTGGAATAAGCCAGTACCAGGTATTACAATCCACTGTGATTGTCAAGCTGCTATTGGAAGAGCAGGTAATAATGTATATAATGGAAAATCCCGACACATTCGTCGGAGGCATAACTCCATAAGACAGTTGTTGAAAAAAGGAGTGATAACCATAGATTTTGTAAGACCAATTGATAATATATCAGATTGTCTTACAAAAGGACTAAATAAAAATTTAGTCATAAGCACATCGAGGGGGATGGGGCTGAAGCCCGCTGTTTAGATCACCTATAACAGGAACTCAACCTATCTGACTGGAGATCCCAAGAAGTAGGTTCAATGGGAAAAACAAGTTATTTGAGTGATCTGTTTTGCACCAAATTGTATGTGAATTAAGTTCACTAAGCCTATCCCTATGGTGTGGGTGCAACCTGTAACGGTAAGATGATGAGTTGTAGGACTCTTAATGTTATCTATAGCTAACTAGCTGTTAAGCTGATTGTCAGTAGGGTGCGTAATTACAGGGCACTCTTGATAGATACACCTATATGAGTGTGGAAGTGTGGCCGCTTCCTATGAGAATTGGGCTAAATTCTCTATAGCTCTCATGAAATCAGGATATAGCACATGGCCGAAAAGTGCAACACTGTATGAACTTGCTTATGCCTTCTGTGTTGTGTGTGTGGTATGTTGTTTCAGTTTATTACTAAAAGTGCTTGGTTCAAGACGTATGTTCACCAAATACTTGATAAACTCGATATACCTGCACTAAGTAAAGGTTCAAGTCCAAAAGACACCTCTACTGATGCATAACACATCTTGCCTTGATCAAATCTATTTACATTTATGATTTATTTCTTGTAATTTTGAATTAGTGGGGGATTGTTGACTTTTTTATGCAAAAGTCTTTTTGTAATTCAATCTTACAAAGGGGTGCTTTTAGTCTTTTACATTGGCTTTACTTTTTGCTTTAGGGCTTCTCACTCAAAGTTAAAGCTTCCCTCCAAAAGACTAAAGCCATGAGAAAACTTTAGTCCCAAATGGGAAGTGTGAGAGGGTGAGAGTGGCCATATATATACTTTCACTCTCTTAGTCTTGTGAATGAGAAAGAGGTCATGGGAATCCTACGCGGGAATCCTACGCGCACGGATCACCCACTTGGGTCCGGTGGGCTTTTGGTATTACCACACACGCGCGCCACCCGGCCCGGCGCGGCTCGGCCGGCCGCGCGCGTGGGCCCAAAGCCTTTTTATTTTATTTCTTTTCTTTTTCTTTAATCATTATTTAATACTTTTTACCGTTTGAGATTCCTTAAATCATGGTTATGTGACCGTTTGGGAAACGTCTCTCACGCATTAAAAGAGTGCGACGTTTCATCCCAACGTGTCTATTATTTTTCTATAAAAACGGTTTTACAGAGATAGAAAAATATAGAACGGATTCTTCTTCTGCTATCCTCTCTCTGGTTTCCTTCTGGTTTTCCCAACCTTTCTGATCAAGGCTTTTGGCACATATAAGCAAGTTGTTAGGCATCCGGGCTGCGTGAGTGCACACCCCTGGAGCGAGAGTTGTTGTATCCTGGAGGCATACGCCGTGACGCCCATCTGCACCGTTGATTCGTCATAGTGGGGGCAAGATTTGCCTTAAGGACAGCGAAGATTCTTCGTGCCTCAACTCGATAAGTGATCTAAAGATTTGTTCTTCCTTTACAGTTTATTATTGCAGAAAATTGTTATGTTGAAATCTGCTTTTGAAGTTACCAGATTAATTTCGTATAAGGTATTATCTCATCCTAAATTACAGATTTGCACATCAATTTTATAACTTTTTATAACAAAATGAACCTCCATCAACCTAAGCATTGTAATATATAGTGTATAATGCTGATAAAATTTTAAACTAAAAATGCCAATCCTTAAGTAATGCTCTTACCAAATGTTTGAATCTACACATTGTCCACGGATCTACTACTTTGAGCTAAGTATCATACCAATATGACGGTCATGTTTAGCAACAAGATGCACAAACTAATTATCTATTTACTTAGAAATATGATGCCATGACACAGCAGCAACTATGCAGTAGCTTCATTGGTACATCCGATCATTTGATTTTAGGCCTTCCTCTATGACCAAAGAACCTCCAAGACCATCCACCATTCTTGAATTGGATATTCTTAAGGTGCTTGTAGCAGCCAATCAGAAAAGTTATTAATAGTGTAGAATGCCATCATCAAAACAGGGGAGAGAGAGAGAGAGAGAGAGAGAGAGAGAGATGTTAGATTATTCTGTTTTATGCCCTGATAATAACAGAAAATCTAGCATTACATGGCCAAATTTTTTTTCAGAAAAGTGGTTAGTAGTGTAGAATGCATTATCGAAACAGAGAGAGAGAGAGAGAGAGAGAGAGAGAGAGAGAGAGAGAGAGAGAGAGAGAGAGAGAGAGAGAGAGAGAGATTACCAAACTACTTGTTAGATTATACTGGTTTCTTTACAAACTACATATTAGATTATATTGGTTTCTATGGAATGTTTGATACTACTTTTGTTTCCTTCCCCATTTCCCTGATAATAGCATTATATGGCAAACATATTTTCGGAAAATTCAGCTACGGCCTCATGAACAAGTCGCTCTAAGATCTGCAGCCCAAATTCAATCCCAATCTCTTCAGCATCTTCCACCTTCCATGTCTCCACCCGGTTTGATTTCTTCACATCTTCATCTGACAATCGGCAAATCATGCCCCACAATTCTGAATAATCAAGAGGCTGGTATTTCGACTTGCTCGGTTCTTCACATTCTTCGTTTATTGTTTCTAATTCTCTGTCACCAGAGGTTGAGCTACAGCCAACACACGAAGATGGGTAGTCAAAATTTGACAGTTTCCTTCTCGAATATGATGGAGATGGCCTCGAATCTTCTCCTGCCACTAACAATGATAGAAATGAAAAAACAACTGGTTACCCACATTTATCATAATAAATATAAGCAGTTTTTCAAAATGCAGATGTGTGTCAAAACACTGCCAAATCAAATCCAAGTCACTCGGTACTATGGGGTCGAATACTCGGTTGATGCATCTGAGTACTTGGTTTACGCGGACATAACTGGGGAGAGTCGAAGGATTTTTGACTGACTATAAAGGGAAAAACACTGACTTGGACTAGAATGCGGCCAAAGTACAATGGAGTCAACTTGGGGGATTCCGCAATAACGCAGGAGAGTTTTGAAACTATGCATTCAAGTGCTAAATTTTACAGATTCAAACCAATAAGTGCTTAATTATGAATGATTGGAGAGATTACCTGATTTAAGTGTTCGGCCAAAGTACAATGGAGTCAACTTGGGGGATTTCGCAATAACGCAGGAGAGTTTTGAAACTATGAATTCAAGTGCTAAATTTTACAGATTCAAACCAATAAGTGCTTAATTATGAATGATTGGAGAGATTACCTGATGTAAGTGTTTGGGGATCGATAAGTAAATCGCTGTCCATGTCGAATGGTTGATCCAGAACAGAAACCGGGCTCGAATTCTCAGAGCTGCATTCTGATTCCACTTTCTTATCTGAAGAATCCTCCTTTGTGTTCTTACTGAATTTCGCTCCATCCGAGATTCCCTTGTAGCTTAAAGGCTTTGACAACTTTTCTGCCTTCATAACACGATGGGGTTTTCGACCAATTTGTTTCTTGTAAATAGGGCCCTTAATTTCACTGCAATTGCTGGATTTTCGAGACCGCCTTTCGACTATCCTCCTCTCCAGTACATTCTTTTTGCCATAACTTCTTTCTTGATCCTTCCTCTTCGCGGGTCTTGTCTCTTTTCTGGTCTCCTTCATTGTGCTTTTGCTTGTCTCTGCCCTCTTCTCCTTTAATTCTCTAAAAACCATCTGAGATCTCAGCTTCTTGGGTCCCAATGCCGCGAGTTCTTCTCTCTCGTCTGATCCGAAACTTAAGATTAGGAACTCTTCATTCTCTTGCCTCAAGAATGTGGGTATCTCGCGAAAGGACAAAGATGTTCTGACTCGGCGGTGCTGCCTTTGTAGCGGATCAAATTCGGACCAGCTGAGAGAATTCACAGAACGGCTTCGTCCAATTGAGTTGGGTTTAGGAATCCGACCCAACTCGACTGGCATAGATTCAAGCCCCATTAGTCTCGCGACTATACTAGGAGAAGGTGGTGTCATTGTCTTGTCCTCCCTCTTTTTGTCTAAAAAATAAGCAGAAGAAAGATTTTCATTGGTTTCTTCCTTGCAGTTCGAAGATCGGGAAGAGTGGTTACTGCAGAGGAGACAGCGAAAGATCCGAGAGAGACATCCGGGCGAGGCATTATCGGATTTTTGGTAATGGCCATTGACTGAAGAAGGGGAGTTTTTGTTCCTCATGTGGAATGTAGATAGAGAAGGGAATCGGAGTTGGGTTTGAAGTGAAAGAAAATTTAGATGGAGAGAGGAGTGAATTGAATGAGGAAGGTTATTGTAAAATCATAGATTTCTATTGAAATTGATTGATTACAATTAACCCTAACTAGTGCTTATAGAGAGTACTTGGAGACAAACAAAAAAAGAGAAAGATTACTCTGAAAAGAGATATTCTAATCTTAGCAACGATGCTAATCGCTGTTGTCTAATCTATTCCAACTATTAAATCCATCACAATCAATCCAATAATCAGATCTTAGATCTTATTCTCTAGAAGTTATGAAAATTGGGCTCAAAGCAAAAGAGAAAGTAGAGATAATTGAATGAGGGAGGATACTAAAATTGGGTACAGAGAGACAAATTTGGGACAAAGGTTTAGTTGAGTTGAGTTGAGAGACAAATTTGCAGTAACTTAAATGAGAGGGAATGGAGGTTGGGCTTGCAGAGAGAGAGAGAGAGAGAGAGAGAGAGAGGTGTGGCTACGGGGGGAATGAATTGAATGGGGAAATATCAGTTGAATGAGGCAAAACAAAGAAAAGTTAGAGAGAGAGAAAGGGAGTGATTTAAATGAGGAAATGCCAGTTGGGTTTGAAGCAGAGAGAGAGAGAGAGAGAGAGAGAGAGAGAGAGATTCCAGTTGGGTTGGAAGCAAAAGAGACTTTTGATAGTGTCTATGTTTGAATGAAAAGGAAAAGATGTTGAGTTATAAGCAAATGAAAGGAGAGAATTTTGATAGTGTTCTTCTATGTTGGATGGAGAGGTGGAATGACAAAGAAAGTTGGGTTTGAATCAGAATAGAGAAGTTAGAAGGAAAAAGAAAGTTTGGTTTGAAAGAGAAGACAGACAGAGTAGACACAGATAGATAACAGAATAATAAGTACCGAGGCAAAAAGGGTAGAAGTGGGCGGGGTTTGTATTTGGATTTGAATGAGGATTCAAACGGATTCAATTATAGAGTGGAAAGCAGAAGCCATGTGGAAAAGGAATGTAGGCCTGTTATTTTGTCAAGGGTTTCACATTAGAAATGAGGGATTTCTCTACCAAACCATATAGTTGTGTACAGAGGCAGCTCTGTTTCTGCTTTTTCTTTCTCTCTTGTAGCCGAAGTTTCTGACTTTCGTCCTCCTGTTTCTTAGCACATGTCACATCAATCCAGAGCACCGAATTACTCTAATGTAGCTTAAGCATGTGTGTGTACGGACCTAACCTGTGCGTCATAACAATGTTGGGAATTACAACACAAGGGGGTGACCCGGATAAGAAAGAGAGTGTAATGTATCACTTACATGTTTTTTTGGGGAAATGTTATCAGCATTACTGTATTTTGTTGAGGGCACTCCTCACTTTATTAAAAGTAAGGTGTGGCCCACACCATAGGATGATCCAAACTGTCCATTAGATGGGCTACAGCCTAAATAGTTTGTGCGCCAAAAATTATTACCATTGGTTGATCCTAACCCTCCGATCTATAGAGGGTTAGGATCAAGCCTCTAACATTCAGATCATAGGGTTAGGATCAACCTATGAAAATGATTTTTGAGGTACAACCTATTTAAGTTATGGTACATCTAATGGACTGTTTGGGCCATACCACACCTTTAATAAAGTGAGGAGTGCCCTCATAAATGCTAGCTTCGCTGTCGTAGGATAAAGTGATTGTTCAATCATGATAAAAATGTAAAATTGCACCAACTTTTTCTCAAGTGATACTTCCGGCCCCACCACAGTACAGTACGGGCAGCGTATGTTTTAAATGTGGGGCCCACACCAATAAACGATCCTCACCAAATATTTCTTATGAAATAAAAATCAGGGTTCTTAAGTAGTGGACATGCATAGGAAAAATACTCAAAATATTACCAGGCAATGTCTGCGTTCATGATAAATTAGTCTCTCCAAGTGGTGAGAGAGGGGTCGCGTAGGTGGGAGGAGAGATTTGAGAGGGCACAAATTAGGTGAAGGTTAGAAGCGGGTAAGAATTAGGAAAAAACTAGCCATTCATGTTTTGAGCGGAGTTTTTTTTTCCCTATTTTTTCAGGCTTTTCTTGCCCTCTCTCTTCTCACATAAACCTTAAAACCTTAAAACCCAATCCCTATCCCTAAACCTGAACCGACCTATAACATAATTGATAAATTTCTTATTAGCAATGAAAAATCTTTGGAGATATAACATGTGGGTCATGAAACTATTGAAATAGGCAATAAAGGATTGCATATAGTTATGTTCTTGTGTTTAAAGTTGCAAATAATTTATTGTTTGTGAGTTAGTTTATGGATGAAAAATTATGTATCTTTAAATTCTCATCCGATGATTTTGTTAATAAGGATATGACAGACTAGGATGATAATGACCTTGGGAACTTGAGAAGTCGAGTGTCTGCCCTAGGTGGACTGAAACCAACATTATTTTCCTCGAGCCAAAGAAAGGCATGTGAGGTAAGGCATCACAATAGGAAACTGTTATCTGTTTTTGGCATCACAATAGGGAAGTGCTATCTTTTTTAAATAAAACAAGTTTTCTTGATCATAACATTTGGAATATAGATACTTTGTTTGTAAGAGATGTCAATGTTAGGAAAGTTTCCTTGTTTCCTATTGTGGCGGGGGACCAGAACGAAAGCCTCTTTCTGTAGGTTTTTGTAAAACCTAGATATAAAAGTCTTGAAGTCTTGCGTGAATAGGCGGAGGTTAGAAAGTGTGGTGAGAGACAAAAAGAAAGGAGGAAAGGGAAGAAGAGAAGAAGAGAAGAAGAGAGAAGGGTTTTTCTTGGGGTTTTCTCTCGTGTTTTCTCTTGGGGCTTCCCCTTAGGTTACTCTCTTATATATGGTCTTTGTTGAGAAGGCAAGGAAAGGTAAATCCCGTTGTAATCGTTGTATTTTTTTTCTTCTCATAGGGGAAGATCGTGTTCTCGCTCGTGGACATAGGCATCTTGGCCGGACCACGTAAAATCTCGGTGTTCATCTTGTTGTTTGTGTTTATTTTATCTTTCCATTTATCTGTGCATGATCGAATCAGATTTACCCAACGGGTTTTCTCAACAATCAATTTAGAAAAACTTCTAAATTATCTATTTTAATCAACCAAGGCCCACTTGGATGAAACCGGGAATCAGAAACAACCTTTGATTCTGTATTCACCGATTCCAACGTTTGGTACGGTTTTTTCAGCGTAAAGGAAACCACTAGGCAAAAAAACTGGCGAAATATCAGGCAAATTTTTTACCACTCGATGAGGTGGTATTCTTCATTCCCTCCCTCCCTCCTCTAGCGTCTCTGTTACCCCTCTGTCTCTTCCTCCCATCTCCCTTCTACCCTTTTTACCCCCTTCGTCACTCAACCCTCTCTCTCCCTCTCTTCCTACTCCACCCTAAAACCCTAATTTCCCTCATTCATCGCCATAAAAGATCGAGTCATGGTTGTGGATCGACCATCTCACCACCATTAAAGACAAGTCCAAAGTCATAAATCTTCTTTTCTACCTTTTGTTCCTTACATCCCTCTTTGCAACTTAAACAATCTCCCTCCAATACCAAAATCTCAACTAAAATGATCTCCCTCGAAGACCAAAACCCATCTCCAGATTCAACCCCACTCTACCATATTGCATGAATGAGAGGTTGCAGGTTTAGGTCTTGTTTACTTCCCCCAAATCTGTGGCTCTTTCTCAGTCCTCCTGCTTCGTGCAGGGCCTCGGGTCATGGCTTCCACCTCTGATCGATGGATAAGGCCGGTGGCCTATCCGATCTTGGTCGCCGTAGGAATTTGTGGAGTTTAGTTAGTCGCAACATTTGAACCAGGAAAATCCAATCCCAGACCCTTATCTGGAGTGGTAAGCAGATCCAGTCACAAGCCCTCATATGGAGTGGTAAGTAGATCTAGTCACAAACCCTCTAGTCTGTTTGAAGAAAAGCACCAACAAAGATCCCCTACTGATGGGGTATAAAAACAGCAGCCAGTTAGCTGTCGACACGTGGCCCCGTGATGGCCCACCATAAACTCAGCGTCAGCTCAGGGGCAGTCTGGTAATTACCTCGGAGTAGGTAATTATAAACCAGTAACAGCTTGACACCTGTCCTGGGGTAGGTAATCCAACCACCCCAGGTTTTCCCTCTATAAAAGGGCTTCCAGAGCTCAGACCGGAAAAAAGGAGAGAAAAAGGATAATAACTTCTCACCCACCACTCTTAAAACTCGCTCTGCACTCCTGCTCATACTGACTTGAGTGTCGAAGGGCCTGTCCGGAGTACGACTCCGGGTTGGTCTTCTGACCTCGTTTGCTCTTGCGCAAGACTCAGCTTATTTACTTCAGGCTCCTCGGGTCCTCCAGCTCAGTTCTGACATCACTGCCATATCTGTTACCGATTTTAAGCCTAACACCTACCATTTTACAATATAACACCATTGAAATCGAAATTGCAACCTATATTACCCAAACACATGAATCGGAATTGACATACAATTTACGAGGAGAATTGGAATAAGACCAAAATGGGATGTCAATACCGATTTGTGATTCCGGTAATCCAAATGCACTCTCAAAGTGCTAGACCTCAGTTTTCTTTTGATAAAATTCAATGTAATTTGTTAGACTTGTTCCAATGATATTTATACCAAAATTTTGATAATATGTTGATTTTGTTGATGACTGCTCTCGCTATAATGGATGAATCCACTAAATCATGAGTTGAATTCTTTGTTTACTTTAAGGGCCCGTTTGGATACCTCCCATTTTGTATTTGGATTTGGAATTGAGTTTTGAATACAAAATGAATAGATACGGTAGCTCATGTAGAGGGAGACAGAGGGGGAAGGGGGTACTTCCTAGTGGAGGGGAGAGGTTGTGGAGCAAAGAGGGTGAAGGAAATTGCCAGATCCGTGGATTTCCAATTTCTTATTTCCACAGCAAATTTAGAAATCTGATTTTTTTCACTATCAGCTGCTGAATTAGAAATCCAAGAATTTGATCCGATCCAAATTACAATGCAAAAAGGGCTGCAAATGTGAGAAATCCAAATCAAAATCTTCTCGGCATCCAAATGGGCCCTAAGCGTTTTTAAAAAGTGATGGTAACTCAATTTAGCTATAAAATAACAGTTTTTCAATGTGATGTAGGAGTTTAATTTGAGAAGAATGTGTTCTTACAACTATTAATATAGCATGGCATACTTAAATAAGACTTCTAAACATAATAGAATATGTTAGGGGTAAAATTGGATATCGACATGTGGCATGCCGCAAGGGCCCCTGAACAAATAACTGCGATGCGCCATGAAAGAAGCAGATCTTCGATAGGTGCCCAACTTCTGCACTAGCATGAAACCTACGGCCCACATAACACCCAAAAGCCACGCACCTCCTCACCACCCAGTCAGCCATCGCCATGGATTTTCTGGGACAGTACAACATGCAAGCTAGGGGTGTAACTCGGGTCGGGTTTTCCAAAACCTAATTCTCGGGTCGGGTCGGGTCTAATTTTTAACAGGAAAACCCGAGATTTGTAAACCCGACCCTACCCAAGATAGTTTCTCGGGTCGGGTTTTCATTTTCAGCGTAGAATATTGACTAATTTTAAAGATTGTAGAAAAAAAAAATCTTCACACCAAGAATCTCTAAATTTATGTGTCATCAAGTGTATAAATTTAAGGACACTATATTTTCACATAAAAGACATGATTTCCTCAATGAAAACAATTGTATCAGTATATTGGAAAATGATTTGCTATGTTATTCAAGAGATATTTAAGAAAGTCATAGTACATCCATATGACTCGGGTCGGGTTTCGGGTTTTTGTTTCTTTCAACCCAGCCCTACCCAAGATTGAGTCGGGTTTTCCAATTTAAAACCCGGCCCTACCCAAGACCCATGATTTCTAAACCCGACCCATGTTATTTTCGGGTCGGGTTGATGCGGGTCGGGTAAAACCCGACCCAAGTTGCAACCCTAGTGCTAGCACCAATCAGCATGCAATGTCTGGACCTCCGTACAACGTGCCAACACCAATCATACTTTGCCATGCAATGCCTAACCCCCTGCCGCACCACCGCAGGCACCAATATCAGCAATTGCCCCAACATCACTCCATTCTCATCCTCCAAGTCATGAAACCTCCATCTACAAAGGGGAAATCCCTCACTCCATTCCACAAGTACTGTTTAAAAAACTCAAGCTCATTTCCTTAGCACTTAACTCTATCTGTTGCATCTACTGACTTGGGTGTTGAAGGGTTTTCTCCGGAATCACCACCCAAGGAATTCCTAACCCTTTTTAGCCCGCACGTACCAGAGGAGGGACCCTTCGATAGACCTGAGCCGGATTTGAGCACCAACAAAATAGCAGAGAGAAAGCATCATCACATTCGAAAACCTGGTTTATCTATACTAAGATAGCTCGATCATCATGATATCTAAGCTATAATTCATCATACATCCATATGATCGACATACTTAATCTCCCCCACACCCACACCCACACCCACATGCTGGTTACCTTCAATTGGGATGAAAGGAATGTGAGAGACTGAGTAACACAATTATGAGAGGTATGCTAAACTGAAGGGCGCCCTTGCAAAAAAAGGTTGAAAGGGCACCCCCATTGGCTAAAGGCATATAATACTCTTTGACTTGTAGCCATTATAAATTTATTAAATGCATTTCAGCCAATTTTTTTTTTTTTTTTTTTTTGTCATTTTCATGCCCTGAGGGTCGCCTTGTGCATGTGGGAATGATTCCATTTCCATGGACCAACCCACCGGCCATCTACAAGCACGCACTAATGAGGAAACAAATGATTGTCTGGTTATGAGCAAGGAAGATCCGTCTTTCTGCTAAACATACTTTATTGAACTCATAATTCATCAGATACTTTTTATGAATGTCAACTAAGTATCGTAAGTAAATTGATCCTGGTTGTTCAATCATGGGGGCACTCTTTCAGCACTTTTTTTTGCAAGGGTGCCCCTAACGGCAATGTCTGATGGGGTCGGATCCCGAATATTGTTGGCTCTCACAACGCGGGCCCAATTATCGTAGACCCACCCCTCATGAGGTGATCCTAGCCCCTTGACCAAGGAAGGGTGAAAAATACACCCTTTTATGCTCTGTCTGGTTGCCAAGTTTTTTTTGTTCCCGGGAGTTATGTGGGAGAAAAAAATACCCTGGGAGATAGGTGGGAAAAAAAAAGTCTTGGAAGTATCCTGGTAAAATAAAAATCCCATGTTTGGTTATGTGGGAGAAAAAAATACCCTGGGAGATATGGTGGGAAAAAAAAAAACCTTTGTTTGGTTGCTTGAACTGTTGGGTAGAAAAAAATTCTTCTCAAGCTTATTTTTGGTTCCTGGGTTTATTTTTGTTCCTGGGGTTATCTTGGGATGGGATGAAAAGGCAATCATTACAAAAGTGGGATTAAAAAATTCACCCCACAAGTAATCATTACAAGAGTGGGATTAAAATAAACCTAGTGCTAAAAGGCAACCAAACATGGGATGGGACCAAAATTTAACTTACTCTCCCACAAAACTCCCAGGAACAAAAAAAACCTGGCAACCAAACAGAGCATTAATGTCTTCTAGCGCTTTCATTCTTTGCACTCCTCAATCTTACGAACGAGATCTCTGTTTGTCATGAGATTTAAATTCATTGGGTCGCCTGATGATGATCTATTTGGCCAACAGTCTAGATCATCAAACAAGTCTCTTATTAGCCGTGAGCATTCTTAAATAATCCATACTACAGTGTCTTACTAGTTGATCTCCCCCTAATACAAATTGCTAAGCACATGAAGAGCATGAAGGGAGCCCTTGCAAAAAAGAGGTGAAAGGGCTCCCTCATGGTGATGTGCAGCCAATGGGGGAGCCCTTTCACCTCTTCTTTGCAAGGGCTCCCTTCAGTTTAGACTTCCTCATGTTAGCGAGATGCTCTTCATGACCAAGACACTCCATTGCACATGCTTGTCCTGAACGGTGGAACTGAATCGTCACCGTTGATTCCAACATTACTTGTTCTCATTTGTAATGGCACCGAGCATCTGACCCATTCGGAAGAATGTGGGCCCCACTCGATGCAATATCTTTGCCTGAATTCCCAGTTTCGCATCTGACACTAGCGTGGATAAAATTTTAAAAAAGGTCATCAGCTTCCCGACAAAAACCCCAGCACAGAAAAAGAAAACAAAGATCAACTAAAGAAGGACACGCTTGTGTCAGGATTATCCCCAACAGCCCTCCTAATGTAACAATAAGGGAATGTTTCGCATTTTTACAAAAAAACATAAGGGCATTTTGATAAGCAGTGGACTAGGAAAGGCTGTTACAAAGTTTCTTGACGCAGACCTGTCTTACTAGCAATTCAAAAATATACCAGATAAACAAACAACCCAGAAAAGGCCCGCTTCCCCAACCCCGAGTTTTTTTTTACGGTGTAAGTCCATATAGGCCAGTATTTTGCTAAAAATTCTTGGACGGCCCACACCGTTGGTTGATCCAAACCGTCCATTTGATGGGCCACAACGTAAACAGATTGTACCCAAAAATCAGTTCAATAGGATGATCCCAACCCTTTGATCTATACATGTTTCCACAATACACTGTTCCTCTATATTGATAGTCGGGCTAGGAACATCCTATAGATAGGATTTTTCAGGTACAACATATATATTTAAATTGTAGCCCATCCAATGAACGGTTTGGATCATGGGCCGTTCAGTATTTTTCAGAAAAATACTGGATCATTCTAGCGCACACCATATAAAGACTCTAAAAACTCAACCAACCCCACAGCCCAAAATCCTATATGTCTCACCACTGATTACAGATATCATTTACTACCCCCTGTATTTTCCTTTCTACACCCCCTTTTCTCCCATAACTCTCCCTCTGCATCTCCTCCCCCCCTTCAACCCCTCTCCAGAGAGAGAGAGAGAGAGAGAGAGAGAGAGAGAGAGAGATGTGAAAACTCTAGGGTTTGTGGCTACAGAATCAGATGGAAAACTGTTGCCGTTCTCCGGCCACTGTAGCGAGAGAGGATGTGAGTACAAATAACCCCAATCAGAATCAGAAGTCAAAAGATGGAATTCACTCTACCAATAAAAAGAACAAAAACAACCCAAAGAAGATTCTAACCGTCTTGAACGATAAGGAAAGCAAAATCAAAGGAGGAGGGATCGAAGACAAGTACTTACTAGACAAAGAGTTAGGACATGGAGAGTTCGGAATCACTTACCTCTGCATCCACCGCCAAACCCAACAACTCCTCGCTTGCAAGTCAATCTCTAAACGCAAGCTCAGAACCTCCATTGATGTGGAGGATGTACGCCGGGACGTAGTGTTAAAATTTTGAACTCGAAATGTTTGAATATTGGAGGGAAGTGTAAAGAATGTTAGTATTTAGTTATTATGTTCTTACAGGTAGCTATTATGAAGCATCTCCCTCATAATTCCAGCATTGTTAGTTTTAAAGAGGCTTGTGAGGATGATAATGCTGTTCATCTTGTGATGGAGCTCTGCGAAGGGGGCGAGCTTTTTGACAGGATAGTTGCCCGAGGGCACTACTCAGAGCGCGCGGCTGCCAATGCTACTCGTACTATTATTGAGGATGTCCAGCTCTGCCACAAGCATGGTGTTATTCATCGCGATCTAAAGCCTGAGAATTTTCTATTTGCTAACAACAAGGAGAATTCGCCATTGAAAGCTATAGATTTTGGGCTCTCCATATTCTTCAAGCCTGGTCAGTCAACGTCTGCCTTGTCATTTTTTGTTTATCTCATCTGAACTATTTTCTTCTGGTTTTTTTGCATATGTTTAAAGTTCGAACTGGCAAAACAAAAACCATGATCACTTGGATTTTTTTTACATAACAGTATCTATAGCTTCTTCTACAAGTTGTTTGTTGAATTAAATGATTTAGGATCAGTTTAGAGCCACCTCTACCAATGAGATTTACTACTGTTTTTTCTTTATGTTGCTGTCACTAGGAATTTATAGTGATGCTGCTGAAATCGGACAGAATGTACTAAGGGTCATAATGCACCAGGTACCGGCTCTTGCCTGGTTCTGGAGGGAGGGAGATTGCCTCGACCTGCGACCTGTGCTTACAGACAAAAGTTCAAGGACCACCCGGAGTAGGAACTCCAGGGGAACCCTTCAACACTCAAGTTAGACAGAGGCACCTCAGAATGAGAGCTGAATACAGGAGGTTCTGAGTAGATACGTGCACCTGGGAGGTGAGAGTGAGAGTAGTGCATTACCCTTAGAGTGGGCTGGAAGAGCCCTAGACATGGAGTGGAGGGTTCCCTTTATAGGCAGAGTTCCGTTTTCCTGGACACGATGTGACAATGAAGTGGCATTGTCATAATCGATGGTGCAGACGACGACACTGGTGTGGTACTGTAAGGTAGAATGAGAAGCCAGTGATTTGCTGTGGACGACTGAGAGGCACTGTCTCCAAAGGTGGTACAGAAATGCTGGGATCTTGTACGATCTTGTACACCGGGGCTGGAAAGCACCTGTATCATTTGAAGAGTATCTGAATTCTGTACGGTTTGTCACTAGAAGCGTTGTGATGGGACGTTGTGTGATTTCCCATGCTAGGGGGAGTGAATCAGTGGGTAACGACATTTTAAAGGGCTCTGGGTGGTTTCTTGTCTGTCCGAGAGCCATGAGAAACAACTCGGGCGAACTTGCGACTCCTTTTCTCATCCTTTTTCCTTAGCATTACCTCATCACTCTTTTATACCACATTATGAGGGGTCCACTCGGGGAACGAGTAAATGAATAAGGTGAACTCTACCAAGGAGTGGAGCACTAGGTGAACTTCGCAGTTTGTATGGGCCCGGACGCATGGTTGCACCACAAGGTGTCTCCAAGGGGTCATGTTGGATAAGGGACTTTGGTAGGGCCGAGTGTGCGGACACTCGGCGAGGCAAAGCTATATAGGCGTTTGTTTTGGAGAGGCCGGAATGCCAAAGATAAATATGTGAAGGCACATACTTATGGGCCATGGGCGCATGGGGCGGTTGTGATGTATAAGGATGCGTGTGAAATAGTCACCTGGGCTAAGGGCATGCGGGGAGTTGTAACGCATAAAGATGCATGTGAAACACTCACCCGAGCCAAGGGTACACGTGGAGGTTGTAAAACATATTGATGCGTGTGAGACACCCACCCGGGCCAAGAGCACATGAGGAGGTAATGCATAAGGGTCACTCACTCAGTCCAAGGGCACGCGTCGAGGTTGTAACGCATAAAGATACATGTGAAACAGTCACTCAGGCCAAGGGCACGCGGGGAGGTTGTAACACATCGATGCGTCAGAAACACTCACCCGCGCGGGGAGGTTGTAACGCATAAAGGTGTGTATGAAACGCTCACTCGGGTCAAGGGCACGGGGAAGGTTGTAACACATAAAGATGCATCTGAAACACTTTCACGAGCCATGGGCACGCGGGGATGTTGTAATGCATAAGGGACGCGTGTGAAACACTCACTCGGTCCAAGGGCACACGGGGAGGTTGTAACACATATCGATGTGTGTGAAACACTGCGTGTGAAGCACTCACCCGGACCAAGGGTACACGGGGATGTAATAACGCATAAGATGCATGTGAAACACTCACCTGGCTAAGGGCATGTGGGGAGGCTGTAATGCATAAGGGACGAGTGTGAAACACTCAATCGGGTCCAGGGGCACGCAGGCAGGTTGTAACACGTAAAGATGCGTGTGAAACACTCACTCGAGCCATGGGCGCGCGGGGAGGCTGTAACGCAGGTGGTTGCTCGAATTGTACGCTGGTGTCGAGGACTCACGGGGCGAGGAACATCTTTGTTGGCAAATAGAGGTGATGTGCAGGGACATTCGATGGTCTCGAGTTACATGCAGGCATTCCGAGATGCCGCGGAACAAGTGGGTGCACATAGCGGTTGGACGTGGGATTGCACTGTCCGGAGAGAAGCAGAGGTGCTCGAGGGGTGCACTTTGTAGTGGAGCTTGGTGCGGGTCGCGTTGTGTCATCCTGGGGAGCTAACATCGTGGCCGGCCGCTGGAATGCACCATCACGTAATTCTGATGAAAACTTAGTTGGAGAGCTCATCTATTTGGTCTTTCAGCCGTGTTGTGTCTGTAGCGATTGTGGAACTGACAAAACTTGCTCTTGTCCACCTTCCGCCCTGCCGAGCTAAGCCTGACGGGCACGGGCCACTTGACGAGGTTCTCTCGCTCCATTTCGTAGAGAATACTTTCTCTAGTGGTGTTCAATGGAGTACAATACAACTTTTTGGCTGGTCGATCGCTTTGCACTCCTGGTGCGCGTGGGCGTTCTGGATGCATTATGCCGCTTCCGGATCTCCTTGGTAGGTGGGCGGATGGCCTGGCTTTGCACTCGTCTGCGAAGGTCGTTTATGTCCCTGGCAGGTTTCTTCCTCAGTGATTGCCAGAGTAGTGATGCTGGCCCCAGTCCTTGGAAGGTGAGCAAAGGCCGTTTCTCGGGTCAGATTCCTTGTCTCCACAGTTCTAGCTCAAGTCATAAAGTGCATAAATTTAAGAAGAAAACTGCTTTTTCACATAACAAACTTATTCACTTTAATGAATACAATATTATATCAATATTTAAAAAAGAATATTTTGTTACGTTATTCAATAAATGTTTTAGAATTTTATAATATGCCTACAAGGGTCAGGTCAGGTTTTGGGTTTTTTTCCTTTAAACCCGACTCGAGATTGGGTCAGGTTTTCCAACCCAAAACCTGACCCAACCCAGCACCCATGATTTCTAAACCCAGCCCACCCAGCTCAGGTTATTTTCAGGTCGGGTTGATGCAGGTCGGGTAAAACCCAACCCAAGTTGCAACCCTAGTAAGTCGTTATTGAGTGACGGGCATGGGAAACACAAAATATACAAGAGTTGATTCTTATTTAAACTGGTATTTCTTCTAATCTTTCTCTCTTTAACATTCTAGGAGAAAAGTTTTCTGAAATTGTTGGAAGTCCATACTACATGGCTCCAGAAGTACTCAAGCGGAACTGTGGACCTGAAATAGATATATGGAGCGCAGGAGTAATTCTCTACATATTATTATGTGGGGTTCCTCCCTTTTGGGCTGGTAATGTTTTATTCCTTCTTTTTATAGCTTCTTTTTCCATTTCATGGTATGTAGGATTTTTTAGTAACTTCCTGTACTCTCTTTTGTTAGATCATCTTCCTTAGCATATCTCTCTCTCTCTCTCTCTCTCTCTCTCTCTCTCTCTCTCTATATATATATATATATATATATATATATATATATATATATATATATATATATATATATATATATATATATGAAAACTGTTTCTGCGCTCGAGCCTCAAAAAGCCATGTGGGCCCACATTTTTTGGATGATCCAAAGCATTCATTTCGATGGTCCAAAGATAGATAGGGTGTCGACAAAAAATTAGCCCTATAGTATCATCCTATCTTTGTAAGGGCCTCTCAAATGAATGCTTTGGATCTATCAAAAAATGTGGGCCCATGTGATTTTTTATGCTTGAGCGCAAATAAGCTTATCTGCACTCGAGCACATAAATAGTTTTCCTTATATATATATATATATATATATATATAAAATTTGTTACCGATATTTGTACTACCTTGTTTTGTTAAAGAGACAAACTCGCTTGTCTTTTCTTTTTTAACCGGCTCCCAGAGCTTTTTGGGAATAGGAATTGCTTTTGAAAGCTGGGTAAATAATAAAAGACAAGATGAGTTAGTCTCATTATCAAAACATGGTGATGCAGATATCAGTAGCCGATATATATATATATATATATATATATAATGTTCATCATTAAAAGATTTTGTTTCTTCGTAGGCAAGTTTATGATTTTAAAATGCAGAATCGGAACAGGGGGTCGCTCTCCGTGGACTTATAGATTTTAAACGAGATCCATGGCCAAGCATTTCAGAGAATGCCAAGAATCTGGTTCGACAGATGTTGGAGCCTGACCCAAAACTCAGATTAACTGCAAAGCAAGTGCTTGGTATTGCTTAACTCTTTCACTTACTAGTTTTCAAACTAAAATCATATTCGAAGTTTCTCTGTTATTTATAGTTGTCAGTTACATTCAGTTCCCGCCGGGTAGACAGAATTCTCTGTACTGGGAAAGGGACTGGAAGAGAAACCTATATACCGTTCTATGTACCACTTTTTTATCATAGCCCATTCCATTTGGAACAAGGAATTCTGTACTGGTCAAATTAGTTTTTCACTAGTCATTCTTTGCAATCTTTCCTTCTTCTTTTTTTCATACTTGTTGTTCAGGTTTTGGAAAATTAAATACCTTGAGAGCATATTATTTAATATCCCCAATCAAATGAAGAGGTCAAAAACGTAGCAAAGCTGTTCTTGTGCAAAAGTGGGTTCCTTGTGTCTGCTGAGGCCGTAATTGTGGTTGAAGAATACCTCCATTTGCTATTTCTTTTACTGGTTTCTTTTCGATCCATGATTTGGGGCTAGGGACAACATGTTCGTTCTTATCCAACATTTGTGCAAGTTACATGTCCATGAGTTTTTCTCTGTTTCTTTCTCTTTTGCATAAAATACCTCAAAAATCAAAATATAAATTCAAGTGTAACTTTCGGTGGTAGGGAATCCATGCCTCTACTGGTTTGCCCCCGCAAATGTGTTAGAAGCTTCACCTAGTGTGGATCGAAATTAAGTTATTTGTCAGAAAGTTTTATTCCTAGCATTCTGAAACAAACCCAATGTTTTGTTTCTGGTTGGGTCAAGTCTGAGTTGTTTTGGACAAAATTTTAAACTTTGTTCCCACAAATTGGATGGTTCAGCATGAGCTCATAACGAGGTTTTGTCGAGTTTTTGAGGTATAACTATTAACACATAGGTAGGGGTGGCAACGGGGCGGGTCGGGGCCGGATGTTGGGGTCCCCTTCCCCTTCCCCTCTGCGGGGAATTTTCCCCCTCCCCTTCCCCTTCCCCTTTGCGGGGATGGTGGGGAATCCCCTTCCCCTCCCCGCGGGGAATATCTAATCCCCTTCCCCTTCCCCTTCCCCTCCCCGCATCCTTCGGGGACAAAATCCCCTCCCCTCCCCGCCCCGCCCCCTCTTTGGAACCCAACCAAATCAGCAAACAGAGCTTCTTTCTTCTACATCCATTATAGACAATATTGTGATGAATGCTATAATTCTATTCATGTGATCAACAAACAGATGGACAAAATCAGAAATGCATGGATGAGACAACAAACATAAATAACAACAGGACCTCATCTTTCAGCAATTTTCTGCATAAATTATGGAATGATAAATAGGAAATGAGCACCAGGATTACCTTCATTAACAGGCAATCAATGTGCAAAAAGTAACTATTTCAGTAGTCACAATGAACTTTAAAAGTCCATAAGTGGGCGCTCACACACGCAAAATAATGTTTATTAGTTCATTCTGTATAGTATGTTAACCCCCAGATGAGCATGAGAAATGAGAATGGAGAAGAGAACAGAATCAACAAATGACTTATTTCCTTAACTGCAATTCAGTCTAGTGCTGACATGAAACAAATTTCTAGTAGCTAAATTTTTCTTGTTGAAAATTAAAACCTGCAATCCAACCCTAAAATTCTGTTGGCACTACGATTTTTTGATAATTGCATACACTCAGCGTCTCAGACTCTCAGCTTGTCGTTATTATTTCAACATCTGTGAAAAGGTTATTATAGTTCCCAAAATGCTCTCAGAAGCTAATTAAAAGGAAAAGACAAGCTAAGTTTATGTTTGGGGGAATCTTGTAGCCGATCCATAGAGTTTCTAGTAGTTTTCCATAAAAAAAACACTTAAAATTTACAAAAAAATGGCATTGATTAGCGGGGAGTAGCGGGGCGGGTCGGGGCGGGGCGGGGCGGGGCGGGGACAACTCCTTCCCCTTCCCCTTCCCCTCCCCGCACCGGGGAATTTTTATATTCCCCTTCCCCTTCCCCTTCCCCACTCAAATCGGGGAATACCTCCCCAAACGGGGCGGGGCGGGGCGGATCCCCGCTTTTTCGGGTGAAATTGCCAGCCCTACACATAGGAAACAAGCCTGTGTGTTTTGTATTTGTTTCAAAAAATTCTACTTTAACATTTTTTTTGTTGCATCTTTTTTGTAATGAGACACTGGCGTGTTCTATCCTGTTAGAAGAACCGAAATGGAGTCTGAAATATAATTGACAACCATGTTATGACTTATATACAGTTTTTGGACTTTGACAGCATGTAAGTTTTACATTATTTCGGGTAGGAGATATTAGAAGTTGAACTCGTTTTCCAAATGTTTACTTGGCTTCACTTTTCCATCGTGGCTGTAGATTTAGTGCTGAGAGTTTTGCCAGTTCTCAGCACATATGCATTTATTATTTCGTTTTTGCGTTGTAGTAACTTCAATCATCATTTTGTGGCAACCGAGGAATCTTCGGTTGAGCCGTTGGTGTTGATGCCGTTTTTAGTTGCTATAAAGAGGAGTTTAGTTGCTTCATTTTGGGGCATTATTGGAATGTTAGATTATTTCTTGCCTTGTCCAATATGTTCTCAGCCATTTGGTATAATGTATACTACTGAAAGAGTGGTGTGCTTATGCTGTTCACCTTTGTCATTGAATTCACTTTTTCATTTTCTTGAAGAATGAGTTTAAATTTCCAGATGGTAGCTCTTTCCATTGAATCGAGGGAGGCCAAGGTTTAAGCTTCAAAGCAGAATGGGACATTAGCCTCTTCAAATTCAATTAGATATCTAATGAAATATTGGAAAATGTTAATCAACTACTAAATAAAACAAACACGTTGTAAACAGAGAATGACTAAAGAATAGAACAAATGACTATGATAGGTAGACTAATAGTGGAGGAAGACTCCCTCAACGTAATTAGATGGTTGGAGTGTTGGACAATAGTCGGGGCCACCCGTGGAGGTTTGTGGAGTTGATTGTTGAGATTTATGACCAACTGGAGGGGCACACAGTCCATTTTCAGCACGTTTGCCGATCGGCTAATAGCGAGACGGATCGTCCTGCTAGATCTGGAGTTATCAGGGAGAGCCTGGAGATATTCGACCATCTTCACCCTTGCTCTTTATGTTTTCTTTCCCTTGCTTTGTTGTATTCCTTGGCCATCTTCCCCTATGAAGCACGGATACGGGTACAGGGTGCAGATACGACATGATACGGGTACATGGATACGTGATTTTTTTTAAAAAAAAGGATACGGATACGTTGGGTATGCTGAATATAATATATTTTTATATTTTATTATATATTTATAAAAATTAAAAAAGTAAAGGCCCTGTTCTCTGGGGATTGTCCCAACTCCCAACCGAATGTGAGCCCTAAACAGACTATTGGACTCAAAATTAAACATAATTTCGACTCCAATAATCAGTTTTGGGCTCTCAATCGGTTGTCAGTGTCACAATCTCAAGTGAACAGGGCCTAAATGTAATTTTGAGCCCAAATGTGAGGCCCAAACAGATTATTGGACTCAAAATCAAACATAATTTTGACTCCAATAGTCAATTTTGGGTTCTCAATTGGTTGTCACAATCTCAAATGAACTGGGCCTAAATGTAATTTTTAGCCCAAGTGCGAGCCCCAAGCAGTTTTGAATTGTTTGATGTTTGGGTGCGTACCGGGTACGCACCCAGGGAGTTCCAGGGTGCACTAGCACCCAATACGAACCTGATACAGGTGCGTGGGCCTCCGGAGAGTACCTGTGCTTCCTTGATCTTCCCCCTTGTCCATCTGTATGATTCTAGGCATGAAAGATGATCTGCCATCTAACAATCCAGTCTTCAAAGCTGTAATTACACATATTGACAAGTGGTGTCCAGCCATCTATCAATCCAGTCTTTCATGCCTAGAGTCATACAGATGGACTACTATTTCATTTATTTAAAAATTAAAGAAAGATTTCTATATTTACTAGCAATTAACATCCTGCTAAACTTGGTTGATTCCTTTAAGGACGGAAACGTTAGCAATGTATAGGCATGACATTAACATCCTTGATGCCTAATGGATCTATGAAAAGTCATGAACTGATGATGTACGTTAGGACCAATTTGCTTCTTTCCCTTATATTTATCTACATATCGTGAGCACACCAAATTTTATCTCGTAGAATTTTATTGATAGATCACGTTTTCTCTGATGTATTCTTTTCTGCTGCATGCAGAGCACGCTTGGCTCCAAAATGCTAAGAAAGCTCCTAATGTTCCTCTTGGAGATGTTGTCAAGTCAAGACTCAAGCAGTTTTCAATGATGAACAGGTTCAAAAGAAGAGCTCTGAGGGTCAGTTGGCCAGTCATATGGTGTACCTTTTCTGTTTATGTGATTTTTAGATTTTGTGTTTGAGATATCCCTACTAATGATACTTGCTAATAGGTAATAGCCGACCATTTATCCACTGAAGAAGTAGAATTGACATCAAAGAAACGTTCAGGATGATCGATACAGATAATGATGGTGTTGTTTCCTTTGAAGAACTTCAAAAATTTGGTTCCCACCTTGCAGAATCTGACGTGCAGATGTTTATAGAAGCTGTAAGTAAATTCTAAACCGGTATGCATGCTGTACAATGTTCGAATTTTTGTAGGATGTTTTCATAGTCTACTTCCTCATCTTGGGAAAAGATGGACCATAGAGTGTTGTTGTTAGCTTCACTATCCATGAATGCTGTCGGAAGATGAGTCCTATGTTCTTTCAAATAGAGTTTAGAACGATGTCATGCCTTCTATGCTAGCTATGTTATGGGAACTCATCTGTTTCTTCAAATCGTACATTGGTGTTACATTAGGTGCTGGTGCCGTCCAAGAGGGTTTCTTGTTTGACCTTGTTAAGTACATTTACTGGTAAAAACAGAACTATTGTAAGCTACTGCTAACACGGTCCCATACAGAAGATTTATCTTTCTGTATGGGGTTTTCCTGTCATGAGCTTTTGTATCACGTAATTTATTTCTTTGTGAAACTCAAGTTGGTTGGTCCTTATAATTGTTAATCTACTGCCCCTGCGTGTTCTTCTACACAGTACAAATCTACACTTTGGGTTGATCTAGACTCAAAAAGCTAATAGATAGCTTTAGTAACATGATATTTCATAGGCTGTCATGAAGCTGGTGTGCTGGTTATTGAAAGTTTGGTCCATGTAAAGGTCTTTTTACTGCATCTTCTTTTTGTTGTTTTGTGAACAAGTTTTCTGTTATGCTATCGGACAATCTGTTTTTAAGGAACTTCACAATGTAGATTTTGTCAGCATTGTTGGATCAGTTATGTCCATGTGGATTCACACTCTCTCTGCCCATTTGGTTATACGTTCTCAATTGTGGTGCCGAATCAAATTTTGAGTCTACAAGAACTGCAAATTTCTACCAACTTTTGAGTCAGAAAAATGTTCCTTCCAATAATAGCAAATGCTCTGTGTTCGAGTAGCTTTTTAAGCAGATTCTAACCAGACAACTTTTCCACAGGTAGATTCCAATGGGAAAGGAAGACTAGACTACGGAGAATTTGTTGCTGTTTCCCTTCATCTACAAAGGATGGCCAATGACGAACATCTCCGCAAGGCCTTCTCATACTTTGATAAAGATGGCAATGGTTATATTGAGCCTGAGGAGCTCAGGGAAGCCTTGGAAGAAGATGGTGCTGCCAACTGTACAGATGTGGCAAATGACATCTTCCAAGAAGTAGACACTGACAAGGTGAGCCATAAAATATATGTTCATATGCCATTGTTCTGCAATCTTCTTTCTCATGCAAACCTATGCTCAAGAACATTTTTTTTCTCGATATTTTCAAATGCAGGATGGACGAATCAGCTAGGATGAATTCGCAGCAATGATGAAAACCGGAACAGATTGGAGAAAGGCTTCTCGGCATTACTCAAGAGGGAGGTTTAACAGTCTCAGCGTAAGATTAATGAAGGATGGGTCCCTAAATATGTGCAGTGAGGGTTAACTTATTCTGCCCTTGATACGCACCACGCCAATCATCTTCAACTGTAGAAATGCATTGATAGTTACAACTTGGTTCTGTTAGTCTCGTGTTTCTTTGATTATGGGCATGGCTTAACAATACGGTCTTGTTTGTATTCTAGAGTACTTAGGATTGTACATCATCGTCTTGCTAGAAATTGATTGATATCATGATAGGTTGTCTTTTTATTTTATAACACACATACGGTGTGTTAGGCACCATAGATACTACCTTTAACCGAGTCCAGTTCCATTCCTAGATGAGTCTCTTCTTGTACACTAAGTCTTTATTTTACAAAATACTATGCCACCTTGGCAAAGGTAAAGTTTGATGAGTCAATATCCAACAATCCCTCGCTCACCACGTCAACTGTCATTAGGTATACCTAGTACATAAGAAATTTCACAAAGAATACGAAGGGCTGCAGTTACCTCCTACCTTTTTAGGAGTTAAAGGCTTCCATAGTTTTACAACTCCTTCAATAGTTTAGAATTTGCCTATCAACCATTATAGTTCATAATGCCAATGACACATGGCCTTAACATAAAGTAGTTCAGTACTTGGCCTTTCCAACTAGGCTCACATGCTTTGGGATAAAAATCAATTTTTCATAATATTATCAAAGAGTGGACCCTATCCTATAATAAGAAATGACTCTCTTGGGCCCCTTATACTTTAAGGGGCCGTTTGGATACGCGGGATTTAGAATTTGGGATTTCTTCAAAATTTTAGCTAAGAGAGGAGAAGAAGCGGACCAACCGTCATTTTTTACTTCTCGCCATTCTTCCCATCAGCAAGAGAGTAGCAGATCCTCCCATATTTCCAGGTTTTAGAAATCTTAGGATGCAGGAGAGATTTTAAAACCAAAATTTCTTGCTTAAAATCCAAGAAACAATGTCAGGACAACATACAACTGCTTGATCATGAACCCTCTTTTACACTGTTTTCAAACTAAAAACCTGGATTCTAAAATCCGTGTATCCAAACGGCCCCTTAGTTTGAAAACAGTGTATTTTAGGGGCCGTTTGGATACGCGGATTTTAAAATCCAGGTTTTTAGTTTGAAAACAGTGTAAAACAGGCTTCATGATCAAGCTGTTGTCTAATGTCGTGACAACGTTTTTTGGATTTTAAGTGAGAAACTCAGGTTTTAAAAATCTCTCCTGCATCCTGAGATTTCTAAAACCTGGAAATATGGGAGGATCTGCTACTCTCTTGTTGTTGGAAAGAAGGGCGAGAAGTAAAAAACGATGGCTGGTCCACTTCTTCTCTTGTCTCTTAGCTATAATTTTGAAGAAATCCCAGATTCAAAAATCTGCATATCCAAGCGGCCCCTAGTGTACATGCCTCAATTATCTTTTTACCTTTGGGATGCAAGTCTCTTTGTTTGCATAGGTGTCATTCTCCACTAGGGTAACCACATTGAAGTAAGGAATTACGCCTCATTGGACCTATCAGTCTTACTAAATAAGATTTCCCACTTTTACACTATGAAAGATATTACTTTGCTAGTTTTCCATTATATACACATAATAAAAAGAAAAGAAAAATGCATGCAATATAGTACAGGAAGCCCATCTTAGACAACATACAATAACGTCATCCACCCATGAGTGCCTTAGTGAGTTGATCAGCAACCATGATATTAGTGGGCATCTTCTCAATAATTATGAATTCCGGTTTAACCGAGTCACAAATATAATGATATTTCTGTTAGATGTGCTTAAGCTCCCATGACTTGTCATGTTTAGCGATCTTTATAGCAGTCTTATTGTTGCAATATAGGCTGATAGACTGTCCTTCAAACACAGAGTATTTCCTAAAAAAGGCTTCTTAAATCATTCAGCATCTACGCCGGCTGATGTCAACGTTACCATGTTTTGATATGATGCGCGACAAAAAGTTCTTGCAGGCTTTTAAATACTAAACAACAAAATGTGTCGCGCATCTTTATCAAACCATGGTAACACTGAAGTCGTTACCCTATATCTATCGATCGATCGATCTATCTATCTATCTATAATATATACTAAGCGTGTTTTTTTTCCTTTTGTCATTCGTCTTTTTTCCAAGAAAAGTTTTTCTTAGAGTTATTTTTCCACCCCAAAATTTGCGGTTGGCACCTACTAATTTGGGCCAGTTTCTAAAATTTATGGAGAAACGCCAGATTTTATCTTTTTTTCTCCCTAAAATCTCTCGCGCACGAATTCAATAATGTCCTTTAAATTCTCAGGAAACTGGCAACAATAGAAATGGGAAGAAGAGTAAAAAATAGTAATTAAGAGTGATAAATTTGGAAGTTTCTTACTCTTCCATTTCCTCCCCATTTATTATTTTGCTTTTAAAAACAATTTCTCACTCTTGCACCTCTCTCTTATATATACATAGAAGAAGAATAAAGACGTTGAAGACCTTCATAAAGAAACTAGAGAAGGAGCCCATGAAGTTTCTGCCTCGAATCACTACCAAGGATGCCGTCACTGATACAGCTAAAAGAACTCTCTTTTTCTCTTACTATTCTACATATTTCATATTTTTATTTTATTATTAATATGAACAACGCAAGGGTCGTTTAGATTGTCTGCAGTTCTCCAAAATATTCCAAATTTTTGTGGATGGATTATAATGCAGAGGTGAGTTCAAGAAGCATTGGCGATTTTTCCTAACCAACAGGTAAGTTCTTTTCTTATCCTGTTCTGTAAATATTCATTTGGCACCGGCAGATCTTTTCCACCAGTCAGTAAATCATTCATCTTCTTATCTATGCGGGCCATGGAAATACTCTCATGGTATGATGGACAAATGTTTTGTTTCTTTCCATCTTTATACAAAAGGGAACACTAATAGAAGAAAGTACCGGGTAGGGGCTTGAAAATGAAGTTTGTGTTGCCCTTTGAATCTCCCCCTCTTTTATTTCCTTTTGCATATCTAAATCATCAGTAGATACACTAAAATAGTAAATACTAATTTTCTCTATTCCACTTTTCTTTGGGTGCTCAATGTTTCACAATGTGTTGGTTTTACAGGCCATATGTTTCTTATTTGTTTTATTTCCCTTTTGTAAATGCGGATGAAAGACTTGAAAATTTTGTCAAAACGGAGCAATGATCCCGTCAAGCAAGTTAATACAAGGGGGGCGAATGCTTTCTGCAAAGGGGGTGAAAATATCATGTCCCTTTTATTTAGGGAAATGATGTATCCACCCCCTTTTTATCACCAGGAACACCCCTTGTCAGTGTATCAATGACTAAAGAGTGGCTGTTGTACTTATGTCAGAAGAATTTAGTGCCCCTGATTGCCACAGACACTTACATGGGGTGTTGTTCCTAGTGACCAAAAGCGGCAGATATATCACTTCCCTTTATTTATTGCTTTAATCATCCAATGTTTCCATTATTCTTGGGCTGGTGCCACCATTTTGCCACTCAAGTTTTAAATATTCATCCAATGCATCGCACGGTTGGTCCCACTAGTGTGTATATATATATATATATATATATATATATATATATATATATATATATATATATATATATGTAGAGAGAGAGGGTGGGTTGAGCAGATACGCTATCTAGTCAGTCAGCCAAAAATACACTGGGGGCCCACATTGTTTGGGTGATGCAAACCATTCACTTGATAAGCTCTTATATAGATAGGGTGTGCCTAAAAAATCAACTCCATATGATCATCCCAACCCTTGATTTGTGGATGTTAAAATGGACGGGTATAAACCTCCAAAACTCTGTCCATTTTTAACCTCCACAAATCGAAGGGTTAGGATGATCCTATCGACTAATTGTTTGGGCACACCCTATCTATGTCAGGGCTTATAAAATGAATACTTTGGATCATCCAAACAACGTGGGCCCAATGTATTTTTGGCCGATTGAGTAGATAACTTTATTTGAGAGAGAGAGAGAGAGAGAGAGAGAGAGAGAGAGAGATTTACTAGGGACCATTGTAGAAAAGGCATTTTGCGGCAGGCTGTTGCTTGTGAGAGAAGACATAAACAAGGTTTAAAATTTCGACCGAAATCTGAAATTTTAGGTTTCGGCCAAGACGGAAACCGAAATTGGGTGAAGTCGAAACGTTACAAAATTTCGACCGAAATTTCGATCGAAGTTTTAAGGAATATCTCCAAAAAAATCAGGTTTTTATTCATTATTTAATATTATCCCGAAATTACAGGCAGAAATTTTCTACGGGATAAAATATTTCTTTACTCTATTAAAACCTTGGACACAAGGCTTACTTTTCATCAGATTTTGTCTTATTAATTTAGTTCATCTAAGGTGGCTAGTGCCTACTCTCTCACATGCAATAGACAACCACGAAGGGATTTGCTAGGGACGATCGCAGAAGGCATTTCGCTGCTGGGCTGTTGCATATAAGAGAGCAGCCACCTAAATAAAATGAATAAGACAAAATCTGAGCTTGTGTGGCTGCTCTCAGATGCAACAGCCTCAGAAATCCAGGATATCCAAACGATAGGGACGTGGTACTCACTCATTATTTCGGCTTGGGTGCTCCTTAGGAAACCAAGAAGGATTATAGGGTCCCGATAGGAGGTGCACCTCGTGGTTGGCCCCACATTTTGATTGTGTTTGTCCACCGAAGATTCTATAACCTAACAATTGCACTCTACATCTGATTATTTTTTAATCCTTAGGAATTTTGAACCATTTCATTTTTACTCCTTCATCTTACACATGGGCTGTCTTCAGAGCGATGCCAGAAATTTTGCACAAGGGGGACAAAAATTATAGTAATTTTTTTTCTTTCTTAGGGATGATTGGAAAGGGGGGCATATTTTTTAAAAAAGGGGTAAGCATAAAAAAATATTAAAAAATAAAGGTATATTTTTTTTTTCCCAAAAAATTACGGGGCGCAATTGTCCCCCTTCCCTTTCAATTGCCATCACCCCTGGCTGTCTTTCCTGATTGGGATTGCGACCACGTGAGTCTCGCCTCATGATTTTCTATAAGATTAATTCTCTTTATTTTGTGTACATACCTAAAAATAGTTTCACTCATTGATCATATATACTTCCTAAATAGTTGCCTCAAAACAATTGAGGAAATGCTAAAAGATAATCATTTTATGGTCTAAATTAAAAGAGACCTGTCACCTGTCTCTGCTACTTTTTCTCATGTTTATATGATCATATGGCCTAACTTTTCTCATGTTTATATGATAATATCTGTTAATTTGAAAAGTCTGGTCATATATTGTTGAGAAAGTACTCTTTGACCGGATAATCCTATGCCCTTCATCCTTGATCTGATAATTTTATGCCCTTGATCCATCAAGCGACGTGTATAGCTTCCACCAAGAAAAAATTTCATGCTTTTAGCAGTCACCATTACTTTAAAGTGCACTTTGCACATGGAAAACATAGTCAGCTTTTAATATCTCACGGGTTCTTTTCGATTTAATTTAACTGTCATCCCTCACATTGCATGAGAAGTCTCACTAATTTTTATGAGGTAGCAGACAGAACCAGAGCTAAGGTTCTTAATAGGTAGAAAAATATATGCATCTGTAAGGTTTATACTGACTAAGAGAAAATTACAAATACAAAATATTTGATGAGATGATCTTTTCAACCCCCCCTGCACCATGCATTCGCCCCCCTTATGACGTGAACAGTGGGCAACTTTAACGCCTTTTGATGTCAAATCGCATTTTTTTTGTTTTTTGTTTTTTTTTTGGAAAAATGGGGAAAAATGGACAAATCTGCCAATTTTCCCCTCCACTGTTGCATGGGTTAGGATAATCCTATGGGGCTGATTTTTTGTGGACACCCTATCTAGGTAAGGGCCTTTCAAATGAATGGTTTAGATCACCCCAAAAATGTGGGCCCCCACTGTTTTTAACCCGACCGAGTAGATAAGCTTATCTACTCGACCGAGTACGCACACCTTTCCCTATATATATCTACTACTATAAGCTGGGAGGAAAAGAAGAGAATTTTTTGATTTTTTTGAAAATTATATGAGAATTACACATCACTTTTTTAGACTTTTTTTTAGCAAATGAACCCATTCAACTCACATATTTTCAATCCTACCCTCTCCTTTATGCTTTTAACAAAGGCACCTATTAAAGCCATATAATTTCAATCTTACCCCCCTCCTTTATGGTTTCTTAATAAAAAATCTATAGGGTGATCTTAACCATCCGATTTAAGAGGAATTATGAAAATATCTATAGATTGGAGGGCTAGGATCAGCCTATGGAAATGATTTTTGGGGCACAACCTATTTATGTTGTGTTCCATCACATGGACGGTTTGGATCAACCTATGATGTGGTTCGTACAGTTCTTTGTCGGCCCGTGCATCGCATGGGTTTTTTACTAGTATACAATAAGTTGGGATGAAAAGAGGAGACTTTTTTCCATTTTTTTGAAAATCACATGAGAATTATACGTCACATTTTTTGACTTTTTTGAACAAATGCACCCATTCAACTCATATAATTTCAATCCTACCCCCCTTTATGCTTTTAACAAAGGCACCCATTAGATCATATAATTTCAATCCTACCTCCTCCTTTATGCTTTTAACAAAGGCACCCATTAAAGCCATATAATTTCGATCTTACCCCCCTCCTTTATGGTTTTTTAATTAAAAAACTATAGGGTGATCTTGACCATCGGATTTAAGATAAGAGGAATTATGGAAACATCTATAGATTGGAGGGCTAGGATCGGCCTGTGGAAATGATTTTTGGGGCACAACCAATTTATGTTGTGTTCCATCACATGGACGGTTTGGATCAACCTATGACGTGGTCCGTACAGTTCTTTCTCGGCCCGTGCATCGCACGGGTTTTTTACTAGTATTTTTATAGTCCCCTATTAGTCCCTCTGTGGATCAGAGGGTAAGGATCAATCTGTTTAGGCTGTGGCCCATCTAATGGACGGTTTGGATCATCTTATGGTACTGGGCATACCGTACTTTTTTAATAAAGTGGGGGAGTGTGATCATCAAAATACGGTAGTGGTAATATCATTTCCCTATAAAAAAAAAGGGAAATGATATATCCGCGCCTTTGACCACCAAGAACACCCCCCGTCACACCCCCTGTCAGTGTATCAACGACTAAATAGGGGCTTTTGTACTTATGTCAGAAGAATTCAATGCCCCAGATTGCCACAAACACTGATATAGGGTGTTCCTGGTGATCAAAAAAAGGGAAATGATATCTGCATTCAGAGTTTGTATATGGTGTAAGCCCTTACAGTCCAGTATTTTTTGAAAAAGTACTGTACATACCGCACTATAGGGTGATCCAAACCGTCCATGTGATGGGCTACAATGTAAATAGGTTGTGCCCAAAAAAATCATTTCTATAGGATGATCCCAACCCTCGGTCTATAGATGAACTGCATATCATGGAAACCTATATAGATTGGAGGGCTAGGATCATCCTATGGGAATGATTTTTGGGGCACAATCTATTTACGTTGTGTTCAATCATATGGGAGGTTTGGATCATCCTATGATGCGGTCCATACATTACTTTTTGAAAAATATGGGACTATAAGTGCTTACACCATATAAAATCTCATAATGGCAGTGGCACCACCCAATTTGTTTTCACTTTTTTAGGTTACTGATATTGGCACTACCATGTTTTAATAATTGCATTATCTCGGATTGTTTTTTCTGTTTCAATTGGCTTGTGAGAGCTTTTTGAGAATTGTAATCAGGGCTGCACAAAAAACTAGCCAAACGGATAAACGGAACCAAACCTGGCCTTTCGGTTTGGTTCGGTTCTGTTTTTCTAGGCATTGGTTCGATCACGGTTAAGACTTTCACCGTCGGTTGACTATTTTTGAGTTTTAATCTGAAAATGAACCGAACGGATGGGAAACTATATACACTCCATTTTGGCCACTCCCCTGTATATGCCCATTTTTGCCCCCCCCCAAATTTGCACCTCCTTTCTTTTGTCTTTGTATTAGAGGGCATTTTTGTCATTTTGGTTAGTCTATGGGTAATTTTATCATTGCAGTCACCCTAAGGGTATCAACCCCAGATATAAATGCAACTCATTTATGACTGTGTATTTGTGTTGATGACTTGATTTGGATATTTTCTAAAGTTGATGGCCGGATTGATGGCTGATTTGGATAGATAGACTTATTTAACTACTTGATTTGAATATGTATTAAAGTTGAACCAAAAACCGGATAAATCATGAACCGAACCAAACAGAACCGGTCAAAATCAGTTCGGTTTGGTTTGGTTATACCCCCCCATCGGTTCGGTTACGGTTTGGATTTTCTCCACATCGATGGTATTCCGTTAAAAAACCTCCCTAAACCGAACCGGACCGAACCATGTGCAGCCCTAACTGTAATATCATTTTGACAGTTGTTTAAAAAAAAAAAACAAGCCGAGTTAGTGAAATTATTAAAACTTGGTAGTCCCGACATCGGCTGCCTTTTTTTAATGAGTTTTTTTATTTTTTATGGTGTAAGCCTGTAGAGTCCAGTATTTAAAAAAAAAAAAAAAAAAAAAAAAAAAAAAAAAAAAAAAAAAAAAAACTGTACGGCCGCATAATAGGATGATCCAAACCATCCATTTGATGGGCCACAACATAAATAGGTCGTGCCAAAAAATCATTTCAATAGGATGATTCTTATCGTCTATAGATCGGAGAGCTAGGGTCATCCTATGGAAATGATTTCTGAGCACAGCCTATTAAAGTTGTGGCCCATCAAATGGGCGGTTTAGATCATCCTTTGGTGTGTGCGCTGTACAATAAACTCAGTTTGAGCATCTGATTTGGGCAGTGATAAATCGACCCCCCATGTGTCTTTCTCTCTCCTCTAGGGGGGTCGATTTATCACTCCCCTTCTGATTTTTGTGGTTAAAAAACGCATTTTGAGTTTGATGTTGACAGGGTATTAAGAATTGCAACAGTTGTGAAAAGCTAATTAAAAAGTTAAAACAAAGCATTATAGTGCAGATATCAGTCCTTGAAAAACTCTTACATTTTTTTATATAATATTCTTCACAAGAAGCTCTTTTTTCCCACGACTAAAAAAAATATCTATATGGTGTGGGAAGATGGTCTTCCTTCTCAACAAGCAAAACATAGATGGGTGAAATATCATTTTCTAGATGTTTTTATGAGAGATTTTATATGGTGTAAACCCTCATAGTCCCGAATTTTTGTCCCTTATTTTTCAGTAAGAACTGTACAGACAACAATATAAGAGGATCCAAACCGTCCATGTGATGGACCGAAACGAACCTATTTACGTTGTGGCCCATCACGTGGACGGTTTGGATCATCCTATATTGTGGTCCGTAGTCCGTACAACACTTTTTGAAAAATACGGGACTATAAGGGCTTACACCATATAAAATCTCTTTATATGATGTCTGCTCATGAAGTCTGGTATTTTTTACAAGGTACAGTGGGCCCAGTTCTTAGGATGACCCGATTCATTCACTTTATGGGCCATAACACAAATAGGCCATACCCCATAAATCATCTCCATAGGATGATCCTAACCCTTCGATCTATAGAGGTTTCTATAAGGTGCAGTCCCTTCTCAGATCGAAGGGTTAGTATCATCCTATAGAGATGATTTACTGGAACGATCTATTTAGGTTTGGGTCATCGAAGTGGGCGCCCACCGTACTATCTGAAAAATACTGGACTTCACACGCTCTCATCATATAAAATATTGTAGCAGTAGTAAAATGCTAACTTATAAAGTGTAAATACAAAGTGAGTAGTGCCATTATCAAAATATCGTAGTGCAGATATTAGTCTAACCATCTCTAGACGACGTAAACTGTAATAGCTGAGCCAACGAGGCAAGTAGTATAAAGTAAGCAGAAGGGAGGTGAATTTGCATCAAAACATAAATAAATGGAATAGATGAAGCTGTAAGTCTGTACATTATTGGACAGGGCATTAATGGATGGATCCGTCCGGATCGGATCGCCTAACAGGTCGGTGCGTTTGGTTGCACAAAAGCCAGTATGGCTTAGGGATTTTGCTTGCCATTTGGGTGCCATATTAGCAAAACTTCTTGTATACTATATAGGAGAAGATAAAAGAAGAGAATTTTTTGAATTTTTGGAAAATTCTATGAGAATTACACATACTTTTTTTAACAAATGTACCCATTCAACTCACATATTTTCAATCCTACCCCCTCCTTTATGCTTTTTAACAAATGCACCCATTAAAGCCATATAATTTCAATCTTACCCCCTCTTTTATGATTTTTTAATAAAAAATCTATAGGGTGATCTTAACCGTCCGATTTAAGAGGAATTATGAAAACCTCTATAGATTGGACGGCTATGATCAGCCTATGGAAATGATTTTTGGGGCACAACCTATTTATGTTGTGTTCCATCACATGGACGGTTTGGATCAACCTATGACGTGGTCCGTACAGTTCTTTGTCGGCCCGTGCATCGCACGGATTTTTTACTAGTATACAATAAGCTGGGATGAAAATAGGAGAATTACACGTCACATTTTTTTTTGTGAGAGAGAGAGAGAGAAAACGGTTCCTACACATATGTGTAGAGAGTTCTCTACACACTAGCTTAAAATACAGTGGGGGCCCACATTGTTTGGGTGATCCAAGCCATCCATTTTAAAGGCCCTCACATAGATAGGGTGTCTACAAAAAATCAGATCCATAGGATCATCCCAACCCTACGATTTGTGGAGGTAAAATGGATGTCTTTAAACCTTCACAAATTAGTCCATTTTTTGTTTAAAGGCCTTCACATAGATAGGGTGTCTACAAAAAATCAGATCCATAGGATCATCCCAACCCTACGATTTGTGGAGGTAAAATGGATGTCTTTAAACCTTCACAAATTAGTCCATTTTTTTCCTCCACATTTCGAATGGTTTGGATGATCCTATGGATCTGATTTTTTGTGGACACCCTATCTATGTGAGGGCCTTAAAAATGAATGGATTGGATCACCCAAATAATGTGGCTCCCACTGTATTTTAAGCTAGTGTGTAGATAACTTATCTACACATATGTGTAGGAACCGTTTTCTCTCTCTCTCTCTCTCTCTCTCTCTCTCTCTCTCTCTCTATATATATATATATATATATATATATATATATATATATATATATATATATAGAGGAAAGTGAAGCTACACCGCCGGTGTAGCTAACTTAGCTACACCGCCGGCTTAAAATACAATGGGCCCACATTGTTTTGGTGATCCAAACCATTCATTTGATTGGCTCTCACATAGATAGGGTGTCCACCAAAAATCAGCTCCATATGATCATCCCAACCCTACGATTTGTGGAGGCAAAAATGAACGTGTAAAAACCTTCAAAAATTTGTCCATTTTTGCCTCCACAGTTTGAAGGGTTGGGATGATCCTATAGAGCTGATTTTTGGTGGACACCCTATCTATGTGAGGGCCAATCAAATGAATGGTTTGGATCACCAAAACAATGTGGGCCCATTGTATTTTAAGCCGGCGGTGTAGCTAAGTTGGCTACACCGGCTGTGTAGCTTCACTTTCCTCATATATATATATATATATGAGGAGATTTGTAGACAAAATGGGCAGATTTGTAGACAAACAGTGTCTGTCCATTTTGACCTCCACAAATGGATGGGTTAGGATGATCCTATGGAGCTGATTTTTGGTACACACCCTATCTATGATGGGGCCTTGCAAATGAATGGTTTAGATGACCAAAACAAATGTGGGACCCATGTGATTTGGCACTCGAGCGTACCTAAGGTTAGGTACACTCGAGCGTACAATCCTTTTCCTATATATATATAGAGAGAGAGAACATTTCCTACACACTTGTGTAGGTAAGTTACCTACACACTACCTTAAAATACAGTGGGGGCCCACATTGTTTGGGTGATCCAAACAATTCATTTGAATGATCCTCACATAGATAGGGTGTCAACAAAAAATCAGATCCATAGGATCATCCTAACCATTCAAACTATGGAGGCAAAAAATGGACTAATTTGTGAAGGTTTATACACGTCCATTTTACCTCCACAAATCGTAGGGTTGGGATGATCCTATGGATCTGATTTTTTGTGGACACCCTATCTATGTAAGGACCATTCAAATGAATTGTTTGGATCACCCAAACAATGTGGGTCCCCTCTGTATTTTAAGGTAGTGTGTAGGTAACTTACCTACACAAGTGTGTAGGAAATGTTCTCTCATATATATATATATATATATATATATATATATATATATATATATATATATATATATATATATATATATATATATATATATATATAGAGAGAGAGAGAGAGAGAGAGAGAGAGAGAGAGAGAGAGAGATTGCCAGGGACCATCTCTCATATGCAACAGCCAGCCACGAATGCCTTTCTACGATGGTCCTAGATGTACATATATTGTGCGTGTACAAAGTGTTGGGTAAATTTGCAAATAATAATTATGTAACCGAGAGTAGAACTGTGCCAAAACGCTCACAAATGTTGGGTATATAATATAACCCATATATGTTCTAATATAAGCCTAATAAGATAATGGACCGGTGTAGTGGGCCTACATAGGCTAGAATCCATTAACCAGTCATTAACCCTAGTGTATCTCTATATATAGGGGTTGGAGGCAACAAACTTGGTATTCTGTGTAATGCTTCAAGCACTCTTTGCTTGACCTAATTACCTCTAACAACAAAGAGCCCAACATACCCCATCCAAATTAGCTGATTATGTAATTTACAAGCATTAGCATTTTGATCTGTCAGGCTTAGTGTTTGTCGCTCATATGTGTTGAGCCTTAGTTCTCCCTCTCTCGTATGTTCCGAATTAGGGTTGGTTTTGTGCTATTAATGTATCATCTTTCCCTTTATCAAATAAATTGGTAGGGGCACTACAAGAAAAAAGGTTTTCCCCGGCGTTCTAGAATGCCGCTAAAAGATGGGCTATCCGCCGGGGATACTTTACCGGCGGATATCCGGCGGTCATACACCCGCTGGTGAAGATACTGTGGGGAAAGATGTTGCCGGCGGTTTTAGATTACCGCCGGCGAATAACATATAATTCCCGGCGGTTATAACCGCCGGCCAATTCCAGAGAAAAGTTTGACATGGAATTTATTGTCGGCGGTTGGACAACGCCGGGGAAAATGCAAACTAAGTGCCGGCGGTTATTAACCGCCGGCAATAGTTTTATCAGGTTCGGATATAATAATTTTGGAGGCGGTTTAAATAAGGATTTACCGGCGGTCATGACCGCCGGTAAATGCTTTTTTTTTTTTTTAAATAAAAATAAAAGAGGGTTATCATTCCCTTCATGGGTACATATATACCTGATAACAAATTATCGTTTAACACATTATCCACATCAAAGACAAGTAGAACTACACATCCAATAACATCACTTATCTTTCTTATGTTCATCCCTCCATGTAACCCTGCGTCCCACAAGTACTATTCGATTTTAAGTTCTCCACATACTCTTCCTCAAGTTGGTACTAGTTAAGCCAAAATTCATTTTAGTTGCCAACTTAATATTCAAATCATTAACAACAAAGTAAAAAATGAAAAGAAGGGGAGTTTATAGTCACATAAATACATGAGTATCTGACTTTGAATAGGGAACAAACTGAAAAATTATTGTTGTTGATTAGATTTAGAATGGAAAATATTCAAAGTTCATATCTCGTAGGAAATGCATATCGTCTCCCCTTCATTTAAGAATAGCTTAGCGACCTCAATGCCAACCTGCGATGAGCAAAATAGCACTGTCAACCTCACAAATTTAAAATGGTAAATCATAACACGCAACAGTGAATAAGGATATGCAAATAAAAAATTATATCCATGAAATTTTAAGGAAAACTTAAAGGACAATAAACGAAAGGAATATATAGGACAAAATTTCTTGTAACCATATTATATTTGTAAAAATTGTCCTTTATAAGTTGCATATATTAAGCATCTTATCCACAGTTGTTATCTAAACTAAGAAGAGTATGAAACAAGAACATTCTTTGAATGCCTTGTCATTCAGTAGAACAAAAGGTGCTGGACTCTAGAGCTGAAATTTTCTTTCACAAAGATGGTTTTTAACAGGTTGCATGATTCTTTTTTTTTCCCTGTCTGACAGTCACAAAAAAAAAGGTAAAAGAAGACATAGATGACCCTACATATAAGCTAAGGAACAGGAAAGTGAGACCCAAAAACAGAGGACTTGACACTCCCTCCTTAGGTTTATGTGTTGGTGACAGAGCCTGCTCATGACGAAGATGGTAATTTACAACTTGCAACAACTCACATGTCCAATATATAACCATATTCATTAAGCTCCAAGGAAACTTCTCACCTTCATTCACATAATGCAACCAATGTTATGAACAAGCCTATCAATCAGCAATGATGATTTGGAAGAAAAACGTCAAAGCAACAGACATAACTTGTGGACCAGGCCATGGAATCAGGTCTCAAACTTTCCAAAGCGATGTGTTGTTACTTTATCTAAACACTCCTCATATTTCTGAAGGTTTGGGATTCCCCAATGAGCATCAATTATAGAGATGTTATGGAAAGACCTTTGAACTTAGTTTTCCCTAATACTTATTGAACAATCGTGAACTTTACCTCTCAGAACAACTGCCTCAAGGACTTTCTGACTCCTTCAAAAACACAGATTTCTTTCATTCCAGTCCAAATGGAAGCATATGAAACCACATTCCAAAAGGGAGTCTCTCTGAAAGTTTTGGACTCCACAAACTTTGAAATAACTCTTTAAGAGTTGGAGCAAAGGCCCATGCTACCTCAAACCATCATAGGACTGCCCACCATAACCTGTTAGCTGATGGGCAATGTAGAAAAATTCTACAAAACAGCGAGCCCCAAACCACTCTTCCGCACTCTATTTTAACGGATGGACACGTCCACCTCCCTATCCTTGCAGCTAACAAGATTGAAGCGATTTACGAATGCATGGCGCAAAGGAACTTCTCCTAACCAAAGATGTCACAACAAGGATGGGAATGTAGGATCTCACAAAAAGTCACTTTGGGTTTTGCCACTCTACACCCTACTATCTGAATTGACAATCAATGGGGTGATTTCCTCCAACAGTTAAGTAATTAACTAGAGGACTCTATTGTACTCTGAATCTTTAAGAATTCGACTAATCTAAATCTAACACTGCGAAAAAGGTCCTTCATAACTTGGCCCTCTTGCTGCCATGCTCCCTACACTTTATTATAATCTAAACTCATGACACCTCCCAACCTCCCCAACACATCTCATTTTTTGCTACAATAACCTGTCCAATGCTTCCCCGACCATCAGGACTCTTCCCTGCCTCATGAAAATTAAAAAAGTATTATGACATGTTATCATCCCATAATTAGTAACCAATCAACAGCAAATAGATGCAGACCATTAAAATCAGAACGACCAAGCTAATTCCGACTCTTCATTTCCTACAAAAAATAAAGTAAAAAAAATGCATCAACTCTAGAACCTGACCCTTCAAACTCCTGGACAGAGAGCCTGAGCCATATGACATGTCATTTTTTATTTTTTTTTTGAAAGATAACGATTTATCTGAAAATCCAAAACATTACAGTAAGTACGCAGAAAATACAGCAGTGAGCATAGGGACAAGGTGTCCCCCTCAGTACTTACAGCACAACCTAGAGAGGCAAAGACCCTCCCCACAACTACAAATCTACACCCTCTACCTCTACATGTATATTGACTATCTCCACCACCCCATCCTTTGCCAACTTATCAGCTTTTTCATTGGCAGAACTCAGAATATGCTGAAATTGTGGCTTGATTATCTGAACTAGGTCCCTAATTTCCAATATGAAACTTGTTAACTTCCAGGCTCCACTAGCTTACCTCAGAATGATGTGCCATATAGCGCTAGATTTAGTGCTAGATTTATTACCTTGGCTGTATGAAAGCTTCTAAAGATCAGCTTACCTTAGAATTTTCACCCTCAGAGATGAAACAAGCACTTTGTGAATTCAGCTCAAGTTTCCTTCTCGATACTTCCAGAAAAGAGTCCAAAATTGAATTTTTTGCCTCTTCAGATTGTAGCAGGCAAATATGTTCAATAGTAGTAGATGTTTTTATGCCAGCATTTGGACCATAACCACAATCAAACTAACTAAAATATTGCACGTGACTATGCACACCTTTTGCAGGATATTGTAGTTCTTGAGTACCGACATTCTTCTTGGTAGTAGCCGGTCCAATCCGCATCTACCTTGTAGAACATTACATCCCATTCATTTCAGTCATGGCACGCAAGCTCTACAACGAACTCCTGAAAAAAATTATGTGTGAATAAATAAAAAGAAGAAGACAAATAAGGCAATATTACATACAAAATTGATTGAATTGTACCTTCTCAAGCTTGTCCACATTTGTTGTTCAGTAATTAGGTATCTACTCAAAACCACCAAAGCCTCAAAGTTAAACAGTAACACCATAGCAATAAAATAGGCAAACGAGCAATATAATGCGCACAAGTTTTAATTCTAGATAAAGTAAGAGACCCGTTATACGAAGAAGATATACAAAAGTCCATAAACGAAGAAACTTTACAAACTCAAAATGTCTATTACAATGCAACAAAAGGTATATAGTCTGAAAACCAACTATGAAACTGAAAAACAATCAAAACATATAGTAGAGGTCGGCCTCAAGCAGTATGAGCTGGTCTAATCTGCAAGAAGAAATCAAACAAAAAAATATTAAAATAAATTAGAAACACCAAGTTAATAGCAGCAAAAATAAGGAGTGGTAAAATTTTCATTGGTCATTTACTTACAAGATAGGACTGCCAAGCGACTGGTGCTCCCGCTGCATCTCCAATAGTCTTGAGGTATAGGGATGGCTTTAGCAAAGGTTCCTCCGGCTCAAATACGACATCGATTTGGACCACGGAGTATCCAAGTCCAATCGGCAAATCATCAACCTCATCATTCGGATCTCTACTCAGAAAAATGCCCCTTGCCACTTGAACTCCCTTTCGTATTTTACTCAATAAAACAACCTTATCAACATTATAAGAAACAAAATTAATGACTTATGTAGATGATCGAAATATCAAGTCAGAATTTACATAACAGATTTATACCTCGTCTGAGGAGGGTGATCGTAATCCATGACTGCCAGAAGAGGAAGGTGCATTAGCTCGCGACTGCAAACCATCTTCGGGAGTCTGCTAAGAAAGATAGTGTAATAAATGTATGAAATGAAATATTTACGTATTAGTCCTAAGGGACATAGTGAAAAACTTACGTAGTTGGGGCTGACGCCCTGGAGGTGGGTTAAGATCTGCGACATTTGTTGTTTCACTTGTGTCAGCTCCTCTGCCATAATTGCATTCACCTGTTCTAATTGGGCCATTTTCGTGTTAAGATGCAAACTGTTTCCTCGGGGTTGAGGAGGCCTAGTTGCAGTGCCCAATGTTGTAGAGGGAGTAGCAAAAAACCCAAGCATACGCACCCTACCACGTGTCTCTTCGCCCATTAACTGGCCGAAGAGGTCATCTCTGGAAGGGATCCCGCTCGATTCAGGTTCGGGATTCTGCTCCTGACGCTCTTTGATTTTTGCCTTGAAAAATATGAGGGAAAATAATGACAAGTTATATAAATTGTTGACCTAAATAACAAATTATGTAAAACATACCATAATCTCCTTGGATTTAGGATCTGCAGCCTCCCCGTCTTTTTTCGTATGGGTAATCACAAACGTATCTGCACGGCTCGGCATTTTCTTCTTAGCTTTGAACTGTACTCATTTCAATAATGACAGCAAGTGATCAATATAAAAAAAGAGATAGTAAATCAACATAAAGGTTGCTGAAATTACCTCCATCTTGGTCACTCTTGCATAGCTCCGCGAACCGGCAGTGTGTGCTATCGTTTGTTGGGCTCGGTTTGCCTTATTTGTTGCGCAAAGTTTCTGCAGTGTGAAAACAATAAATAGTTATATAACTATAATATTTTAAAGGAGAGAATAATACAGGAGGTAATATTGTCTACCTGCCCTTCAGGAGAGTTCCAAAAGTCGCATAGAATTTGATATTCTGACGGGATCACGCTTCCAGGTGGTGGTGGTTCATTTTGGAGGAAGTATTTAGTCCTCAGGGTTGACTTCCATTCCCGCCATTTCTTCCCAAGGTCTGCTATAACATACGGCTTGTTGTCTTCAGGAACGTCATATTTAGTCTGTATTACATGTCAAGTGAAATATAAGTATCATTAGGTTAGAATAATAAAAGTAAATGTAGACATATATACAGATTCAACAACGTTTACCTTGACAATTGCCCACATATCTTCTTTTTTTTCAAGTGGAACCCTCCTCCAGTCCCTATATGAGATAGGACATTTTTCACCTGTCCTCGCAATATTTCCGAGGAAACTTTCGAAAGGATTTGTATTTTCTGAATCTGGCTGCCCAATTTGGTTGAATTCAACTGGTTCCGGCGGTCCTTGTCGGCCCCAAGTCTTTTTGCAACGTGTAGGCCCTCTTTTCCTCTTTGATGAGGAGGCATTGGACCGGTTAGGATGCTCCTCCTGAGATTGGTCAGTGAGAGGCTCCTCTTCAGACTGATCATCCGTACGCTCAAAGTCATGTGAATGGGATGGAGCCTGACTCTCTCTAGGCATTTTTTTAAATGTATAAGATAACCTGTAACTTGAAACAATACATAGAAAGAGATATCATAAATTCAAAATTTAATCAACCTTTCAGTCCACGGAGAAAAAAATCAAGAACATAATCTAAACAGTAAGGGACAACATATAAGCTGTAACCCCAGTATTCATACAGTTAAAGGATATAGGTTAGCTAGAATTATACATCATGGGTCAACAGAAAATGGGGAAAAGGTGTATAATCTGAAGTGAACAGACCATAAATACCAAAAAAATCAAACCAATAAAAATCAAGATAAATAAGCTGTGTAAGTAGACCTGCTAGAGGAAAACATCATAGCATTCTCAAATTCCAATGGATGAAGATGAAACCAGCATCAGATGAACCTACTTATCAAATGAAACTTTTGCATGCACCTGAATTTAATAAGAGGAGTAACATCCTTCTAAAGAGCATATAAATTAGCTTATATGATTTTTTTTTACTTCTCAATGGTGGAATGTTACATACCTCAGATAGGATTCTTGTTTGATGGATGCGCAAGGAAATCAAACAGATCTTTCTGTTTACCAATGCATGAAAAAATATCAGATATCATAACCTTCTCCAATTCTAATTCAAGGACTTCATATAATCCACACGACCTTGCATATAATTAGTATAGAAAGAGCAAGAGCAACGAGTTCTTAACACTTGTACAGTCGAAAATCAGAAGAAGAAAAAACTTGTTATGTAAATAAAAGTACAATGACCAAATGATGTAAACGAGTTCTTAACACTTGAAGAAATGATGCCAAAAAAAAACCTTTTAATGTAAAATGATGGACCCAACCCATGCTATGATTGAGGTGGAAAATATTCCACGAAAGAAACTTTTCAACAGCATAAATGAGAGTACAATGACCAAGCTGTTCTTAGGCACAGATACACCTCATGACACAACTCAAATTTGAAATATCACTCAGAATTGCCTCCATCGATTTCCACGGAGGTATTGTCAACTCCATCACTATCATCTTGCTCCGTATCATATTCTTCTTCGTCTTGGTTTTCCTGACTGAAGACATCCAATGGTATATCAATCTCTGTCCCAACAATATCTGTCCGTTCCCATTGTTCAATTTCTTCCAAATTCTGGATTTCCACCGCTTCGCTCTGTATATATGTCTCGTCATTGTCTCCACGCACTTCGTACAAATCCCTAGGTTTCGTCTTGATGATTACATGCCAATCATTGTTGTTGGGTTTATTGGGTTTATCATGTACGTAGAACACCTGTTGTGCTTGCGATGCCAATATGAAAGGCTCATCCGATGACAAACGTCGGCCCGTGTTTACAACCGTAAAACCGAACTCATCCTTTATTATTCCTCTATTGGGTGTTATATCAAACCAATCACACTTGAATAGCAATGCCTTCAGTTGTTCGTAATAGTTGAGTTCGATGATATCCGTCAAGACACCATAGTAACTAACATCTCCCGCGGTTGGATTTCTATCTCGTGCGCTCGCAAAGCTATTCGTTTTTGCAATGACAACAACTCCGCTATTTTGTGTTCTTTTTCCCTGCTCGCGATCCTTAGTATTGTAGCGGATTCCATTTACAATATAGCCTGTATATCTCCTAACAATGTTAGATGGACCACCGCTCAACCATCTAAGTTTTTCTGAGATTTGCTCATTTGACTCATGCAACTTTTCAACCTATACAAAAAATGGGTGATTATGGCTATAGAAAAAAGTTGTATTCCAAATAGACCTGTTCTGAGTTCAAGAAAAAAAACTGACATGTTTTTGAAACCAATCTGGAAACCGCTCGTTGTGAGTGTGATCTATGTCCCTTGGGAGAGCACGGGGACGCTCGCTCCAAAGTTCGGCAATGTGTTTTCTACATGTGAATCAATGAATGTAAGAGAAAAGAAGAGTCGGGAAATATTAAATTATGACACTTGAAGTAACTTACTCAAGATATTGGTTGACAGCAGCGCAGTTGAAGAGAACATATCGATGTGCCTGCTTGACTGTCCGTGGATCTATGGGTTCCATATGAATCTTTCCTAGAGCGCGTCCTGATACTGAGAAAATAGCGAATCCTTCTTCAAATTCACACGGAGCATCTTCGTCATTCCTTTGTGGTCGGTTCAACTTTGATTCAACCCCTTCCAAATATCTTGCACAAAACGTTAAACATTCTTCCGCAAGGTACCCCTCTGCAATAGATCCCTCCACACAATTTCTATTGCGAACATATGATTTTAATGTTAGAAGGTACCTACAAAACGTGAATACTTGTATTACGTTCTGTACTGAAAATATGTACACAAATTAACTGTTGAAACAAATTTTGAGAAGCTCTGCATACCTTTCGATTGGGTACATCCATCGGTATTGTACTGGTCCAGCTAACCTTGCCTCATCCGCTAAATGAATCGGCAAATGCACCATAACATCAAAAAATGCCGGTGGAAAGATCTTTTCCATATGGCATAATGTTAGTGCTATCCTATTTTTCAATTTCATAAGTTCGCCCGATTTGAGAACCTTTGAACACAACTCTCTAAAGAAGCTACAAAGTTCAATCAATACCGAGCTGACGGTCTTTGGCAATGATGAACGTAAAGCTAATGGTAATAGCTGTTGCATCAGTACATGGCAATCATGGCTCTTCAATCCTGAAATCTTGCGCTGCTTCATATTCACACGTCGTGAGATATTAGATGAATAACCATCCGGAACTTTGACGTGTTTCAAGGCACCACAGAAAATATCTTTCTCCTTTGAAGACATTGTGAAGCATGCTGGGGGCACGTATGTCTTGTTATTTCCTTTAGTTATTGGGTGAAGCGTTCTCCTGATATTCATTTTCTTTAAATCTAGCCGCGCTTTTACACTATCCTTTGTTTTTCCTTCAATATTTAGTAACGTCCCAATGACATTATCACAAACGTTCTTCTCGATGTGCATCACATCTAGATTGTGGCGCAATAACAATGATTCCCAATACGGAAGACAAAAAAATATGCTTTTCTTCTTCCAATTGTGTTCCTTACGAGGCATCTCTTCGGTATTCTCCTCAGGTTCATTGGGATTCTTCTCACGCCTCCTTTTCTTTCCATGGGTATTCGGCTTCTTCCCACTGTTATCTGACTTCTTGCCACGTGTATCTTGTTTCTTTCCACGTGTATCTAGCTTCTTCCCAGTTGTAGTTGGCTTCTTCCCACTAGTATCCGGCTTCTTACCAAATGTTACGTTAATGCTCTGTAATTGATCCAGAACTTGACTGCCTGATAGCGGAATCGGAGCTACCCTCCATTCTTCCGTCCCATCAAAACCTGACTTATCAGATCGAAATGTGTGATTGATCGGTAAGAATCGCCGGTGGCCCATGTAGCATTGCTTTCTTCCATGACTCAACCTTTGAGAACACGTTTCTTTATGGCAAGATGGACAAGCCAGTTTTCCTTTCGTGCTCCATCCTGACAAGTTAGCATACGCCGGGAAGTCACTAATCGTCCACAACACAGCTGCATGCATTTGAAACATTTCATTCCTCGCTACGTCGAAAGTCTGCACACCATCAATCCATAGTTCCTTCAACTCTTCTACCAAAGGTTTCAAGTAGATATCTATGTCATTCCCTGGTGAAGATGGTCCTGGAATAAGCAGTGAGAGGATCATATACGGTTGCTTCATGCACATCCATGGTGGCAAGTTATATGGCATTAGAACAACTGGCCACGTGCTGTGAGCAATACTCATCGTCCTAAAGGGATTGAAGCCATCACTTGCTAACCCAAGTCTAACATTGCGAGTCTCTGAACCAAACTCTTTATACTTGCAGTCCAAAGTCTTCCATGCGGTTGAGTCTGCAGGATGCCTTAATATACCATCTTTTGTGCGGCCCTCATCATGCCATGTCATAAAAGATGCTGTTTTCCTCGACATGTATAGCCTCTGCAATCTTGGTTTCAGTGGGAAGTGACGCAGAATCTTGGCAGGAATTTTTTTCCCTTTTGTAGATGTCTCAGATGGCTCGTCGTCTGGATGTACTGCATCTGTTCTCCACCTCGATGCCCCACATGTGCGACATTTAAATTCATTAGCAGCTTCCTTCCAATACAACATGCAATCGTTAGGGCATGCATCTATCTTGTTGTAATCGAGGCCCAAATCCTTAATAATTTTCTTCGTTTCATAAAATGACTTTGGCAACGTTTCACCATCAGGAAGTGCCTCCTTCAAGAGATCAAGTAACATAGTGAACGATTTGTTGCTCCATCCATTGAGACACTTGATGTGAAAAAGTCGAACAAGGAAGGATAATTTAGTGAATTTGCTGCCCGGGTATAATTTCTGCTCGGCGTCCTCTAATAATTTGAAAAATCTTTGCGAATTTAAATCTAGCCCCTCCGTACTTGTATTTCCTAGATCAACCCCACCGTCTGATGGCACATTGTCCATAGTAGGGTTAAACAATGGGTTGAGATCGTGTAACATTTCATGCATTTCATCTTGTAGTATGGGTTCATCGTGCACTCGGTGATCACTGTCGGCCATAACACATGCCGATGGCACTGCCTCCCCATGAAAAATCCATGTATCGTAGCCCTTAAGCATCCCATCGACAACCAAATGATCCTCGGCCTGTATTCGATCAACCAAATAAATGTTCCCACATTTAACACATGGACATTTGATCTTGTTCCCATAATTAGTTCTAGCAAATGCAAAATCAAGGAACCGATCCAACCCTGCCCTATATGCTGGGTCAACTCTGTTTTATCAAAAATGGGAACATGCGTGAGGCTTATAAATTAAGATAACGAATTGGTTAAATCCAAATTTAATAAACTAACCCTACGTTATGAGGGTCGTACCTTGGAAGTTGCATCCAACTTTTATCCATGACTACTCTCCGGCTTTACTCAAGAATAGAATGATAATGATTGGAACGAATGTGTACGACTGAAGAAAAACAAAGTGTCATTGAGGTCAAACACACTTGTTAAAATAAAGAATCCTAGTTTGGGAAGGAAAAATATTCAAAGTTGGAGGTCTAAATCCCAAGTTCTCTGCGAACACGAATTCCTAAAACATTAAAACAATGATCTTGTCCTTAAAGATAGAAAAATAGGGCATGAATCAATGCGGTTTCACCATCCATATCCAAAATGATGAACGGGTAAGTTGAGAAGAGAGATGTTAATGGTTTGATGATTAATTGGCCAGTGAAAGCCCATGTGTTTCACTCCATGGGCCATCCTTGAAGGGATGGTTTCCCATAACACCTAGCTTTCCTCTCTAAGAAGAACAACTTAACTTAAGAAAATCCACCCAAATCCCTTTCCAGAACCCTGATTCTAAGAAGAACAACATAATAATGTCTCAGCATAAAGCCATTTCAGAAAATAAACAGTGGGGAGCATAGAGGCATCATGTCCATATTATTACTAAAGAAGTTAACGCATCTCATTATTGTTTAAAAAGAAAGATTCATTTACTCTTGGGTTAAGTTTTTTATACAAGAAAAAAAAAATTGCATTATAAAACATGCAATGTGCCTTTATGAAATCAACCAAAATGCATATACACGCACACACCTGTGTCTGTAATCTTGTCTTCACCACATCAAATGGGGTTGTAAAAAGTGCTGCAGTAGATCCAGCAAGGCCCTCAAACATTAGCTGCAAGGAGAAGTTCACATCATTCACAATAAAATGTGGTAAATCATACTTCTCAAAGAACTTGATATTAAGGTATAAATTTTGACAATCACGACAGATGATGGATATAAGCATATGAAGGGCACCAAACAATGTAAGATAGAATAATAATCGCAAGTTTATCTCTCTAATCAGTTTGCATCAGATAGTTTATATTAGGCTACAAACTTCTAAGGCAGACCTTCTTAACCACTAATCTGAAGTGCAAATAAGAGCATGTTCCAGCTTCAATACTTGCAGCCTATGCCTGCTCCAGCCCTATTGCATCCCCAACCCAAACTACTGAAGTCCTAACTCCTAATGACAAAGAATGGAAATAAAATAGAAAAATCACACTTTTTAGCCATCTATAGCGATTTTATTACGATATTTTTTTTCTCTGAATGTGGAAGGGGAGGACATCTTCATCCTTGAAATGCAAGCTATTTTAGAAGGAATTAAGCTTGCATATGTCAAAGGAATATCACATCAGTGGATAGAATCTGATTCTTCTGCAGCTGTCCATATTATCAATGGTAATTGGGACTCTCCTTGGCGAAAAACTGATATGGTCAATGAGATAAGTAATCGGCTTGCTAGTTTTAGTTCTTGGATGCTTACACATATATGGAGGGAAGGGAGGATTAGGGAAATCCTATGGATTGATGCTTTCTCTAGACCTCCATTCTAGTACCGTATAATTAAATCACGAATAAATCTGCATACCCCCATATCTTAGAATTGGCAGTCATCAATCAAAAACCAAATAAAAAATGGCCGGGAAAGGATATAGCATCTGAAAAAAGATGGAGATTTTGCGAGAGCAAAAGACCGCTCTACGTCGCTGTTGCCGTGGATGCAATAAAATGCCCTTGTACATGGAGCTAAACTTTACACATGAGAATTTTAGGGTCAGCAGTAAAGTAACTTTGCTTCATTTTTTATTTTATTTTTCTTTGCATTGTTACTCATTTTCTGAATTGTATTGTTTAGAGTTTTTCAATGAAAGACAATTTTCTTTCTTTTCTTTTTGTTTCATACACCATCTGTTTAACAGTTATCTTTTGCCTTTTCAGGCCTCGATAGTTAGACAGATGAAGGACTCAGAAATGGCGATGCAGTGTACCCTAATCTACCAGCTTACGAGCCGCCTTAGAGTCCTTTTCCAATCTATTCCATCTAGTGATTCAAAGCGCCTCCTATTTGAGTACTCGGCTACATCTCAGGACTGATCTGCATACAAATCAATCATCGGTCCACGAAAGCATACTAGTTATTCGAAAAGGAAATGTGTTATTTCACACAGACATACAGGTGTGTTATTTCACATGCATGTCTTTTCAGAAAATGTAAAATTAGATGTTGTAAATATGTTTGTAATCAATATTCTTTGGCTCAATGAAAAAAAAATGAGCTCTGTTCATAAGTTGCTCTGTCAACAGCTTGGTGAAATTCTATAATGCTTGAGCACTAGATTGTGTTGGTGGTATCAGCAATTGTTTTAGGCGTTCATAGACATAGAACTGCAAGCAGAGAAAAAAAACCTTGCTAAAGCATTCAACCTCAGAAGGCACGGGAAAAGGAAAAACAAATGCCAGAGCTAATGAATTCTAAACCTGGTGAACAAACCCATGATATATGACACGCAAGGGAGTGAGACAACGAGAAAGATTAGCTCCTCAGTATCAAGTTGCCATTACATGACTAAGAATGCATGTAAAGGGAAAAATCATCTACTAAGCATGGATGTAAAAGGAAAAATCATCTACTAAGCCATGTAGCTCTCTTGTAGCAAGTATAGCAACAAATATGGAAATCCAAGCAAGGAGAGAAGTACCATCCACTTCTGATGTTCCGGATGTCTCCTGAGTCTCTGCCGTTGGATGGGGTGCACTCTCCAGACCTATAGAATAAGGCAATCATACATGATTTTATAAATAAATCAGACTGAGCAAGAGGTAGATACTAATACAGGGGTAGATACAAATACATGATTTTATAAATAAACCACATTGAGCATTAAAATCACAATATCAGATATTTCCATATGAGAAAAACGAAACCCCATCAAAACCCCAAACCCCATCTTTCACATAAAAGAGCAGAGAACCCCTAGATCTATTACACTGAACCATATCAAAAACCCAAACCACATCAAAAACCATATCAAAACAGCATCTATTACACTGAAACCACATCAAATGGAAACGAAAATCCAAAATCGAAACCCCAAGCTCCGTCAATGAAATCGAAACCCTATATACATCCAGGGATTTCGGTGAAGAGAGATAGAAAGAGAGAAACCCCGATGAAACCCTAACCAAAACTCAAATGGAAACGAAAATCCAAAATCGAAACCCCAAGCTCCGTCAATGAAATCGAAACCCTATATACATCCAGGGATTTCGATGAAGAGAGATAGAAAGAGAGAAACCCCGATGAAACCCTGATGAAATGATGAGTCGTTTTGGAAGAAAAGAGAAATCGTAGATGTAAAACGAAAATACCTTCTCCTCTTCTTCTTTTTCCACCCAAATCTGTGGATTTAGTTTAAATTGAAAGGGTCTGAGAAAGGGAAAAGGTTAAGATGAGAACCCTAGATAGATTGGGGAAGATAAAACTCGTAGAGGGAAAAACAGAGGTTTCCGCGCGAAAGACAGAGGTTTCCGCGCGAAAGGGGCAAAAAGGAAAATAGGGTTTCCCGGGCTAAGCTTCAGATTCCCACTTCCGTCTTTTTCCCTGCTTTAAACGTATATCCCGGCAGCTTAACTTATGACCGCCGGGTAATATACGTTTTCCACGGCGGTCAAAACCGCTGGGGAATCCTCTAACGGAATTTACCTTTTTTTGTCAGATCCTTCGTTGTATGCCGGCGGTTTAATCTTACCCGCCGGGAAATATTGCTATTTAGCGGCGGTTTTTACGACCGCCGGTGAATATCCGCCGGTAATTACAACTTTTCTTGTAGTGGGGTCCCCACTAAACCCTAGCTTAACCATCAAAACAAAGATAGAGAGTGGAACCGAACAAATAGCCTTTTCCCACGCTAGCTAGCAATCTTTTCCTTATTTTTTGCCTTTTTGTTTTCTTAAAATGGCAAAACAACCCTCCTATTTTATATGGCCTAGGGGGGATTTGGTCGGTTCCCTTAACAACACTCTTTCGTAAAAGCAATTTTGCATCCCCTCTTTTTTTCAAGATAAGTGTTACTTCATAGCTGAGATTGGGTTTTTTCATTTAATACCCTTTTATTCATTCCATAGGTGGCACTTCTCTATTTAAAAATAGGGGCTGCAAAATTAATTTTGCTAATTTGCCTAGATGCTCTCACATATATTGTTCTTCTGTTTTGTTTCTGGGGTGGTTCACACACATGATTTCAATGCAGCTATTTACTATAGCATCAAAGTCAATCCCTTTGTTTACAATTATATAAAATTAAGAAGGGATTAATTCTATAATCGATTTACCAAAGAAATTAGCTGATGTTACATAGAATAAACATTTGTCACAGGTCACGGATAGATGATGTGGCACGACTAGCGTTCAACGATTCCACTTGTGATTTGCCATGTGGTCCTCGATGCCTGATGTAAAGCCTGTATTCATTGAAGGTCATTGATTGGTAGAGTGCGGGTCGATCTGGGGTCACAAGCTTTGGGACGGGCCCGATCGGTAGATCACTCTTGGGATTGTAAAAGAAAGCTAAGGAAAGACGCTCTTGGACTGAATTAACAATCACACGGTGCTCGACGCTCTTGTACGCAGCATTGCTCAGCACCTGATATCAACCGCGCAACCACCACGAAGCTTTAATTACAGTATTATCATTTAAGACTAGTTGTTATTAGAGTAAGATATGCTTTTTTCTTTACTTTTTTTTTTTCTTCTTCCCATAGCATGTCAAATGAATTTAGAAAAATATGTTGATTTGAACAGTGAGGTTAGAAAATAACTGCTGAGATTAACAAGTTGGAATGTCATTTTTTTCTTGATTTGACATTTGAAAGAGAGGGCAAAAAATAAGGGAAAAGAAAAGATTATCATGTTATTTCTACAGAAATCAAAGGAGACTTTCCTAAACAAGGAGTCTTTTCCTAAACAAGGAGCTAGCTATAAAACTCTATATAGCCATGTCACCCCCTTTGTAATGAAGCAATTGGGATGTTAAAAAAACAAAACAAAACAAAGCCAGTCTTGTTAGAATAAAATAATCCCAAACAAAGACAACGGATTTGGGCCTAAATTGAAAAAGCCACCGGACTTATAATAAATAATAGAAACATAAATAGGACAAGATCTCCCTACTCCCACAGGGACAAAGCAACTTGTAATTCTCTTTTATCAGTTGCCTGCCACACATGGTGGAAGGGAAGTATTTTTTTGTAACAGTAGATGATCTAAAAGGGACAAGTTCTATGGCCTGTTCCCAACACCTTTGGTAGAGTTATTGTTGAAGTATAAATAACACCAACTATAGCAGCTTAAGCTTTTGGAGTTATTGGTTGTTTCACATGGTATTAGAGGTATTCCCTCACGACAGGTCCTAGGTTCAAAACCCAATAATTCCTTGATATTAAAGATCCACGTGTAGGGCCAACCCAAAAGAATGGTCACATGTGCCACATGTATGTATGGCCAACCCAAAAAAGAGGGGCCACACATGAGCAGTGATGAAGTGCAAATGATTAAATAACACCAACTCTAACATCTTAAGCTTTTGGAGTAAATGATTGTTTCATGTGGTATCGAGCCATTGTTGCCTCCCAGGAGGTCCTGGGTTAAAAACCCAGTAACTCCTAGATTTTAAAATTCATTTGTACGGTCAACTCAAAAGAGGGTCCACATGTGCCACATGTATTACAGCAACTCTAACAGCTAATCTTTTGGAGTTATTGGTTGTTTCACAATTATTGGCTACAATTGGTTCCATGCTTAACAAGAAAGATGAGAGAGATAGAGAGAATCTCGTATGTATCATGAAATCTTGACCTCCCATTTCTTATTGTCATCTGTATCATCAAATCTTGGCCACCCATTTCCTATGGTCTAGAAAATATGAAGAGAGAGAGAGAGAGAGAGAGAGAGAGAGAGAGAGAGAGAGACCTGAATCTGATCTCCAACATTCACGATGAAGGCGTTGGGAGAGGCTTGAACGGTCACCCAAGCATCATCTTTACGAACTTGAAGACCATCAACACGATCGTCGGGCAGGAGAATGGTGAGGCCACCGGGGTCCGAGTGCGAGGAGAGACCGAGTGTAAGATCAGGCTGCGGACACTTGGGGTAGAAATTAACCCTCAAGCAAGCCCCTACATCCTCCCCTCCAAATGCATTCTGCAGATACCCCTCATCCAATCCAAGACCTTTGGACAACACCTTCATTAGAGTCCCACCTAGTTTCACCAATTGCTGGCTATACTCTTCAATAACATCTCTGTATCCGGTAAATTCCCCAAAGAAACCAATAAGACCAAAGAAAGTAGGAGACCATAAACTGAAGGATAAAATTAAGAATAAAGCAAAGTAATAGAAACCCAACAAGTGGATTGTTCTTATTTGGGGAGAGGGAGATTCACTAGTTAATTTTTCAAACGAAATCCACCTAAAAATGCTAGCTCTACGATCATTAACCCCATGATGCTAGTTGAATTGCTAAAAATAAGAACAAGCATAGCAAGAGAAACCTAACAAGTGAATTGCTCTTATTTGGGTAGAAGCAAATTCACCAGCTGATTATTTAATCCAAACCCAACTCAAAAATGCTAGTTTTACAAATCATTAGCCCCACAATTTTCATGATAAAAAATAAGAATCAAGCAAAACAAGAGAAACCCAACAACTGAATTGCTCTTATTTGAGGAGAAGCAAATCCACCAGCTGATTTTTAATCCAAAGCCACCTCAAACTGCTAGTTTTACAATCATTAACCGCTTAATTTACATATAGAATAAAAGAAACTCTTTCTTCCAACAAAAAAAGTTCAAAAACAATATAAACTATGTGAATCTCCCAACTCATCAATGCATGAATTATACAAAAAATAAAATAAAAAATGAGTAAGGCTAATTCACCTGCAAGAAGAAGGAACCGCAGGCCATTTGTCGTGGTTTTTGACGCATTGGGGGAGAAAGTGAAGGAAGAAGTAGTCCCCCCAATCAAGAATGGCCCCCTTCTCGACGCCAAGGCGGCTTCCATAGCCCTCATAAGTCTTGGGTGAGTTAGCATACATATGTTTCTCCTCCATGGGGAGGTGAAAGAACTCATTCCACACCTCTCTCGTCCTTCGAATCAGGTCTGGACTCATCCCATGGTTGATCACTTGGAAAAATCCCCAGTCCCGACAAGCGCCCGATATCTGACTCACAGCCTTCTCATTCTCACTACCATCCAGACCCCCAAGATCAACAATTGGGATGTTAACATGGCTTAATTCGATGTTAGAACCAAACATCGGTCGGTCGGAGAGAGGCTTAACGTACTGGTTTGGTATGGCGGTAGTGCCGCTCTCCGATAAGGATTGAACTCTGATAATCGGTTCAGGCCAGTCTTGTAGGGAATCCATATCGAGTGTTGGGTTCTAAGAAAGGCCCTAAATAAAAGTAGTACGATGATACAATATATATTATATCTAATATATATACATGTCAATATATATACGAGAGATGTAGAACAATAAAAGGATGGAGTTGAGGTTTATTTGGTGGTGAAGGAGTCATATCTTTGTGGCTTTGAGATGGACGTAAAGGAAGAACGTGTTTAGTGTGCGTCTTGTGTTTTTGGTGACTATTGACTTTGGCTTTTGAAGGGTCTTTGTTGAGGTTGATGGGCAGACCTGTATTAGTGAAAATTCTGGCTGCTGTAAAAGTGTACAATCGTGGTACCACTACCGGCCCACGCGAAAAATTGGAGATTCATGTGAAATATCTTCGAGGATGCCGACAATAATATATTATTTCTAAAGGGGTATTTGCAAGGCAATTTCCCGGAAAGCCATTTTGTTGCTCACTTGTGCAGAAGAGAACAGCCACCTCAAATGAATTAAATGAATAAGACAAAATCTGCTAAAAAGTGAGCCTGTGCTTTCGCGGCTCACTGCAGGAGAGAACAACCATTTTTGGTACTGTTTGGATTCGGGTATGGGCCCACATTGTTTGGATGATCCAAAGCGTTCATTTGATGGGCCCTGACATAGATAGCGTGTGCCCAAAAAAAATCAGCTCCATCGAATCATCCTAACTCTTCAATATGTGGACGAACCGTCAACTGAGGGGGCCTACCTTATACAAATTGAAACCACGGGGTGTCTACTTGTAACTTTTTAAACATTAGGGGTTAAGTTGAATGTGTCAAAAACCACAGGGGGTCTAAGTGTATTTTTCCCTTAAATAGTTAAGATAAAATCTGCTAAAAAGTGGGCCTGCGTCACATTTGAAGAATCACCCTCTGTTGTAACATTGTTTAACCGACGTTGCTCCAACATCAATATTCCATTGTACGCCGCCCCGCATCTCCGCCTCATTTGAGTCGGCTACCCTAATAGGGCCCAAAATATCCATGTATTCCCATCCTCATCTCTAAGGATTCCTCCAATTCCCGCTGGGCCAGGATTGCCCAAGCTTGATCCGTTAAAATTCAACTTTAAGAATCCGCTCCTATGAGGCTCTCAAACTTAGGAAATCGTTTGTCTCAACTCCCGACTATTGCAAACCACTTGCCAACCCTGCCATATATAACTCATGAGCTGAAACAAATTGGAAACTTGGCAAAGCCCTCACCCATGCAATGGTAAGAGCAATGACCTTAATATAGAGAAAATGAGTGGATTTCACCAACCCTCTAAACCCACGTGCATTCCTCTCCTTCCATAGGACCCAAATTACTGCTGGCAGGATAATCTTCCATGACATCCTCCCTTTACCCTGCCATGGGGCTGTTGTCCACCCTTCTAATAACTCAGAGAGCTTGGCTGGGAAGACCCAAGAAATTCCAAATCTACAAAAGACTTTGCTCCATACGTATCTCGCCATTTTACAATGGATGAATATATGGTCCACAGATTCTCCTGCTTCAATGTAGAGGGCACAATGATCTATGATCCACATTTGACGATGTCGCAGATTGTCCCTAATTAGAATTTTATCTAGAACCGCCATCCAAGCAAAGGGACAAATTCTAGAAGGAGCTAGAATCCTCCAAACTTTAGTCACTAATGAGGCTGCAAGATTGGATATAAGGAAGTCATAGTAGGATTTGACATTGAACGAGTCCGATGAACACTGATCCAAATCCTTTTGTCTTCCCCTTATCTTTTTATTTAGCATGATACAAGGTCCTGAATAAGCCTGGCCACCCTCCCCACCTCCCTATCAAACACATTTCTTCTTAAGCTAAGCCTCCACCTTATCCCTCCTGCACTATGCTCAAAATAATCCTTTACCCAGACATCTTTATCATCCACCACCTCAAATATATCAGAAAATGATTATTTTAGTGGAGCCACTCCACACCATAGATGATACCACAACTTTATCCTCTCACCCGAGTAAACTCTATACCTTATCTCTTCATTGAAATGCCCGCTTTGAGTTTATATGTCTCTCCACACCGTGACTCCTCTTAGACTCCATCGATCATCTGATATCGATCTCCCTAGAGTTGCACCATACTTCTCTTCAATCAATCTAACCCTTAAAGAATGGGTTTCCATGCCATACCCCTATAACCATTTCCCTAACAGTGCCAAGTTGGCCTCTTTTATCCTCATAATACTTAACCCACGCTTATTAGTTTACAAACTTCTTCTGAGGCTACCAGGTACAACTTTCTCTTATCATTCTCCCCTCACCATAAAAGCTCCTTTGGATTTGTTCAATCCTTTTGACAACGCTCATTAGACATTTGAAGACCGAGAGTTGATATCTGCGTATATTTGCTAGCACTGCCTTAATGAAAGTTATTCTTCCTCCCAAAGAGACCAGATTTCTCTTCCACATGTCCAACCTCATGTCTTGGATTCTCTATATAATCATTTTCATGATGACTATGACTCGAAAGGGGATATACGTCTTTCTCGGAAGTCAACCACATCTTAAGCAACATGCAGCCGTATCAGGCAGACCAATCCTCATCTCCACCAGCTGCATCTCCTCCTCTTTAGATACAAGTAGAAACAATCAAAACTAAGAGCTTAAGTTTATGAGTTTGCTACTAAAGAAATGACCTTTGACAAGATTTAATCTTATTAATCAAACTCGGATTCAAAAAACACATACAATTGAGAACATTTATTGGGATGATCTTTCGTGAGGTGAACTACGTAACTATGATACCATATCACATGGAATTCTCATCTATAAGATCAACGCTGACAAGAAACAATGGCATAGCTTTTCTTGGCGTGCTCTTAAAGATGCCTTATTGATCAAGGTTCTAATTGTTGTGGGTCCACCCCATGCAAGTAGGCCCCACCCACTAACTCACATCTCTCGATTCAAACAGAGAGAGGAGTGAGGGGTGGGTTAACGAGTGAAAAGAAAAGAAAAATGAGGAAAGGGAGAGAGGAGAAAAAATGATTTCTCTTTGATGGTCATCTAGGTTTGCTTTGAGGCAAAAATCCGAAAGGGGTTTTTTGAACCCTAACTCCATTGAAGCTTAAAGTCTTTGCTTGGGCAAGAAATGAGAGAATGAGCCAAAACCTAGGGTTTTGGAGTGGTTCTTGGAGAAGAAGAAGAAGAAGAAGAAGAAGAAGAAAATCTCTCACGCTTGGTTCTTTGAGGTGGGAAAGTGCTATGTTACAAGGGTTTCGTGAGCTAACCTGTATTTGTTCTAAGATTTGATTGTTAATCTCTTATTCTTGTGTATGCCTTAAGTTTTTTGGAAAAACTTGAGAATAAAGACTTTGTATTTCTCTTTTCTTTAGTGGATTTCTCTCGGAGTTTGTCCCGTGGTTTTTCCCTTCACATCGAAGGGTTTTCCACGTTAAAATCGTGTGTTCTTGATTTGGGTGGTGGATTGTTATTTTTGCTCTTTGTGGTTTCTTGTTCGTGGCTATTTTCTTGACTCGCAGATAGAAGCGGGGAATTTATCCGCTGCGGTGTATCCGTGTTTCCCCAACAAACTGGTATCAGAGCATTGGTTGGTGGTTATTATTTATCTGTGAATCAAAGATGGAGGCAAGTACCTCATCAAGGATGATTAGCCTAAACAGAGGAAATTGGTTAATCTGGAAAGCCAAGATGGAGGATCTGCTATATTCAAGAGACCTCTATTTGTCGATTGAGGGTACAGAGAAGAAGCTAGAATCCTTAAAACATGGTGATTGGAAGAAGTTGGATCGGAAAGTTGTTGCTTGTATTCAACAATGGCTAGATGATGTTGTGTTCCACCATGTGGCAACAGAAACTAGTGCAAGTTCCTTGTGGAAAAAGTTGCATGATTTGTATGAGAGAAAGACGGCTGGTAATAAGGCGTTCTTGATCAGAAAGCTTGTGAACTTAAAATTTAGAGAGAATTGGTCAGTTGCAGAGCACCTGAATGAGATGCAGAGCATCGTGAATCAGCTTGCTGCTATGAAGATGGTGCTAGATGATGAGCTACAAGCACTGGTATTACTAAGCTCAATGCCTGACAGTTGGAAGACTCTTGTCGTATCCCTCAGCAACTTGGCGCCGGATGGTATTGTCACCATTAGCCAAGCTACAAGTAGTTTGTTGAATGAAGAAGTGAGAAGAAAATCTTCAGATTCCTCCCACTCCAAGGCTTTAGTCACTGAAGAACAGGGGAGATCAAAGGACAAGAAAAATTACAGCCAAAGCAAATCAAGAGGAATGTTCCTGACGTCATATTGAATCTCATCTCAACGGGAAAGCTTGATGATGAAGGATATGTGTCACAGTTTGGCAATGGACTGTGAAAGTTGAGAAAAAGGCTCTCTAGTTGTGGTAAGAGGCAAAAAGTGTTGCTCCCTCTACAAGACAGAAAGTCAGTTATCTAAGGGCGAGATAAATGCCCTTGAAGAATTTATGGCATCGACGACTTGGGCACTTAAGTGAGAAAGGTTTGGAGATTTTGGTGAAGAACAATTCCCTTCCAAAACTCAAAGGTCCGTCCTTAACCCCTTGTGATCATTGTTTAGTTGGAAAACAACACAAGGTTTCTTTCTCGCATTCTAAAGCTAACCAGAAAACTAACGTCCTTAACCCCTATGACTGTGAAAACTCTTGGTGGTGCATTGTATTTTGTTTCTTTTATTGATGATGCATCCAGGAAAGTTTGGTGCTATGCTATGAAGAGCAAAGATGAAGTGTTTGAAATCTTTCAGATGTTTCATGTTATGGTTGAGAGGCAAACATCCAAGGCATTGAAATGCCTCCGCTCAGATAATGGCGGAGAGTACACCTCAAGAAAGTTCAAGGATTATTGTGCGAAGCATGGCATTAGACATGAGAAGACCGTCCCTTATACGCCACAGCACAATGGTGTTGTAGAAAGAATGAACTGCACAATAGTTGAAAGAATTCAAAGCATGCTTTCATTGGCAAAGTTACCTAAAGAATTTTGGGGTGAAGCTATGTGCACAACATGCTACTTGATAAATAGATCTCCTTCATCGCCATTAGAATGAGAGGTGCCAGAAAGAGTATGGATAGGCAAAGATGTGTCCTACTCACACTTACGAGTATTTGGATGCAAGGCCTTTATTTATGTACCTAAGGAGAATCGAAGCAAGCTCGATGACAAATCAACCCAATGTGTATTTGTGGGTTATGGTGATGATGAATTTGGGTACATGTTGTGGGATCCTAAGGCCAAGAAGTTGCATAGAAGCCGCGATATGATTTTTCGCGAAGATCAGACGATTTCTGATTTTGGTAAGGAAGAAACTCCAAAAGAGGCCATAGTTGAGCTACCAGAAGCAGAAGTCCCCTTACCTACGTTTGATGATGAGGAACAAGCTGAAAATGATGAAGATCAGGCTTGGGGTAGTGAGGCCCCTCAAATAGATGAAGATGTGCATAAGGATGTGCATGGTGATACCGAGCAGGGGGAGCAGTCCTCTCATGAATAACCGTCTATGTTGAGAAGATCAGAAAGAGAAAGGAATGCCTCCACTAGATATCCATCATCAGAGTATGTGACACTCACAGAAGGTGAACCAGAAAGCTTTAAAGAAGCTATGACACATGAGCATAAGGAACAGTGACAGAAGGCTATGCAAGAAGAGCTAAATTCCTTGCATAAGAATAAACCCTATGAGTTGATTGAACTGCCAAATGGTCGAAAAGCTTTGAAGAACAAGTGAGTATTCAAAGTGAAGAATGAAGATGACAAGAAGAATATGAAGTACAAAGTAAGGGTAGTTGTGAAAGGATTTGGGCAGAAAAAGGGTATTGACTTTGATGAAATTTTTTCTCCCGTGGTCAAAATGTCCTCTATTCGCACTATCCTAGGTCTAGCTGCTAGCATAGACTTAAAAGTTGAACAACTAGATGTCAAGACAACTTTCTTGCATGGAGACTTGAATGAAAATATCTACATGGAACAGCCAGAAGGGTTTCATGTAATGGGCAAAGAGCACATGGTTTGCAGGTTGAAGAGTTTGTATGGGTTGAAGCAAGCTCCAAGACAGTGGTACAAGAAGTTCAATTCATTTATGGTGGATCAAGGGTACAAAAGAACAGCTGCAGATCACTATGTATATGTCAGAAAGTTTCCTGATGGTAAATTTATTATTCTCTTGTTATATGTTGATGATATGCTTATTGCTGGTCAAGATACTAATCTGATTGGCAGGTTAAAGAAAGAGTTGAACCAAATCTTTGACATGAAAGACTTAGGGCCTGTAAAGCAGAATTTGGGTATGGCATTGAAGCATGATAGAAGAAACAAGAAGCTATGGCTATCACAGGAGAAGTATATTGAGAAAGTACTTGGAAGGTTCAACATGAAAAATGCCAAGCCCGTCAGTACTCCACTAGCTGGTCACTTCAAGCTCAGTAAGAAGTTGTATCCAACCAGTAATGAAGAGAAGAAAGAGATGGAGAAGATTCCCTATGTGTCAGCCGTAGGGAGCATAATGTATGCTATGGTTTGTACAAGGCCCGACATAGCATATGCGACTGGTGTAGTAAGCAGATATTTGGCAAATCCAGGCAAGCAACATTGGGAAGCTATAAAGTGGATTTTGAGATATTTAAGAGGCACTTCAAAGCAGTGCTTCTGTTTTGAAAACACAGCACCCAAGGTTGAAGGCTATACAGATGCAAACATGGCAGGAGATATCGACAAAAGGAAGTCTACTTCGGGCTACCTGTTTGCTTTTGCAGGGGGGGGGGGCATCTCATGGCAATCAAAGCTGCAAAAATGTGTTGCACTATCAACTACAGAGGCAGAGTACATTGCTGCTACAGAAGCTTGTAAGGAGATGCTAAAGCTAAAGCATTTTCTTATAGAGTTGAGTTTGGATCAAAAAGAATACGTGGTCAAATGCGACAGTCAAAGTGTCATTGATCTAAGCAAGAATGCCACTTACCACTCCAAGACGACGCACATTGATGTACGGTACCATTGGATTATAGATGTTTTGGAAAATGAGTTGATGGGGATTAGCAAGATTCACACCGATCGGAATCTGTCAGACATGATGACGAAGACAGTGCCAAAGGAGAAGCATGACCTATGCAGAGCTTTGGCAGGCATTGGTGCCACGTGAGCATCCAGTTCAGAAATCCCCCTTCATGGGGCTGAAGGGGGAGATTGTTGTGGGTCCACCCCATGAAAGTAGGCCCCACCCACTAACTCACATCTCTCGATTAAAACAGAGAGAGGCGTGAGGGGTGGGTTAACGAGTGAAAAGAAAAAAAAGAAAAAAAATGAGGAAAGCGAGAGAGGAGAAAAAATGATTTCTCTTTGGTGCTCATCTAGGGTTTGCTTTGAGGCAAAAATCCTAAAGGGGTTTTTTGAACCCTAACTCCATTGAAGCTTAAAGTCTTTGATTGGGCAAGAGAGAAGGAGCCAAAACCTAGGGTTTTGGAGTGGTCTTGGAGAAGAAGATCTCTCACGCTTGGTTCTTTGAGGTGGGAAGTGTTCTCTTGCAAGGGTTTCGTGAGGTAACCTGTATTTCCTCTAAGATTTTATTATTAATCTCCTATTCTTATGTATGCCTCAAGTTTTTTGGGAAAACTTGAGAATAAAGACTTTGTATTTCTCCTTTTCTTAGTGGATGTCTTTCAGAGTTTGTCCTGTGGTTTTTCCTTTCACATCGGAGGGTTTTCCACGTTAAAATTGTGTGTTCTTGACTTGCGTGGTGGATTGCTATTTTTGCTCTTTGTGGTTTATTGTTCGTGGCTATTTTCTTGACTCGCAGATAGAAGGGGGGAATTTATCCGCCGCAGTGTATCCGTGTTTCCCCAACACTAATATCACCCTCTTTTTCTTTTTCCTTTCTTTTCTTTCTTTACATATGTGTGTGACAAAAAGAACTTAGATTTAGACAAAATGATGTTTAGGTTTCTACACTTTTCTTTTTATATAGCTAAGTTTTCTTCTTTTTAGGAGATTTTGTTGCCTGAGTGAATAATATTTGCATACATTTAAACAAACATTACATTATGATATATAGATTCCTTTAGTACGGTTGTTTGTTAAGTTATTTAAAAGCTATAGATGTAATTTACATTTATATGGTACATTTAATAACTATAGAAATTTTACATTTATATGATAATTAACATATATAAGTTTATGTTTATAAGATAATTAAAAGCTATATAGACATTTACATTTATAAGGTTTTAAATACCTTGTGGGCAGCTCACACTCGCCCAAGTTCTTCCATTTCTTTATAGTCAATAAAAGTTCAAATTTATATGAGAAACGATAGATGCAAGGGCGCCCATGCTTAAAGACCCGGAAAAGGGCCCTTGATTGGATCTACGTCCTTAAGTTCAACCAAATTTACTTTCTCAACTGATTTTAAACGGTTGATATGAATCCAATCAAGAGCCCTTTTCTGACTCTTTATTCAAGGGCTCCCTTGGATCTACCATTCCTCAATCTATTTATATTAACTTTAAGAGACTTTTAAAAAAAAAATTAATCTCTTAGGGCATGTTTGAAAGCCATAAAAAAAAAATAATTCATGGAATATTTGTTGACCCAAGGTGACAAGGGGAAGAGAGGGTTGATGTGAGAGAGACTTGTGAGTGAAGAGAGCATGTGATGGGACTAGAAAACAGAGAAATAAAATTTCCTCTTTAAAATAGTTTCCCCCCCTATTTTCAGCCCCAGCCCATGCTCTCCTCACTCATCACCAAGGTTTTAAATTTCGGTTTTGGACTAAATTTCGGACCTTGCCAAAACCGAAATTTGGTAAAGAGTCTTGAAATGTCGTTTGTTTGGGTAGAAATTTCTCCCGAAATTCTGTAAAACAATAAAAAATATTATTTTAGCAAAATTTTAGCTGAAATTTCCGAAATCTCAGAAATTTCAACCGAAATTTTGTACATTTCGGAAGTTTCGGTTTCGTTACGTTTCGGTCTCAACCGAAATTCAAAACCATGCTCATTACCCCCTCAAATCTTATTTCTCCCACACCTCTACACCCCTCTCTACACTGGATAAAGAAATATTCCATGAATTTTTTTTTCATAGCTGCCGAGCATGCCCTTCAAATCTCTGTGTTTCCTCATTTTCTTATAAAATGTTTTCATATTAAACGGCTAAAATATTCTTCTTGCCGTAGAGAGAGAGAGAAAAGATATAAGTTTTTTGTTACTAATAACAAAAAAGGATCATTGGAATTCGAAGTCCTTTTCAGTTTCAAAGCTAATGATTAAATTATTAAAGAGTTGTACGTGTTTCCTTCTTTTTTTCATTGAAGACCTTTATCGTTTCAAAGCTAGTGATTAAGTTCAATTTCATTAAAGAGTAGTACATGTTCCTCTTTTTTGATTTTGATTACAGTCTCTTCTTTTTATTCACCTTCCATTATTCATCTATTTGCAATGAATCTCATCACATACATGGATGGGTGGGTCCACCTCATACCATTGGATTCAATGGCTTAACTTTTCTTGAAAGTTTGTGAAATTTTGATGCCGCGATTTAACATTTAAAAAACAATGAATAATTCAGAGGTTCTTGCATTTTTTTACTGAATTACCCAAATTTCATGAATTATTCATCTTTTTATGCCCCGATTTAATATTTAAAAAACAATGAAGAATTCAAAGGTTCATGCATTTTTACTGAATTAAATCCAAATTTCATGAATAATTCACCATTTTCTCATATATTGTTAGAAAGTTTCGTAAGAAATTCAATATTAGAGAAGAAATTGCAGTGAGATCTGAACTCGTATCCTAGTTTAGCAAAACCATGCACTAAGATTTTTGTTCAAGAATGAAATCTTATTTAAACTCTCCATATTCGGCTCATCCTTCAGAACTATATCACACCCTGAAAAGCATACATGAGATAACAAATCAAGTGTTATACTAAGAATTTGAATAGTTGTCCCAAATTCGAGTTGATCATGTTTCCTACTTTCTCAGAGAAAGACGATTAAAGAATTCCCGATCATAGTCCTTGCGGATCGGACCATTCGTGTAAGATACAAGAAGAAACTCGAGGAATTTTATATCTTTCTCTTATTCAAAGATCTCAATTTCAGCTATGGTTTCATTAGAATAAAATTGTGAACTAGCCAAAACTAAATTGATTGAAATTGGATCGTCGTCATCAAGGAAGTGGGCAATCTCTAAAGGGGAAAGGAGAATGAGAGGTTCAATATCATTCCTTTATTGGCCACCCAATTGGAACAACGATCGCATTCTCGAAAGATATGGGATACCTACTAGGTAACCCCAGTAAGGAAAGCAATGATTCTGCTCACAATGAAGTTACAATTCAATGGGCCAGTGTGGAAAGTTAGCTCTAGCTGTTGGCCATAAATGAGTCTCGTTGTTGGGAAAGTTGCCTTGTTTCCTTTGGTTTTACCAGGTTACATGAGAAGCAAAGTTAGAAACTCTTGCTTTTAGGTTTTCTTAAAACAATGGTAAAAAAAGCACTTTATCACACGGTCAATGTGTGGTGGCTAGTAGCTTGGGCGTGAGAAAGAGAAAAAGTGAAAGGAGAGAGAAAGGGAGAAAGGAAGAGAGAAGAGTGCTTCTTCTCGGGTTTTTCTCTTAGGTTTCTCTTATGTTTTCTTGGGTTTCTCTTGTTCACGGTCTTGGTTGAGAGGACAAAGAAAGAGTTGCGCGTTCTGTATTAGTCCCATTGTAATCCTTCTATTTTAACTTCTCGTAGTGAAGATAATGTTGCATCTTGAGCAAACTACGTAAAATCTCAGTGTTCTTGAGACCGGTGTTTATTTTTACTTTTCCGCTTATCTGTGCACAATCAGTTATAATATTAAAAATCTCATAAATATGCAGCTTCTATTAGATAAAGCATATGACGGAACTAATGAGTTACACTGCCAAGAGGTCTGTGTATTGCTCCACCTAACACACTGAAGGAAACCAAACGAATACTTGTATATGCAAAATCTTTTGAGAATGTGAAATATTTCATTGGGTCTTTGCTTCTTCTATCTCACTCAAAATAGAAAATAGTGGCCCCTTGCGGAAATGTTTATAGACCCTAACTTCTGTTCAATCTTCCCTGCCTTGTCGTCTATTCAATGGCTATTGTTTTCTCACGTGTTAAAACTCTAATAAACTAATAAAGAGACACTTCTATGCCATTTACTCAACGGGTTTTGGTTGGCCATGTGTTTGTTAAAACTCTACTAAACTAATAAAGAGAAGCTTCTATATGCTAGTTTAATTTTTCAGGTACCTTAATTACTCTTATGATGGATAAAGAGAAGACCCTCTAGCAAGTGGAGGACATGAGAAAAGGACCCAACCCACTTTAATTTATGGGAAGTTGGGTTTGATTTTCTTGCTCAGCGAATCCCACATCATCTTCAGATTCGCAGTCAAGATTCATGGTGCATCACAAAACCTATGATGGTGATATCTCATTGATTTTTGTGTAGCATTATATCCTTCCTCTATGTAGAATAAGACTTTTACAACGTGGATAACAAACATTTCCATTGAAACTTGTTTATGTCGGCCATTTCATCTCTGATATGCTCTGCTGTCTCTTTGGCTATCACCAACATCGGCCCTTATTTCCAGATAAGATTGTTTGAAATTAATCAGTTTTGGACTCACAATCGGTTCTCAAAATCCAAAACAACAGGGCCTAAGTAGACTTTGAAAGCCACTAAACAAGAAAGAAATAAAACTACTTATAACCATTATTTGCATATAAGATGATATGCAAATAAGATTTTACGTTTATCTGCAAATAATTTCTTGAGAAATGATCAGGAAGCCATAAACACAAAAAAAACATGAATGATTGAACAGAGATTGCTATATGACAAATAGCATGGTAACGGTTAATATTTCTGAAGACATAACTACACTCCAACTAAAACATTAGTCTCACAACATCCCAAGACAGTTTACAACAATCCCAGCTATGACAGAGTGTGTGAAGTTACTGCCTGCCTTTCTTGAAACTGCAAGATGGGCATTTGTACTGCTTGATACTCTCGGCTTTTGCCGGTGTTATCTTCACGCATTTCCCATGGAACCACCTCTCACATATGTCACAACCAATCCAAAACTCATCTGCACTGTAATTACCACCACAACTTCCACAAAGGGTTTCACTGTGTTCATCTTCATCTTCACCATAACCCTCATCATCATCATCAACTGCCTTTGAATTGCTTTTAATCCGTCCATCACTCGATCGCTGAAGGAATAAATATCTTATCATGCATCTCATCCAAGAAAAAAATGGGTAAAATAAAATCAAACAAAAAATTGTCATTCACCTTTGTTGAGAGTCTGGATTTACTACCACTGTCCACCGCACCAGCTTTGTCTTTTACCTGCTTTCTTTCGGTCACCACTTCAAAGACAGTTGGCAGCTCATTGATCATACTAAAAAGGCGCTTCCTGTCAATTGGGAACACCACAAGAAATAAGCCCTTCTTATATGTTGTGGTCCTCGTAATATTCGGTAATGTCAGAAGAGCATAGTCTGGCAATTGGCATTAAGCCAAACAACAACAGAGCCCAATGCATCGTCCAAAAAATCTGAATAATACAAATGCAACTATTGTCCTGGGATAGATATGACAAATTCGGCATAAAAATATGGCACCAATGCAATTCATTAGCAATTTCTAGTAATTTTCTCCTGCTACTTCTGAAGTTCTCTAGCATTTTGAGCGTAGAAAATAACCCAGACAATTGAGGCATTTAGCCGATCGCTGTTTCTTTCTCTAACATCACTTTCTCCTGATTTTGGAAACTGTAGAAATATAGTACAGTGTTTAGTGTAAAGATAAAAGCAAAGTGTCATTTTTTTTTAAACTTTTTGCCCACATAGTTTTAAATCTGTGATTTTTGCTTATACAAAACCAACGCCTTTAACACTTCAACTAGACCCTTTTGCTACTGTCTTCCTGGTGAAAACTCGCACATCTACAAAACACATGATGAAACCATAGAATCTATGCCATGTGGTTTTCAATGAGGAAAAAAAATTTATCATCTAACAGAATTCTCTCTCTCTCTCTCTCTCTCTCTCTCTCTCTCTCTCTCTCTCTCTACATTTTTCTAGAAAAAATAGCATATGGCAACAAAAAAAAAAATTGAATGATAGCAAATTTTATTGAGAAAGGACCGAGATGGTCAAATTACGAAGGAAAAGGAAATACAATCGGGGAATAAGAGACACAGAGATACAAAATATTAAGGAGGAAGAGAATCGAATAGAGCTAATGCCTCTTTCGAAACCCCCATTCTTGCCAAACTATCCGCCATCACGATAGCCGATCTCCGAACATGCTTGAAGGATAGAGATAACGACTTAGAACAGTCATCTATCTCATCAAAAAATCTATCGAATCTCCAAGGGTTTTTTTTAAGACCTTGGAGCCATCTTATAGCATTTGAAGAGTCTCCTTCAATAATCACTTTGCCAGCACCCTTGATTGCAAGAAATTTTATTCCTTGATGGGCGGCTCTAACCTCGGCTTCCGAAACATCCACAATCCCGATCGGACCCGCATAAGCCCAAGCAACAACACCAAGTTCATCTCTAAGAACCCCGCCTATCCCAGCTGGACCCGGATTGCCAAAGCTAGACCCATCAAAGTTGAGTTTAAGATGACCAAAGGGAGGGGGATCCCAAGGCTAGACCACCTTTGGCTTCCTCTCCGAACTCATGCAAATCTCCCTCCAACCTTCCCATAAGTCATATGCTGACACAAATTCAAATTCCGGAAGGGATTTTGCCCAAGCTATGGACAAAACTATCACTTTATTGAAAAGGAAACTAGCTCCTCTAGCAAAACCTTTAAAAAGTCTCGCATTGCGTTCCTTCCACAAAACCCATAAAGTAGCTAAGAAGGAGATCTCCCAAAGAATTGTCCCTTTCTTTCGCCATGGAACCACAAACCAACATTGCAAAAGCTCCATCAAAGATTCAAAAAAAACCCAATAAATACCAAACCGAGAAAGAAGATTGACCCACACCTCCCTTGCTACCTTGCAGTGGATTAGAAGATGATTTGCAGATTCTCCTGCCTCCATGCACATAGAACAATGGTTGACGATAATCATTTTCCTCTTTCTCAGAAAATCTAGAGTCTGAATTCTTCCTTGGCAAGCTGCCCAACCAAAAAAACAAACTCTTTGGGGGGCTTTAATAGTCCATACTTTGGAAACATTAGCAACAACATCAGATGACATGCCAACTAAATGGAAATAAAAATATTTGACCGAGAAATCCCCAGAGGAATCCCAGGTCCATACCATCTTGACTTCGCCGTTTTGCTTGACATATCCTTCTTCTAGAGTTCCCAACAACCGAACTAAATGAGATAACTCCCAATCGAAAAGATTTCTTCTGAAAACCGGCTTCCAAACGACCTTGCCATCCCTTTTTTTCCATAAATTCCTTCACAACTCCCTCTTTATTTACTGCCACAGAGAACAATCTTAGAAATGTAATTTTTAGGGGCTGATCCAAGCACCATTTATCAATCCAAAATCTAACCCTATCTCCCTCATAGACTCTGAATTTAACTCCCTCCTCAAATCGATTCTTAACCCCTAAGATATCCCTCCATATGGTTCTTCCCTTACGGTTAAAACTATCTTCTGAAACCCGGTGGCCCGACAAGTAACCATAATTTGCCTCGATAAGTTTCACCCATAACTAGACTTGGCAAACGCGACTCGTGCCCGCGGGTCGACCCGACCCACCGGCAAATTTGCGGGCACGGGTCTGAGTTTTAGTGACCCGTCAAAATTGACCCGCGGGTGACCCAACCCGCAAAAACACAGGTCGGGTCGGGTCGGGTCGGGTCAACCCGTGGGCACCCGCAGGTCATTTGGCTTTTTTAAGGGTGGTGATTTTGTCATGCTAATCTAGTTAGATGGCTTTTTTTTCTAATGCAAATGATGGTGATTTTGTCATGCTAATCTATTTTTTAAGGGTTTGATGCCTGAATAGGTTATGGCCAGCACCATAGAATATAAATAGGTTGTGGCTGGCACCATAGGTTGATCCCAACCCTCCGATCTGAATGTTAGAGGGTTGATCACTTGATCCTAGCCCTCTATAGATCGGAGGGTTAGGATCAACCTATTGAAATGATTTTTGGGGCACAACCTATTTAGGCTGTGGGCCATCTAATGGACGGTTTGGATCATCCCACGGTGCCAGCCATACCGCCCTCATCAAAATCCAGTGATAACATTTCCCAAAATAAACGACTGTTTGAATTTGCGGGTGACCCACGCGCGGGCCGCGCGGATCACCTAAATTCTGACCCGCAAAAATGTGGGTCATTTCCTGACCCGACCCGTGTGACCCGCACCCGCATCACCCGCGGGTTGGCCCGGCCCGGCCCACCAGTCTGCCAGGTCTACCCATAACTGACTTGACTCCTTTCCAAACCTCCATAGCCATTTCCCTAGGAGGGTGACATTCATTTCCTTAACCCTTCTTATGCCAATACCCCCATTCTTAAATGGTTTACAAACTCTTTCCCATCTGACTAATGGAATACCCTTTTTTTCCTCTTTACACCCCCCCCCCACAAAAATCTTCTTTGAATCTGCTAGATCTTCTTCCCCACACTGACTGGACATTTGAAAAGTGATAGATGATAGATAGGAATATTCATTAACACTGCTTTAATTAGCGTTAACCTTCCCCCCATCGATACAAGGTTCCTCTTCCAAGTATCCAACCTTCTGCCTACTCTTTCCACACATGATTCCAAATATGCTTACCAGCAATCCTCCCTCCCAGCGGCAAGCCAAGATAGGAGGTGGGAAATGAATCAGCCTCACACCCCAAAATTCCAGCAAAGCCTTTTAACCTATCCTCGTCAACCTTAATGCCAAACACTCTAGACTTAGAGAAGTTTGATCTTTGTCCCGTAATAGCTTCATAACACCGTAAAATAGCTCTCAAGTTCAACAAACTCTTCACTTCTGTCGTACTGAATAACAAGGTGTCGTCGTCAAACTGAAGATGAGAAACTTCTACCTCTCTACCGCAAATCTTAAAACCTTCCACCAAACCACAATCTTTACCTTTTTCAATCAACGTACTAAGAGTCTCAGCGACTATTACAAATAGGAATGGAGATAGAGGGTCACCTTGCCTTAAGCCACGAGATGATTTTAAAAAACCTTTAGGAGCACCATTGATGAGAATAGAAAACCACGCCGATTATACAAACCTACCAATCCACTTCCTCCATTTAATGCCGAAACCCATTTTGCCCATAATGAAGTCCAAGCAATTCCACTCCACCCGATCGTATGCTTTTTCCATATCCAGTTTGCATACAATTCCACTTATACCCATTTTTTTATAGTAATCAACCACTTCATTTGCAATCAAGGAGCAGTCAAGGATTTGTCTATGACTTACTAAAGCACTCTGACTTTCCGAAATAATGATAGGGAGAACCACCTTCAATCTTTCAGGGAGCACTTTAGAAAAAAATTTATACAGACAACCTACTAGACTAATGGACCGAAACTCTGTCACCACATATGCAACTTTTACTTTTGGAATTAGAGCGATGAAGGATGCCCCAGTGCCTCGATCCAACTCCAAGCCATCAAAAAATTCCGAGAAAAAACGCATCAAATCATCCTTTACGTAATTCCAACAACTTTGAAAAAATGCTAAACAAAACCCATCGGGTCTAGGAGCCTTATCCTTCTCCAAAGAAAATAATCCCCTTTTACTCTCCTCTTCAGAAAATAGTTTCTCCAAGTTTTTTCGTTCAAGTTCTCCCATTACTCTAAAGTCAATACCTTCAGGACAAGGCCGAAAGGTCATCTCCGACGTAAACAGATTGGTGAAGAAGTCAACAATCTCCTTTGTAATTATGTCTTTATCAAACTAGATCTCCCTTCACCTTAATAGCTTCAATTATGTTCCTTCTCCTTCTGGTACTCGCTATACCATGGAAATACGCCGTGTTCTTGTCTCCTTCCTTAATCCACCTAACTCTGGACTTTTGCCTCCAAGATATCTCCTCTCAAAGAAGAATTGAATTATGTTCCTCTTTCAATTTCCCTGCCTCAACCGCTTCCTCTAAAATATGATGATCATCCCTTATCGACGCCTATCTCTTGAAGCCTTGTTTCTATCCATTTCCTCCTTTCCATAACATTTCTTTTATTATCAAGATCCCACTGCTTTAACGTATGTTTTCAGACGAAGTTTGGAGCCAATGACCACATCCGCTGGACCGTCCACACGAACATCCTTCCACCACTTTCCAAGCATTTCCTCCATTTTCAAGCACTCCAACCAAGCCAAATTAAATCTGAACGGATAGGGCCCCAAGATTCCAGTCTCGGGTCCAATAAGATGGGGCAATGGTCCGACACAGAATGAGACAGGGCTTTTTGAGTTAATTCAGGGACCCGATCCATCCATCTTGGGCACACCAAAAATCTGTCAATTCTGCTCCTGGCAAGATTCCTAGCCCATGTAAATTGAGCCCCAGATAATGGTAAATCCTGCAACTCATAAGCAGCTATAAAGTTGGCAAACTCCCTCATGTGGCTGGTGATTCTCTTGCAGCCCAATCTTTCTTCTATTATTCGGATTTCATTGAAATCACCCCCTACACACCAAGGGTGGGACCACCTCCCCCCTAAAAAATCAAGCTAGGACCAGAAATCTGCCTTCTCTCTGTTATCAACGGGGCCATAAACTCCAGTAAAAGTTCCCATTTCCCTGTCACCTACATTCCCGATAGTAATAGTAACCGAGAAATTTCCTATCCATGAATCAACCACATCCAACAAGCTAGTGTCCCATGCTACTAGAATACCACCAGAACGACCCTTGGCATCTTTTGAAATAAAGTCCCAATTGCTCGGAATCCCTGCATCCCTGACCACAGCCCTACTAATCCCTACCATCTTGGTTTCCATGATACAAATGGCATTCGGTTTCTGCTCTCGAATCAGAACTTTAACTTGAGCCTTCTTATCCAGAGCCCCAAGCCCATTCACGTTCCATGAAATAATCTTCATGGGATACATCATGAACGGGAACTCCTCCGCCTCAGACCATCATTCTTCATAAACTTTCTAATTTTTAAGCCTGCAGCACGCTGATCTTTTCCCCTCAATTTACTCACTCTACGCATATCTTTTAATTCCTTAATAATTCTAGCAGCAACCTCCTCATTGACATTCTCGTTGTTGTTCCTCCCGTTTGAGTCTCTGATTTCAGCTTTTTTGAAGAATTCACGCAATCCTTCTTCCATCCCTGAAGTTATCAAACCCAGAACAAATGCTGCCACAATTGCATTATTGATATACGCCTCCACTAGATCAATGTCCTGATTCATTTCATCCCTCACTGCACGCTCCAGTGCATCATTACCGTCATTGTCTGTATCAGTATACTCAGCCCCACTATCCTTCTCCTCTAGGTCTACTTCTTCTGATTTACTGAAGTCTGAATCAACTTCATTGCCTTCCGCTAACTCGCCTTCATTAAGGGACCTGGGATACGGTTCAACTAATCTTTCCTGATATTTCAGATCTGGAACTCTCACCTCCCGGCAAAATTCCACATAATCAGATTCTTCTGTCTGATCTTTGGAAGATTCAGAAGCGATATTATGAGACTCTTCATTCTCAGAGGCGTCTGGACAGAGAGGCTGCTTCAAAGGAATGAGCTCTGGAGTAGTGATATTCATAGCTTCATGGATCTGCTTTTGGGGCGGAGGTGGGAAGGGGTTAGGCCCACCTTCGATTTCAGAGATTACACTCAAAAGGCCCACCAACTGACATTTTACATTCGCAAATGGGCCATTACTTCTACCGAGCCCAAAACGGTTCACGTGTGAGGCCCAGACTTGCGAGACAAATTGAGAATTTTCGGGCCCGCCTCTTTAATCCTCAAGGGACCGACAGATGTCAGTAAAGTTTCCAAGGTCACTTGCATTTGCCGGTTGAATCGAATCATCACACTGAAATGGAATAGGTAGTAAAGAAGGCGGAGATTGCGAGGGTTGAAGCCACGCGGAAGTCATGCAATTAGAGTTTACACCTGGCACGATCCTGAAAGGATAAGAATCACTGCTTTCTTCCAATGAGAGCGAGACACCTATTCCCGGAATTTGAAATTCAAAATCTACGTTATCCTGCACCGCCCCGCTATCATGAGCCGATTGATTATCCTCAGATCCAAATTTACTATTATACGCCGCCCCTTCTCCAAGCTATCTCCATTCTGCAACTGACCCCACTCCAACCGGCTTCCTCCAAAGGACCCCCCAGAATCGATTATATGATGTGAAGAACCATTCTCCGAGCGTGGTTCATCAAAGGCACATATGCCCTCATCCCCTTGCCGACCTTCCGATAATGGTAGATTTCCCAATTTAAGCTTCTCCATTTTAACCCATGTTGTCAAGTTGCCAACGCACACTGGAACAGTGATGGACACAGGACAAGATTCACTGGTTAGCAGTTGGATCTTAGCCACCTTATATCCCCTTCCCGATTTGCAAGAAAAATCCACATCCATTACCCTTCCGACCTTGCTGCCAATTCTCTTGAAGTTTACCTCGCACCACGCGTGAGGAGGGATTCCAGAAACGAGCCACCAATCCAAAGACTCCAAGTTCCCAAATTTCTTAGCCCAAGGATACAGCTCCACAAATGGAGAGTTAGATGCCAACAACCACACAAGTTTCGCACTGTCTACATTGCTCTGATGAGGAAGAATGATTAGGATTTCTAACAGATCGATCTTGTAAACCTTCAAATGCCCCTCCAACACATGCCTCCTTCAAAGCCAAGATTCTAGGGCAGGGATGTTACCGGACCACCCTGCTCGGATACGACCCATAAACTCGAATGTGCTCTAGATATGGACACCAAAGGAATAATGTCTGGACTATCAGGAGATGCCTCTATGTTTTGACAGGCTCTGGAATGGCTGCATCCTCTCTATTACGATCTAAATCTTGAGTCTTACCGGCTTGGTTCGATATTATCTCAACACTCGGGAAGTTGAAATCAGATGGTGACCACACCTTACCACATTTTCCGCAAGCTGCACGCCTTCGAAAATTACGGAAAGCACATCTACTACATCTCCAATCCCCCAAATTTGCAGACCTTCTCCTTTGCAATACCCGGTCCATCCTCCTATTTCGACGATTCTTCTGAACGCTCCATCCTCGATCCATAGGATGAAGGTTTACTCTTAATAAGATCCTCAAGGTTTACTCTTCACCCGCAAAGCGCTGCATATGGCAAAATTCTCAATTCATTTCTCTTTTTTTTGTTCTTTTTGTGGGCTATAATAACCCTGAGTTTTATTCAAAACAGGACTAAAATTTTACACCCACAATAATCAGCATGAGACGAGATGTACCTGCATTTATGTCTCCATACACGGAATTGGAACAGAAACCTAGAAAAATCAACCTTGCTGCCACATGTAACCAACAATGCATCCAGAAAATCTCCCTTTTCTTACAAATCCCCTATTAAATCATTACCGTATCGCCTATTATAAGTAAAGAAATCTACTAAAAGACTAAAATTCCCGACCTCTTGCCTGGTGTAAAATGACCTATCATTTTTCTTACAAATGCTGAAGTCACTCCAGATTTGCACAATTAGATAATTACCTACAATTGATTTATGAATAATTGGTGTTTGAAATATTATGTAATTTTACAATGGCAGTTATTTCCATTTTGAGAATGACTACATGTACCATCTGGCTACCTCAAATTTGCACTTCAGTTTAACACACATCAAGCCTGTCAATTTGGTCAATTCACAATCTAGAAATCCGAACTTGTCCTCATCATATCCCAACAACTAACCAGGGTCCCTATAATGCCCTTCATGTCAGATGCACAGATGACTTCACAGGAGGAAATAACAATAGATTTAACCAATTGCCTGTAAAAATACAGTTTGACTTTCAACCTTAAAATAGCAATTACAGTTACAAAATGCATAATGTGGTACTCGAGATATTGAAAACCGCATAGATCTGACAAGAAAATGGTGAAATGCTCTGAATGTTACCTTGTATGCAAGAAAATGGTGAAATAATCTGACAAGAAAATGGTATGCAACACCAGTGAGTGCCCATTGTGCACCTTTACACAAGGAGGTAGCAGATGACTACTTCACTGTGCAGTACTACACAGGCACATACTACCAAGTACATGTGTAGTTATGTACAAACTGGGAAACAAATTTGAGAAGCGAAACACGAAGTACATGTGTAGTTATGTACATACTGGAAACAAATTTGAGAAGCGAAACATGAATTGGAAGCGGCAAACTTAAGGAGAAAGGAGAAGGAGAAACGAGAAATGTGAAAACAATAGAAAATCATATGAGAAACATAGTAAGAAACGCCTTCGAAACACATTAAAAACGTTTCAGATACGATAAAAAAGGTCAAAGTAAACACATGAAATAGAAGAGAACATAAAGAGAAACACGAGAGAAACACGAGAGAAATATGTGAGGAATACACCTAACTTTTTCATAATTTTTATTAAAATTAGAGGCATAAATGGATCATTTAGATATGTTCATTAAATATTTTAATTTTTAGTTAAAAATTTTACTTATTTTATTTTTAGTAGAATTTTTTACTTATTTCTATTTTGGGATTTGCTAGCGTCCATCGCAAAAGGCATTTCACAGACAGTCTGTCGCATGTTAGACCATCCACACAGGCTCACTTTGCAGCAACTTTTATCTTCATTCAGGAGGTGGCTGGTCTGACATGCGACAGACCATCTGCGAAATGCCTTTTCCAATGGACACTAGCAAATCTCTTCTATTTTTTTTTTTTTGAATGGCAAAATATCTTCTATTTTTATTACTATATGTACTATTGTTTTCCTTTTTAATATGTATTTCATAATTTTTTGGTGTGATTTCTGCAAAACATTTCCTATGTTTCACACGTGTTTATTACACATTTCACATATGTTTCCTATGCATGTGTTTTACATACATTTTCCAAGTGTTTTCCATAGTTTCTCATGGGTTTCACATAGGTTTCCCACTATTTCCCATGCATTTCAAAAAAGTTTCGCCATATTTTTTTTTAATGTTTCGAAAATGTTTCCGAAACATGTTTCCCACATCTTCCAAAGGAGTTTCTAGCAACTAAGGTTATGTACACAAACTTATGTTGTAATTTGTGTTGGGAAATGACATCTGCAGTCCCTCATCTGACAATACCACTCCTCCCTCCATGTTGCACTCTTTAAAATTAGCTATCATAGGCTATGTTGCAATCTGTAAAATTAGCCATTATAGGCTACTATAATTCCCAGAAAACCATCAACACCCAATCATAAAAGTGTTTAAGAAAGTGAGGAGTGACGTTACCATAAAAGGGAGTGTGAACATCATTTCTTTTACATTTGAAATTATGATAAACAATGCATGCATCATATTTGTGAGAAAAAGGTGTGAAGAGAGACTCAACAATGCCAATGGGGACCACTTGCTAGTTAGTGTGTGTGTGTGTGTGTGTGTGTGTGTGTGTGTGTGTGTGTGTGTGAGAGAGAGAGAGAGAGAGAGAGAGAGAGAGACTTTAATATGAGCTCACTTTAACCAGGATGCTAAAATGGTGATCAGGGTTACAGGCATCCCTCTAATAGGGTCATGCAAATTGATCAAGGAATGAAGAAGAAGCATGCATTTCTGATAATCCTGAATGCTCCATAACATGGAAATGCAAATACCAGATTATAGTTGCAAGCTCACTAATCAACAGATTGATATCCCAATGCCAAATAAGAAGATTGAAAGCAGGCAAGCTTTTGATAAAGGTTCCAACAATTTTTTTAACGATAATAATATATTAAGAAAGAAATGTCGATGGAACAAACCAAGATGGCAGGGCTATAGCAAGAACAACAAGCAGAAATAAACAAATAAAGACGTGTTTTCGCCTCATGACTCAAGTGTGGGAAACACTCTCCGGACAATAATCAGACCTTTTCCACTAAAAAAAATAATGAGACTCTTCCAACTCGTCTTTGGTAAGGAATTTGCCTCCCTATTGGCCTTTCTAGGAATATGTTCAGAAATAACTTCAATTGAACTACATAGGTCTATAATCTACTCATGTCAGGTCAGCCAACCTCCATAGGAAATATCACCTATTAGAACAATAGAAGTATAGTACCCATCTAATAAATCGGATCAACTCCCCATGTGAAGTGAAATTAGGCTGACACATCATAAGCTTCAAGCTCTGTCAGACCATCAGAACCTCAGCCTTAATGCATTCATTAAATCCCACCAACCAAGAGATAATCATCATTATGGTGTTCTCATGATCTCTCAATAGACAACTAACACTCACTGATCCAATATTAGCAAAAGATGAGCCATAGAAGTTGAACTTCAGGTGCCCAACAAGAGGGGCGGTCACCTTGCATGGCTGCTTTCACGAGGGAGATGAACTGCTCAAAATTTCCTCCCAAAATCTACTGGAGTCATCATTCTTAAAAAAAATTAATTCCTTTCAAGATTTTGACCAGAAGATCCTTCAACATGTGATTGATCTCTTTTTGTTATTAAATATCCTATTATTATGCTCTTTCCGTATTGACCAAAAAGTAGCCCTTAGTTTCCATGGGACTCTTCACCTGAAGATGAATGGAGATTGATCTCAATGTTGACGAATGCACTCCAAACACGAGTATATGCTCATTAGCTTAGATGCCAGTGGACCAAATAAGAGATGGTTCTCTTTTCCACCCTGCAGCACATTATGCACCTATTTGGGATGAGACAACATAGATGAACAAGGTGGTCCGCCGTGAGAAAATTGTCCAATCTTACAAACCGACAAAAAACGATAACCATAAGGGGGCCTAAAAAGACCATAGCATACCAGATGATACTTCTTGCAATTCAATTTATCATTCCATAACAATTCCTTTGAATTCTCTCAATCATATCTATGAAAAGAATCAGGCACCAACTCTTTATTTTGGAACAATTGATCCGTTAGGAAAAAACAAAGAAGGCAAAAAAACATATGCAAGGAAAAAGAAGGCTACTGATATTCACGCTACCATGTTTTGATAATGCCATAGTGAGCAAGCACACCTTGTTTGTTTAAGTTTTTATGGTTTAACCAGCTGTCAAAAGCTTTAACAATTCCAAAAAAGCTCTCAACGGCCACATAAAAAAGAAATAACATGGTAGCCTGAATATCAGTAGCCAAAAAGAAAAGGGAATGAAACAAGATTTACAGATCATGTATGAAACAATGACTCTACAATGACCCAAAAGTTTCTAATCTATCCACCTAAGAATTTTCTTCGTATAGATGTGGGCGAAGGAACACTACACTAATCTCGAACACAAGTTTTTCATCTCATGGAACAGCCTTGAAAACCACCAAGGGAAATTAGTGGATCAATTTCTCCCCATACTTTGGAGAATTTCGTGGTCGTCAGCCACTTTGGACAAACTGGTTGACCTCAACATCAATCACATGATCAAAACCACAAGGACCTATTAGTGGCATTCACATGATCATAACCATGGTTTTAAATTTCGGCAGAAACCCGAAATTTTGGTCGAGACCATAGTTGCCGGAAACTCCTTGGGCGGGTGTGAAACCCGTTTCCCATAAAACGCGTTTCTCGCGGTTGGGAAACTCGTTTCCGCTAAAGTGAGGGAAACACGTTTCAGAAACGTTTCCAAATATGATACAAAATTGGAGAAATGTTTTTGAAACACATGGGAAACATATGGAAAACTTACGTAAATAATGTGTAAACGTGTGATAAACACATGCAACACTCGTAGAAAGTGCATATGAAACGTTTAGGAAACATGTGTGGAACTTACGAAAATCATTTTGGAAAAAACACATCATTTCCTAAGACGTTTCTCCTATGATTTTCTATTGTTTCTCGTTTCTCGTTTCCCACTATATCTTTTTTCATACGTTTCCCGTTTCTGTTTCACGTTTCGTTTCCTAAATTCGTTTCCCACCCTGGTAACTATGGTCGAGACCAAAACCGAAATTGGGTATAACCGAAAAGTTTCAGTCGAAATTTAAGGAATCTCACAAAAAAATCTCGATTTTGTGCATTTTTTAATATTGTCCCGAAATTTCAGCCGTATGAGATAAATATTATTCAAACTGTTTTTGTCGAATTTCAGCCGAAATTTCAATTTCGGTGAGGACCAAAACGCATTCCGAAACCGAAATTTGAAACCATGATCATAACCACCAGCTCCAAAGTTCCACATGGAATCAGTTCTGTTAAGTGGCATTCATGTTCGGTAACCCAAGCAATTACGAATCCAACCTCATTTTGAACCAGTGCTTGATGGGGGACCATCCTAGGGCTCGTAGTTTAATTTTAAGTGTGGTTTAGGTGTCTTTTAAGCCCCTTAAGTTATAGTAGTGGTATTAGAGTCGCTTTACATCAAAATAGCTTAAGTTGTTTGAGTTATGTATGTTTTAAAGAGGCCCCACATATGTATTACGGGATTTAAAATGGGAGAATGTCTTTAAGTCATTAAAAATGGTAGTTTGGTCCTTAGGGTTTTCTATTTGGTTTGATATAAATACTTCATGCTGGGTTTGTAAAAGCGAGCATTACTTTCATTTTGCCATGAGATATAGAGAGCTTCTTGGGGAAAAGGGGTTTCATCTTCTTCTTCTTCTTTGGTGAGATGCCAAAGAAACTCATGGTGTGAAGCCTTGAGAAATAGCATACTTTAATTACTAGTCATCCATTGATTTAATATTTTCTCTCTTCTCATTTAGTTTTTCTCCCATAATCTATCTTGCCAAAATCCTAAACCTATCTTGCTATTTTCTTTTTTTCTCACCTACCTTGTACCCAAAACCCCTAGAATACCCATAAAAAATAATTCTCCAACCCTAGAAACACCATCCTAATCCATTCATGCTTTGTGCTCCTTTCATTTTGTCACAAACTAATTTTACCTTTCCCGGCACCCTGCGACAACCTCCCGGCATATGTTGCACACATCCAAACCTATCATAAGCGTTGTAGGAATTTTTCCCTAACCAAATCACCTATTTTAAGATCCAAGCCCTTAATTTTTACTCATCCCTTTCACCCATATTTCCTACCATCATAGTCTACACCCTCCCGGCATCCTTCAAAAACCTTTCGGCTTTTATCTGCATACTTCTAAACCTACCCTAAACTTAGTAGAAATATTTTTCCAATCTCATAACTTATTTTAAGAATCAAAACCTAATTTTTCCCATCCTTTTCACCCCTAGCATCCCTTCTATAAACCGATCATCCATCAAATTTGGTATCAGAGAGAAATATCAGTTCAACATTCGATCGTTCTGCATCAATTTGGTATCAGAACTGAGGGTGGAAATATGTCGTTTAAATGCACTGAAGATCGAATAGTTGAGTTATTGGAAGGCTTAAACTCCAAATTTGATGGGTTGCTATCTCACCCAGATCGTGTGGATCGTATTAACCAAGCTTTTCATGTATGTCCTATAGCCTTGAAGACTCCACAGAACAATATTTGTTGATGCCTTCTTTGGAGAGCACGAAATTAAAGCAACGAACTAGAGCTGTTATTGTCATAAAAAACTGGTTCCAACAGATGTTAGCCAGCGAACACTACCTGAGAATCAAAAGGACTGCAATTATTATCAAACATGCCTGGACGAGGCAAATCATTCGACAAATTCGGCAGGGAAATCTTACAAATCAACTACAACACACACGGGCGGACGTCTACAAACCTAATGAAGTAGAAGACTTAAGTTTCATTCTGCCTAAGCTGACAGGTTATAAGGAATACATTGAAAGCGCCCATGGTGATCACACTACGTCATACCAACGACATGACTACCTGAAGCTTCTTCAACTCAACTCAGCCTTTGTCCCAAACTAGTTGGAGTCGGCTAATGAATCCTTTAGAAAATTTTCATTAAGGTGAAAGAATCTACCCGGCTCAAAATGACTAAGTCTAATCATGCCACTAGTTGGGTTCGTCTACATGGATCATTTTCTTCCATTCTCTCCCATCCAAGGTCATATTCTCGGTTATGTTCCTAGCCATCAAGTCTTTCATCAGTGTTTCTACCCAAGTTGTTTTCGGTCTGCCCCTTCCTATTTTTACTCCATCAACTTGGCACGAGTCACTTCTTCTCACTGGAGCATCCAAAGGCCTACGTTGGATATGCCCAAACCATCTTAAGCAGTGCTCTCTCATCTTCTCCTCAATTGATGCCACCCCCACCTTTTTACGGATGTCTTCATTTTTAATTCCATCTAACCTTGTGTGGACGCACATCCATCTAAGCATTCGCATCTTCTTATGCGTTGGAAATACTTAGTTCGTTGGAGGGGTTGACCGTTTGCAGATTGTGCGAGGATCAGAGCCGACAAATTCATAACCGTTATGCCAATCATTATATTCGACGGGGTCGAATCTTTTCAAGATTGGGAGAATGATAGGGAACCATCCTAGGGCCCATAGTTTAATTTTGAGTGTCTTTTAGGTGTCTTTTAAGACCTTGGTGCAAACCCATAAGGGTTCGCGACGACAACCAAGACCTAAATGGAGCTCGTGGGGAATAATATTTCAAGTTTCCATAGCCATGTTATGCCCAACATGGTTTTCAATTTCGGTTTCGGCTAAAATTTCGGAGTTATCCGAAACCCAAATTTAGGGCAAAATTTGGTATTGGCGGATGAAATCCCAGATTTTTAGGACGAAATTTCGATCTAAAGTCTTTAATGTAATAAAAAATTGTTATTTTATTAGAAATTTCGACGAAATCCCCGAAATTTCTGAAATTTCGAATGAAATTTTTTGGTATGGTAAATTTCGGGAATTTCGGTTTCACTACGATTTCGTTTCAGTCCCCACCAAAATCCGAAATTTCAAACATGATATTTAATAATGTTTGGACATGATCGAATTTATGAATTTTTAAAATTGGAAAAATACCCCATCATTTGGAAGTTAAGATTTTGACCCGACCCGTTTTTTCGAGTTTTGTACTAGAACTGGAAAGTTGACTTTTTATCCTTTTAGATTTGAGTCTTGAAATTATTTTTAATAGAATCAAATGTGGGTTATTCCCTTATTTACATGTAAATCTTAAGTACTTAAATGACTTTACATGTAAATACTAAGAAGAGGAAGAGAAGAGGACTAGCAGGAGAAAAGAAGGGTAGAGAGGAAACGCGTTTCCCACGTTTCCGAAATGGGATTCCTAAAAATCGGGAATCGAGTAGAATTCTGTTTCCGAATCGATTTTCGAGGAATCGAGATTCCCCATTATGAGTAGAGGTTCATGCTTCCTTGGTTTGGTCCTTAAGGTTTTCTATTTGGTTTGATATAAATACTTTATGTTAGGTTTGTAAAAGAGAGCACTACTTCATTTTGCTATGAGATATAAAGAGCTTCTTGGAGAAAAAGGATTTCTTCTTCTTCTTCTTCTTCTTCTTTAGTGAGATGCCAAGGAGGTGAAATGCCAAAGAAACTCATGGTGTGAAACCTTGAGAAAAGTAGCATACTTTTATTACTTGTCATCTATTGATTTACTATTCTCTCTTTTAGTTTTTCTCCCATAATCCATCTTGCCAAAACCCTAAACCTATCCTGCTATTTTCTTCTTTTTTTTCACCTACCTTCCACTCGAAACCCCTAGAATACCCATAAAAAATAATTCTCCGACCATAGAAACACCATCCCAATCCATTTATGCTTTGTGCCCCTTTCATTTTGCTCAAAACTAATTTTACTCCTTCCCGGCACCCTTCGACAACCTTCCGGCATATGCTGCACCCATCCAAACCTATCATAAACCTTGTAGGAATTTTTCCCTAACCTAATCACCTATTTTAGGACCCAAGCCCTTAATTTATATTCATCCCTTTCACCCATATTTCCTACCACCATAGTCTACACCATCCTGGCATCCTTCAAAAACCTTCCGGCTTTTATCTGCATACTTCTAAACCTACCCTAAACCTAGTAGAAATATTTTTCCAATCTCATAACTTATTTAAGAACCAAAACCTAATTTTACCCATCCTTTTCACCCCTAGCGTTCCTTCTATAGACCGATCCTCCATCAGATTTGGTATCGGAGAGAAATATCAGTTCAACATTCTGTTAAGTGGCATTATGAAATCCAACCTCATTTTGAATCAGTTCTGTTAAGTGGCATTCACGTTCTGTAACCCAGGCAATTACTTCAAAGCTTGTCAAAAAGGCATCCTTAACAATAAGGATTGATTTTCCTTTAACCCAGCTCTAAATTATGAAATCCAACCTCATTTTGAATGACCTCATTGTAACATTGTTGAGCTTAAGTTCTTAGGAATGAAAACAATAAACAAGTAGGAAAAACGCTCAATTAGGCAACATAGAAATTTGAGGATTCCTTTCAAGCTGAGGACTAGGACGGCAACAACACTGCGATAGGTGATAACGAGGTAATGTTGTGTAGATCTGAAGGTTTCAATCGGCTCTCAACAAAAGCTTCTCAGTATCATGGATCCTCTAATGAGCAGATTAAAGAAGAGGTTTCTGGATCAGGTAAATCTTCATTTACGACTGGATTTTTAGTTAGTACCAAACACTTTACTCACCAACAACAATAGCCCATATTTCAGTTATGTTGTGCAATGGTGCAACCATCTCTTCTTGTTTTGACCCAGTAAAGCATTTATCTACGACCAACTGGTGATCAACATGTTCAGAAGTTGATGAACTTGACCTTTGAAGGCACAAAATTTGCGAGCAGCAATTGACTGCTTTGGGAGCTGAAAATAAGGGACAGCATTGTCTCTAGGCCAAATAAAGACAGATTAAGCTTCTCATCATGCATTGTTGTTCAAGGTTTTGGTAGATAGTGTGGGCTTTCCAAACCTGTTAGCGAAAGGGCATAAATTATGTTCTTGAATAGAAGCAGAACCAACATTAGGAAGTAAGAGCCATGGCTTTAAAATTCCCTGAAATTTCCTCGAAATGACCAAAATGTTTCTGTTTCCATCCCCACCGAAATGAAATCTACATGAATTCCGTCCATGTCATTGTTTCCTTAGAAATTCCCTAAATTCAACCGAGGTTCCCGAAATTCGACTGAAATCGTCGGAACGACAAAAAGATGGAAAGATGTTATAATTTGCATTTCATTTATGTAGATAATGATATTTGGTAGGGAAATAATTGAACTGCACGGCAAAGTAACCATCTTATGCTTGTCAAATCGGCATGGGACAAACGCATGTCACTAGGTGTTCGATGTGATTAAGCCATTATGGATTTATGTATTGGTTTATAAGTATGTATGTGTGCTTATTCTGTCATTTTCCAAAGTTTCATCTTAAAATTTCATCATTTGAATATGTTTTCATAAGTTTCCATGATTTTAGAAGATTTCCACTGAAACTGAAAGGTTTCCATTTCCATTCCGGCTGAAACCGAATTCGAAATTTAAAACCTCGGTAAGAGCTTCAAGAATTCAATAACCTTTGGCTGAACTATGGATGGAAAGGAGTGAACCGTAATTAGAGACCAGAAAATTTTTGCTTACATCTCTGTGAATGTGGAAAAGTAGTTCTAACAAAACCTCAAATCATGTCTCGGTTCCTTCAGTAACTCATGCGATCAGAACATGAAGGACAGAAGTCTGATTTTTTTTTATTTTTTTTTTTTTGGATGGCTTCTTGACTTCTTGGATGAATTTTCAATCAAAACTGTATGAACTGTTGCTACAAGATTTTCATTTCAAAAATTCACAAAGCAACAAAACCTAAGAAAGTTCCCAAATCGAGCTTTTAGACTAGATCTGGAAGGAGATTGTTTAGAAATGCCAGATCGGAACCATTTGATTCAAGTGGTCGAAGAAGCATTCGTCGATCTTCTGATAGGAACCAGATTTGAAAAAACTGATTTCTTTTCTTCTTTTTTCCATTATATTTTGGATGAAAATGGTAGATCTTGATCTTGCTACATGTGCGGGGACACAAGATCTCAATCAGGTGCAGAAATCAACAATAGATTCTGGCATTCAACAAGAAATAATAGAAAATGGAAGATTTAAGAAAATGATCAGCACTCTAATCTTCAATTTCCAAATCCTAAGGAAGAACAAAGAGAAGAAAAAACTCCCTCTCAAATATCTCTCAAAAAGAGAATCTCTACACAACTAAAATCGACTCAAAACTAATGAAAGAATATATCAAGGGGCTTTATATAGATAGCACATGAAATGCCACAATTACCCCAAATGAAATTATAAAGCTCAAACTACCCCTACTAGTGCAAGATGACACAAAAGTACATGAAAAAACACTAATATGACTAACTACCACTAAAGGAAACAAAGCAAATCCTACTCTAAGGAGAAATGAGGTCCGATGTCAAAATGCCAAAGGGGATGCTCCTGCATCAGGGATCGAGTTGCATTTTGGCATGACAAGTGGTGCAAAGAGGTGGCATTAATGGATTTTTTTCCTTGATCTTTTCACGGTGTCAGTGGTAAAGAAGCTTTTGTCCAAGAGTGCTTCAAGAATGATGGGTGTAGGATCTTTTGGAAGTTTAATTTCAAGAGGAACTTCTTTGATAGAGAGATTACAAGATAGACCTTCTGCTGGAGATTATTGACTCCATTTATATTAACAAGTCAGGGACAGACAAAAGGGTTCGGGTGTAGAATCCTTCTGGTGTCTTCAGCGTTAAGTCCTAGCACAGCATTGCTCCCACTTCATTCTCCTCGCACCTAATCAGAGTGTGATGATCTTTTTCTTTTCTTTTCTTTTCTGAAATGGCAAGATATATATTAAAAGGAGACAAAACCCCAAGACCAAGAGGATCTTTAGGAGAATACAATATCGGAGACAAAAGGGGGAGAAAACAACAAGAGCAATAAAATCACGGGGGAAGATTGTGTAGCTTTCTCTCAAACATGTTGACATCATTGCCTTTAATTCATGTGGTTTTCTACTTCCACCCTAAAAGACATTTTGAGATAAATTGGATATGATAGAATTGGCAATTTGTAATTGTGTAGGATATTGTTTCCAACTGATAATTATATTGTATTTATATTTTTTCACCTTCTCATAGATGTAGGACTTCGCCGTGCCAATCATTCTAACGAAAGTGAAAAAAAAATCCTTGATCAAATAAGCAATGCGTATGAAATTTGATACAAAACCAACTGCTTGAAAACAATAGCGGCAAAAAAAATTTCAAGGAACATGCTATTGATATATAATAATATGCGGCAACTGGAACAAAAATATGAGAACGCCTTCACAAAGGAGCTTTGGTAAGAAGATACAAGGCTGGTAACTCTGCCATACATGGACCCCTTCTGAACGGAGGTATTGTTAAGAGACTCAGGACCGAGATCCACCTTCTTGTGGAAATGTTGTGAACATCAGGCATGTACTAAATGATAAAAGAAAACATGACAACAAAGATAAGAAGATCCTGTGAAAGGTAAGATCGTACCAAATTTAAGCCATAGTTACTCCACAACCAGCACCACAGCAGCCTCTAGAGGCATCTAATGCATGTACTAAATGATAAAAGAAAACATGACAACAAAGATAAGAAGATCCTGTGAAAGGTTAGATCGTACCAAATTTAAGCCATAGTTACTCCACAACCAGCACCACAGCAGCCTCTAGAGGCATCTAATGGGTGTTTTTATGAAAAGCCTAATAAGCACTATGTATTCCGGTGCCTGAGTAAACATGGTTTCTAATTGGAGAAATTGATTAAAATAAAACATGCTCAGCCGTACCAGAAAAGGAAACGAGACTAAAGATTAACAGGGAGGAAAAGCACAACCGAGTTGCAAGAATGGCTCAAAGGATCTAACGATGTTACCCCTTAAGAAACCAAAATTGTCAATCTTCCATTATATTTTTGTTAATTGTGATGTTCTTCTGCTGTTTCGTGAATTTACATGATGACAAAACCCTAACCATAAATCTCAATCATTTCACATGCAGAAAACTCAAATACATTCACAAAAATGCAATGCAACTATAACATGTATCAAAAGCTGTACTAACAATCGACTTCAAGAACAAGAATTCGTGAGCGCCCATACTTTTTGTTGCGATCACGCTCATTTCACATGTAGAAAAGTCAAATAGATTCACAAAAATACAATGCAACTATAACATTTACCAGAACCCGCTACTCAGAATCGACGTCAAGAACAAGAATTTGCGAGTGCACATACCTTTCGTTGCGATTAAAGCGGGCGCCAAGATAGAAAGCAACAGAAAGCAACCAGGAATCGCTGTGTACTGCAACCAACGAAAGCCAATCCTTGCGGTGCATCCCATCCCTGGCGAAATTGATACCCAGGGCCGGCTCCGGAAGCTCAGGAGGAACTTCTTCTGCGGGAAGAGTGACCTCCCAGGTATCATTCGGGTGTCCATAAAGACACAGATTCTCCTTATCTGGACACCCAACAGAAAAATCATAATCCTATAATTAACCTAAAACCTACAAAATAAATAAAATACTACAAAGAAATCGAGAGGCAGGCACCAGAATTCACAAAAAAAAAACCCTAAATTCTCCTTCTCAGGAGACCCAACAATGCATGAAACATAGAGCCAACAGAAAAATCATAATTCTATAATTAACCTAAAAACCTACAAAATGAATAAAGTAAAGAAAAATCCAAATAGAAAGAAAGGCGCCAGAATTCAAAACAAAACCCTAGATTCTACTTATGAAAAAATCATAATCCTATAATTAACATAAAACCTACAAAATAAATTAAATAAAGAAAAAAAACACAAATCGAGAGGCAGGGGCCAGAATTCAAAAGAAAACCCTAGTTTCTACTTATGAAAAAATCAAAATCCTACAAATAACCTAATATCTATAAAAGAAATAAAATAAAGAGAAAAAAAAAACACAAATCGAGAGGCAGGCGCCAGAATTCAAATGAAAACCCTAGGTTCTACTTAAGAAAACATCAAAATCATATGATTAACCTAAAATCTAATAGAATGAATCAAAAGAAAACCCTAGATTCTAGTTATGAAAATCCGGAACCCTAATACAGATAAAAAGAGGGAAAAAAACAGAAAACGCACCTGGATCGCAAAGTGAGTAGAATTCATCGACATCTGAAAGCAGGAATCGCACAAAGATTATGAGAGAGAGAGAGAGAAGGAAAATGAAGTTTAGAGAAAGAAGGAAAAAAATAAGTACCGTAGGTTAAAGCTCGAACAATTCCAGCCCTTCGGCCTCTGTAATCCTTGAATATCTCTTCTACAGTGTTTGGATTCTGAGAAACCGAAGTCATTTCCATGAAAAGAGAATTCTAAGGAATTAATCAGATTGATGTATCCGCCTCAAAAGAAGAAGAGATTGAGAGATCGTAGAATTGAAGTAGAGTGAGCATGGAAGCAAAAGAAAGAAAGAAAATATTTCTAACGAGATTTTAGAGATCTTGTATGGTTTATGCCCATGTAGTCCCGTGTTTTTAAAAAGGTACTGTACTAGCCAATACATAGGATGATCCAAACCGTTCATTTGTTTGTGGCCCTAATATCATTTTCATAGGATGATCACAGCCCTCCGATCTATAGAGAAACGGGATATTACGGAAACCTCTATTTATTTATTTTTGAAATGGCAATATATATTGAAAAAGGAAACCGAGAAGGTCACCAGAAATACAAGAGGGAAAAAACCAGCAAAGGACAGCAAAACATACAAAGGAAAACAGAGCCGAAACTTCTCACTGGGGAAGGAAATGAAACCATTCCAACCCCTCTTTGTGAACTCCAGACCGAGCAAGAGAATCTGCTTCACCATTTGCTTCACGTCGAACATGCTTAAAAACCATGGACACCCCTGAAATGAGATCAAAAATTTCCTCAAAGTAACTATGGAATCTCTACGGGGGAACCACTTTCCCTGATAACCAACTAATAACATTTGAAGAATCCCCTTCCACAATTACCATGTCATAAGCTTCAGCACTCAGGTACTTTATTCCCTGATATGCCGCCCGAACTTCAGCTTAAGATGAATCGCTCCTTCCAATGGGACCTGCAAAAGCCTACGAAACCACCCCTTGAGAATCCCGACATAGTCCTCCAACCCCAGCCGGGCCCGGATTACCCAAGCAGGACCCATCAAAATTTAATTTACTGAAACCTTCAGGAGGAGCTTCCCATTTTTTACTTCTCTTCTCTCGCCTCAATCATTCGGCGCACACAATGATCCACCCCTCCCACAGATCGAATGCTGATACAAATTTGAACAGAGGGATGCTATTCACCCAATAAATAACCATGACGATAATTTTGTTAAAAAGCCAATACAATGACTTAGCTACTCCTTCGAAAACTCTTTGATTTCTTTCCTTCCAAATGACCCACCATAAAGCAATTAAACATAATCTCCACAGCACCTTTCCTTTCTTTTTCCAGGGCGCGAAATCCCAACTCAATAGTAGATCTGCTAGAGACTTTGGAAAGACCCATAAAATACCAAACTTTTTCATAATGAAACCCCACACCTTTCTTGTTACCTTGCAATGGATGAAAAGGTGATCAATCGATTCTCCATCTTCCAAACAAAGCGAACAATGGTCCACCAAGCACATACCCCTTTTTCTTAGAAACTCTATGGTCTGGATCCTCCCATTACACACGGCCCAGTTGAAGAAAGATACCGATGGGGGGCCATGAAACTTCCAAACCTTAGCAGAGATATGTGATCCAACAGCAGGGAGTAACTGGCAGTAAAAGGATTTCACGGAAAAAAACCCAGATGAATCCCATTTCCATATCCTTTTATCCAGACCATTTTTTTTATATAACACCCCTCAAGGAGATTAAGCATTTGAATGATGAACGGTATTTCTCTCTCAAATAAATTTCTTCTGAAAGAAGGATTCCAAACCACCGTATTGTTAATTCTCTCGAAGCAATCACACACCATCACATCTTTGTCCAAAGCCACCAAGAACAAAGCGGGAAAAAGCACCGCCAGCGGATCAAAAGAGCACCATGGATCCAACAAAAACTTTATACGATCTCCTTTATATACTTTAAACTGAATCCTCGCCTCAAAGCTTCGCTTGAACCTCAAAATATTACGCCAAATGGTCCCTCCTTTCTTACCATATTTATCATCTGAACACCAGTCACCATGTAGGAAACCATACTTACTCCCAATGACCTTTACCCATAAAGAAGAATGTTCCACACCAAAACGCCACAACCATTTCCCCAAGAGAGCACAATTGAACTCTTTCAATCTCCGGACCCTAACCCTCCATTCTTTATAGGGACACAAACCTTATCCCATTTTACTAACGGGATGCCTCCTTTATTGCTTGACCCACCCCACAAAAATCTTCGTTGAATCTGTTCAATTCTCAAGACGACACTCACCGGACAGTTAAATAGAGACAGATAGTATACAAGTATATTAGCCAGAACCACTTTGACTAAAACCAGTCTACCACCGTTCGAAACAAGGTTTCTTTTCCAGGTTTCCAGCCGACGCTCTATTCTTTCTACAATAGGGGTCCAGAGCTCTTTTCTCGGATTTCCAACCCCCAAAGGGAGCCCTAAATATGATGAAGGTAGAGACTCCAACATGCAGCCCATCACATTGGCAAAAGCGAAAGCTTGTGAGGGAGGAACATTGATGGCAAACAAACTGGATTTATGAAAGTTTGATCTTTGACCCGTAATCAGCTCATAGCATCTTAGCGCAGCCTTCAAATTTAAAAATCTTCATCCTATCAGGTGCACATAACAGAATGGTATCGTCAGCAAATTGCAAAAGTGACACTTCCACTCTATCACTACCAATGATAAAGCCCTCAAACAGCCCCTTACGACTTCCTTTCACCATTAAACGATTGAGAGTTTCCGCCACAATCACGAAGAGAAAGGGGGAGAGAGGATCTCCTTGTCTTAACCCTCTGAAGACTTGAAGAAACCTTTTGGCGACCCATTTACCAGCACGGAAAACCATGCCGAGGAGATGCAGCTCCTCACCCAACCTCTCCACCTGTTTCCAAATCCCATCCTCCCCAACAAGTAATCCAGACAATCCCAATCCACTCTATCATAGGCTTTTTCCATGTCTAGCTTACACAACACACCCCCATATCCACTTCTGGCATATGAGTCAATAACTTCATTCGCAATTAAGGAACAATCCAGAATTTGCCTCTTACTAACAAAAGCACTCTGACTATCCGAAACTACAAAAGGAAGCACTACTTTGATACGGTCAGCTAGCACCTTGGCCAAAACCTTGTACAAGCATCCAACCAGGCTGATCGGACGAAAATCAGATACCTTAGAAGCTCCTTTAACATTGGGAATTAAGGATAAAAATGTAGCCCCTGTACCCCTATCGAGTGCCATTCCATCATAAAACTCCTTAAAGAAATGAAGGATATCACTTTTCACTGCTGGCCAACACGCTTGAAAAAAGCCTAAACAAAGCCATCCGGGCCGGGTGCTTTATCTTTAGAGATCGAGAACAAACCTTTCTCAATTTCTTCTTTCTCAAATGGTTGTTCCAATTTCGCGCTTGCCTCCAAATTCAGACTATTGAACTCCACTCCAGCCATTGCACCTTGGACTTTTGTCTCCAATATATCTCTTCCCGCAACAACAACCCTTTATGTTCCTGCTTTGCTTTCCCCAACTCTTCCCATTCTACCTCGGAACTTAACCCACACTCCTCCAGAGCAAACAATTCTTTTAACCGATTTTCCAGCCACCACTTCCTTATTGATCGGAGGGTTGGGATCATCTGATGGTGTGGCCTGTACAGTATTTTTTGGAAATTGTTGGACTATACGGGTTTACATCATATAAAATTCCGAGATTTTATATGGTGAGTGTGAGTATTTTTAAAAAAAGTATAGTGATGCCCTACTTCAAAGGATGATCCAAACCGTTCATTTGTTGTGCTACGATATAACTAGGCCGTACACTGTAGATCATGTCCATAGGATGATCCTAACCCTCCTATCATAGGTTCATTTGATATCAATGGAACTTTAATCTAACATATGAAAAGGTAGACACATTAATGAATATATGAAATTACAAATTTATAACTTAATTGTATTGAACATAATTCAAGTCTTCTCTACCTCGGACACCTTCTCGGTAAGTTGGTCATTTTTCTTATGAGCTTTTGCCACCTATCTCTTGCACTCCATGTGGTCAGGTGATGGCCCCAAATAGGGCTGCAACTTGGGTCGGGTTTTACCCGACCCGCATCGACCTGACCTGAAAATAGCTTGGGTTGGGTTCATGTTTCTCGGGTTTCGGGTCGAGCCGTGCCTACGATCCAAAAGCCCGCATGAATCTCGGGTTGAGCCGGGTTTGAAGGGGCCCGACCTGAGTTACTTAAGTTATAGTATGTATTTTTTTTTCTAAGACTTTGTTACTTTAAAAGTGAAAACTTGAAAGTAAAACTCACGCACACACGCAATCACAAGGACTCTTTCCATCCTCTATTCGTTCCCTCTCTAGCTCTAGGGTTCCAAGTTTCAACTAAATAGTTAATGCACTAAATATTTTGTTGTTTATCTCATATGGGTATAGTAATGCATCAATTTATTCTCTTTGGACTAGTTATTAGTTAATGCACTAAAGAGTTTGTCATGCTTGAGTTTTTCTACTTCTATCAGCTGAGTTGCCTTGCCAAACAAGAGTTTTCCTTAAAAAATTGCGTTAACGTAAAAAAACCCGACCCGACCTGAGATTTATCATGGGTAGGGCCGGGTTTGGGAATCGTGGGTTTTCTGGAAAAAAACCCGACCCGAGATATTTCTCGAATAGGGTTGGTTGTTCAAAACCCAACCCAGCCCCAAATATCATACAAGGTTGCACCTAACCCATATATGGGCTTAGGCCAAGTATTGGGCCAATATGGACTTCTCTCAAGTATTGGGCCAGTCTCTTGATTTATTCTAATTGTTGGCCGGACCCAAAAAAAATTTACATCCAGATCTGGGCTCAGGCCCATGTTGGGGTTCAATATTTAGAACCAATCTTTGAGTTTTGAGTTGGTTTTTTGATTGTATCGCTTGAGTCTTGCTGATTAATCCTAAATTTGTGTGGTTGGCTCTTGTACCAACTGTACATCTAAGATAAGGGCATTAATCAACGTCTAACTCATTCGGACCCGACCCGAAAATAACATGGGTCAGGTTTAGAAATCATGGGTCTTGCGTAGGGTCGGGTTTTAAATTGGAAAACCCGACTCAATCTTGGGTAGGGCCGGGTTTAAAGAAAAAAAAACCCGAAACCCGACCCGACTCCAATTGTTGCACTGTGATTTTCTTAAATATCTCGTGAATAACATAGAACATTATTTTCCAATATATTGATACAATTATTTTGATTGAGGTGATCATGTCTGTTATGTGAAAAAATAGTGTCCTTCTTAGAGTTATAAACTTGATGACATAAATTTAGAAATTTTTGGAGTGAAGATATGTTTTTTTCCTACAATCTTCAAAATTAGTCACTATCCTCGCTAAAAAAAGAAAACCCGACCGAACCCGAGAAAACTATCTTGGGTAGGGTCGGGTTTAGGAATCTCGGGTTTTCCTGTAAAAAAATAAACCCAACCCGAGATAATTCTCGGGTAGGGTAGGGTTTTGGAAAACCCAACCCGCCCGACCCGAGTTGCACCCCTAATGATCACATATCCAATAGATCTAATCAAATCATTCTACAGATATATTGAATCTAATTCATCTTACCATGCAATTAGTCTAGAATACAAAGAATATTAGAAACTCTAAACAGTTTAATTAACTACTACTACCGATGTAGTTAAACTTAGGGTATACTAAGGGTTGAACTCAGGTTGACCTGACGGGATCAACCCGAAAAAATGTTGTGTAAGGTCGGGTCGGGTCGGGTTGAGTTTTCCCAACTTGGGTTGAGTTCGGGTCGGTTCAGGTTGAGGGTTGGGGCAACCCAACCCGAGTGAAACCTGACATTTTTTATGAATTTTTTTTAAGCTTAAAAACTCGGGTTGGGTTGGAAAAAAGGGTTCCTCCTCCAACCCGGCCCAACCCAAGTTGCACCCATAGGTACACTGAAACATCTTGTTTAACTAAGATGAGAAGCACTGGTTACCCATGTACGTTTTACTGATCACTTGGTCAATGCGCAGATCTAGTATCTTCACACTTAATCTCACACTTCACTCTAAACTGTTGATCTAGGATCAATAGTTGCCCACATAAAATATTACAAATTCTTCAAGAAAAAACGGAAAGAGCAGATGATATCAACAATGTGCTGATGATATCAACTCAAAGTAATTTTTTTCAAGTGAGAGATGGGGTGAAAGATGAATTAGAATCCGTAGATTCCCATGAAAACTTGGCATTGCCCTACACGTAAAGAATAGATTATCATAATTGACTTTGCAAGAGAATAAATAGCTTTTAGACAAAGACATTTAACCAAATTACATTCTTTTCATCATCTATGCTTTATCTCTATATTAGGGTTATCCACAATTACTGTCCTCTTTTTGTCAAGTCATAGAAACAACTCATAAAATTGCAAGGCAGTTTTCCATTTTGTAAGTTGTCTACATGTAATCAAATCCATATCCAAAGATTACAAATCGTCATACATTCACTAACCACAACAAATTCAATTCAGAAACATAACCTGATAAAACCCGAAAACAAAAAAATATATATATGGGATTAACAGGGGACTGGAATTGATCAACTTAAGATTAATAGATGCTAAATGCTACATTATACATCTAATTAAATGACAAACTTCTCAATTTAGAATAACTCTAGCAGGAAGGCAAACTCCAGGCGCCTGCGCTTCCTTGAAGCGTTCGTCACAAGTCACTAGTTTCAGTACAAGATGACCCGAAAGGCTGCGGTACCTTTGCCGAGCCTCTGCGAAGCTCTCTCCAAGAACCTGCTCTACCCAATCCTCAAGCGCTCTCATCCCATCTGACAACCAGACGGCCGCAAGTATCTGCTCCATAACTTTAGAATCAATCTCTAGTGTACCCTCTGATCCAATTATTTTCTGAAAGATCTCACTGATTTTCTTCAAAACATTATCTGCAAGGGTGTCAAAATCAAATGGTTTGAATATCACTGTGTGATCCACTGAATCAGAGAACTCTTCAAGCCAACCTTCTGTTTCTACGGACACATCGTCTCCAAGGAGTGTAGTTGTCGAAATCAAATGATTTGGTTCTTCGATCTCTTCTATAGGCAGATTCAAATCCAGGTATGTATTTGATGTCCTATGCGCCCGTTTAGCCACCTCGAAGGAGTGTGGTTTTTCATCACATTCGCCGAGCTTGCGTTTGTTGATGAAAACCTGACTTGAAGTGCTCTGTTTGTTTTTGGATTCATTCTGTGGAATAACCAACACATTTGAACTATTATTGTTTGTGGTATCAGAGATGTGCCCAATCAAAATTTGCATTTGCCAATCTTGGGCTGCGAGAATCCTTTCCTCAGAGAAACTAACACAGTCTTTCCCAGTGAATAAGGTTTCTTTACCCTTCACTTCTCTTGCCGTTGTCACAAAGATTGCATTGTTGAGGCCAATTTCTCGTCCATGCGAGTCTGTTAATTTACCTTTCTTAACAGTCTGGGATAAGCTACTCTGAAGTAATGAATCAGCCTTATCCACATTTTCAAGGAAGACAACCGATCGAGGTTTCCTGATTAATTCTGCAGCAATATACTCAACTACTGACTTCCCTGTAAATATTAAATCATACCCATTCATCTCTTGCCCGAGGTCAAAGATTGTATTTGGTCGGGAAACTCTATCTTGGGAAGTTACATCCACACAAATTATGTTTTCTCTGCTTCCAAACATCATATCTGCAAGGGCCAAGGCTATTTTTCTCTTTGCAACCCTATCTGGACCATGAAAACTCAGCCATATATCTCCTTTGAGGCTTGCACCACGACACCTTTCGTTCCCTAGTTTGCAACGCACTATAGCCTGGTTAATAGCACATATGGCTTCATCTTGATAGCCAACCTTTTCTATGAGACCTCTCCACAGCATCTTGAAATCTCTAGGATCAATCTGGCCATTCATATCAGAAGCCACATTGGACTTCATTGCATTTGAACCCGGGTAGTTTCTCATAGGTAGATGCGTATTTGGTACCATTTGATCTGAAAAAGAAGAACAGGAGGAAGATACGACAGGAACAATTGGTAAACTTTCGCTGACGGCATCAAACTCGGTTGGTAAGCACCCACTCAAGTCCTTCAAACGTTCTTTACAGGTTTGAACGCTTTGTTGCTTTTGTTCCTTGCAAAGAGAAGCATCAACAATTCCCAAAACTAAATCAGTCTTTACAGATTCGGAAACCCCGGATGCAGGAATGGTCCGGTGTGGTGAGGAAATCTTTTGCAAGTCCATCGACATGGAAATGCAATTTCCATGTGCATTATGGTCTTGAGACACATTAGTAGCCATGTTCTGACTATCGGCTCTCTCCTTTCTATCTGTAACATAAGGGAGACCAGCAATGCCTGGAAGAACTTGGGCTCCTATCCCGTAAATATCTGCTTCATGCATCTGGCTGCTGCGGTGATGATGTTGGCAAATATCATTCCATTTTTTTTGTAGCTCCATCACTTTAGCATTCATTACCTTTCCATCTTCTTTGGCCTGCACTGAAGAGAGAGAACACGACTGTTATGTAGTAAATATTGTAACATTAACTCATCCAATTATTCCTGATGGAGCTTCATGATGGAGTGGATATACAATTGTGAAATGACCTAATAGAACCACATATATGACAACTAGCCAACAGAGATAAAATTGTGGTAGTGAAAACTTTTTTAATCAACATCAACAAAATGTTGGTGTTAAAGTATAAAATAATAAATAACGCCTTCCCCAACAGCTTAAGCTTTTGGAGTAATTGGTGGTTTCACATGGTATCAAAGCAAAGGTCCTGGGTTCAAACTCCTTGATATTAAAAATCCACATGTAATGGCTAACCCAAAAGAGGGGCCACGTGCCACGTGTAAGCAAACCTTAAAAGAGGGGGGGGAGTGTTAAAGTATAAAAGATTAAATAACACCACCATCTCCAACGGATTTAGCTTTTGGAGTAATTGGTTGTTTCACATGGTATCAGAGCAATATCCACATCTAATGGCAAACCCAAAAGAGGAGCCACATGTGCAGCGTGTAGGCCAACCCTAAAAAGAGGGGCCACACATGATAAAAGATTAAATAACGCCTTCCCCAACAGCTTAAGCTTTTGGAGTAATTGGTGGTTTCACAGTTGGATTAATTTTGTCATTAAGAAGGTGGAACAGAACAAAGACATGACTTTGGAAGAAATACACACCTTTGCCACATCCAATCCCGTGTTCATGCTAATCATTCCAGCACTTTGCAGCCAGGAAGGCAAGCTAGCTTTGCGCAAATCTGAAGCTGCAACTGTGGGTCCCTTCAAGATAGTAGACAATTCTTCTTCATACTTCTCATTACATAAGTGACAGCGGAACACAGATTGGTGTACGCTGTTTACAGGGATCTTTAAATCGGATACTGTTGAAAAAAACCCACCAAATGGAACAAACGACTCCATCAAGCTGTAAGTATATCATGAGCACTGAACTGTGAGATCCAATTGACACAAATGGTCAGCAGTCAAAGTAAAGACATGAATATAGATGTCAGGAAAATGGTAAATCCAATCAGGCATCGTATAATGAAGCATGGTTGAAGATCAAAATCCTCAGTAAGCACCATACCTTCATTTAAGGCATGATCAAAATGCTTTTGCTACTCCATAGTAGTCCAAGCTATTATGTGATTGTTGCTTACACACGTCAACAGAGTATACTACTTGTGTCAACAGTCCAATTTTAAATTCTAAGGGCTGTACCCATCCCAAAAAAAAGTAGCTTTGATTCTCTACATCCCTTTCAGGACTGTGCAAACAGAACATGATAGGAAATTTGCATGACAATGGAACAGTAAATTTGGTAATCTTTTGCCAACTTCTCTCTAAATAATTACATAAAAAGTATAACTCCTTTCTAATTAATTCAAATTATTTTCATCATATGGGTGAAGCCAGTCTTTATCAAGGGGGTATACCTATTTTCTGAGGCACAAGGCCAACCAAAGAGAGTCATATCATATAGATCTATACCACTAAGACAGATGTATCCTATTACATACAGTATGTTCCATAGAACCACAATATAGCGGGGTGCTACTATGCATAATCCACCCGCATTACCTGAATATCACAACCATGCCACTGTGCATACATCTAAGATGTAGGTACTCAACAAAGCTCCAAATGCTGATACTAATAATGACTGGTTTACCAATGGCTCTCTATGAATTAATAATTATGATTGCGCCTATATATGGATAATTACGATTACCATAACTGATGTTGATTTATTTATGGGAAAATGATAAAACCTTCTTACTTTTTAAAGTAATTAACACAAACTATTTAAAAATTCATCCTGTAAAAAACAGACTTACTTTTCAAAGTCTTCACACCATGTTTCACATGCAATTCATACACATATAATTATGCAATACATTGATATAGTATACCCCACTAATAGACTTAGGGAACATTTGGATGGCCGGAATTGGGAAGCAGAAACAGTACCACATTCCGTTTCTGCCAATTCCGACTTTTGGTTCAAATTTTTCCGTGGGATGAGAGATACTGGGCGAAAATAAAGGGGTAATTTTTGGCGGAACGTAACCCACCTAAGAGGTGGTATTCTGATTCCAACGCGCCTCTCTCTCCCCTGATAGTCTTCCTCTCTCTCTCTCTCTCTCTCTCTCCAATCCGGCGAGAGCCCCTCTCCTGGCCTTTTCTTTTAACCTAACCTCCCCCCCACCTTGACAAGAGCTTTTGAAAATAAACTTTACTCTGGGACGAGCTTTTGAAAATAAACTTTTCTCCATGACAAGAGCTTTTGAAAATAAACTTTTCTCCAGGACAAGAGCTTTTGAAAATAAACTTTTCTACATGACAAGAGCTCATTTCTAATGGTATCTAAACTTTTCTCCATGGCCTCTCTTCCTTATACGATATCGTAGAGCAGAACCTCTGCGGATTGATTCAAATTGTACGCAATCTTCCCGGCTACATTGGACACCATTTCTAACATTGGCATTGCTTTGATTAGCCTCTACATGAGATCCGGATTATGGCCTAAGGCTACGGTACCACTTTTTTTTTTTCCTTTCTTCCGTTGTGTTTCTTTTGGTATGATACTGAAATAAAAAGAAGATAAAAAGTCTTTATTTTTCAGGGAGAACGACGAGGGTTTGGTAAGATCTTCAGTCTGCTGCATTTGGGTTTTGATGAGATCTTCAATCCCCTGCGTTTGGGTTTTGTTTTTGGTAAGATCTTCAGTCTGAAGCATTTGGGTTTTTATAAGATCTTCAATCCGCTGATTTTTGTGCAATCAAAGTGCAAGGTGGGCTGGTTCATCCGATTTTTCAAGTTTGAATTTGGGATTATGGATTTTATTATGATGAGGAGGGTCTTATCTCCCTTATGGGAGCATTTGGATTGCGGGTTTCGGAAACAAGAAACGGAACGTGATTGATTTTTATCTAATTCTTGTGTTTGGGTCCACAATTGGTAACGGAATGGGGACTACAGGTGGAAAAAATCCCGGAATATTTGGGGGCGTACGTTACCCACCCAAAGAGGCGGTATTCTGATTCCTTCGAGACGTCTCTCTCTCAAGAAAAAAACAAGCACGTCTCTCTCTCTCTCTCTCTCTCTCTCTCTCTCTCTCTCTCTCTCTCTCTCTCTCTCTCTCTCTCTCTCTCTCTCTCCAAGCAACAAAACCCATCAACTATCACTCCCCTCTTACTTGCAATCCATTAGCTCCCAAACCACCCTGCATCTTTTCTCTTGTCGCCTTCCCTCTCCTCCCTTGTGCTCCACCGTTCAAGCCCTTTTTTCCCAATGAGTCCTACAAACCCTACATGCCTCAAGCAATCAAAAGAAACCCTAAACATGTACTTCATGTTCTTAGAAGTTAGAACCCTAGAGTAAAGAAGCATGTAAAACTCTAACACACCTCAAGCAATCAAATGAAACCCTAAACATGTAAATCCCATTCTTAAAACCCTGGAGTAAAGAAACCCTGAACATGTAGAAAACCACCCAGAAATCCTAAATACAGATTATGTGGAAATCCCCTATTCAAACAAGGCATGAAAGGCGGTTCCTCCCCCTTCTAAACTAACAGAGATCCAGATTCTTCTCTTGATAGAGTTATAAAAAAAAGTGAATAATAAGGTGCTTTCAAATAATTTCTTTTAGTTTCTTCTCTTTTGGTTTGATTTATCATGATCATGGTTTAAAATTTCGGTTTCACTACCAGTTTCGGAAATCTGGTACTCAAACGGAATGATTATTTTATTCAATACAAAATTTCCGACGAATTGCCGAAATTTCGGTGAAATATTACAAGTTTACAACCCACTTTCTCTTTTATAAATTGATTGATTGTGACACCTCAAGACTTCCGTGTACAACACTCAACCAACTCTCTCTTTTTTAAATTATAATTTGACTGTCACACATCAAGAGTCAAGAGTCAAGAGTCAAGAGTCAAGACTTTAGTGTACAACACTCAACCAACTCTCTCTTTTATATTTTAATTAATTATGACACCTCAAGAGTCAAGACTTACGTGTACAAAACTCCTCTTTCTCAAGCTTCGTCGGTAACGACACTGGATAAGCATAGAAAACAACGGAATGCAAAATCTGCTACTCTCAGTCATCCTCAAGATTGGATTCACAGGAAATAATGGAGGAAGCAACCGGTGAGGATAATATGCCGTGGGGTTCAACCAATAGTCTATTAAAAAAACAGGTTTTTTGGGTTCCCCACATAGGAAACCGAAATTTCGGACCGAAATAATAAACCGTTTCGGTTTTAAGTGATTTCGGTGTCGGTCTGCACCGAAATCCGAAATTTCGGTCGAAATTTAAAACCATGATCATGATCACTCCCAAGATGAACGTGGCTGAGGGGGCTTGCCCAACTCTTGGTGTGAGCAAGGTGGGAGTTCCTGAAGAGACCGAGACGCCTGATTCCAAAAAATTTTGATGCTTACCCAAACATTATAATTGGAATCGAGTTTCCGTTTAACAAGGGAATCGGTATTGGAAAGGAATGTAATGTCTATTCTGATTCTTGATTCCGGCAATCCAAACGCACCCTATGTGTGTAGGTGAAGTAATGAATTCCCATGCTCAACCAAACACTAGAATTGGAATCAAGATTCCCTTTACAGGGGAATAAGAATTAAAATGGAACGTGATGAGTATTCCGATTCCTGATTCCAGCCATCCAAACGCACCCTTGCTCTGTTTGGTTGCCAGTTAAATTTTTGTCCCAGGAAGAGTTAGCTATATTTTGGTCCCATCCCATGTTTGGTTGCCTTTTAGCACTAGGTTTATTTTAATCCCACTCTTGTAATGATTACTTGTGGGGTGAATTTTTTAATCCCACTTTTGTAATGATTGCCTTTTCATCCCAATCCAAGATAACCCCAGGAACAAAAATAAACTCAGGAACCAAAAATAAGCTTGAGAAGAATTTTTTTCTACCTAACAGTTCATGCAACCAAACAAAGGTTTTTTTTTTCCCACCATAATCCGGTGGTCAACCAAACATGGGATTTTTATTTTACCAGGATACTTCTAGAACTTCTTTTTTTCCCACCTATCTCCCAGGGTATTTTTTTCTCCCACATAACTCCCAGGAACAAAAAAAACCCGGCAACCAAACAGAGCATTGGGGTTTTGGTTTCGGTATTCATTTCGGTTTTAGTAATGCATTTGGTGGCGATGAAAACAAAAACATTTCAGTTGTTTCGTGTTGATTTTTGTGGAAATGTAAAACCATGATCCTAGGCAATATCTCCATTTCAACCCTGAATTGGTTTCTATAGCAAACATGATGGACCATATGGAGTATTACCTCTATTAATTAGTATTAGCATGCCATTCATGATCACGACTTCAATAACAATGTTCTTCAGTTTTCGATCGATACGACCATGACTTTAATACGACAATAAGCACCTTAGTTATAAAATTCGACCATTTTGGCCGAAAAGTTTCGTTCCGTATGGAAAGCCAGAATGGAATACCTCTATATTCCGTTTTGCCCTCTGTTTCGTCCAGTTTCTGTCAGTTTCGACCAAAACTTGGTGTTTCATTCTGTTTCCTCCGAAACTGGGGGAGATTAACTTTTACTATTTTTTTCCTCTTCACTTCTTCTTCTTTCCTCTTCTTTGAACTAGATATTTACATGCAAAGTCATTTAAGTAAATAAGATTTACATGGAAATAAGGGAATACCCCCATTTGGATTTATTAAAAATAGTTTCAAGATCAAATTCTAAAAGGATAAAAATTCAACTTTCCAGTTCTAGTACAAAATTCGACCCCTTCGGTCATTTCGGGCCAGGTCAAAATCTTAATGTTCAAATGATGGGATATTTTTAAAATTTTAAAAATTCATAAATTGTCTCATATTCAAGCATTATTAAATCACAAAAGTGCTTTATAAAAAAGCTCATAATCTGGTCTCTAAAATTTTTTCATCCAGTCAAGGCACTGGTCAACAGAGGCATTTTAACTGATTTTCCTTTTAAGTAAATGTTGGATTGGGTTGTAGAGGATGGTCATGTTGTTCCAATTTTTTATGTTTTTAGAGTTTTTTTTTTAAATAACTATTAAAAAAATTTCTCCAGTCATAGCGTCTTTTCCAAAACGAAACACCGAAACATTCCGTTCCACTAACAAAAATGAAACGGCGAACAAAATGGAATTCATAACTAAGATAAGCACATATATAACTCAGCTATCAACTCACTCGATGTAAGTAGCAATATAAATTCAGAATTTCCATGCCATAAAATCCGCTAAGCCTGGTCATCAGTAAACAAGATTAAAGAACAGGCAAGCAATTCAAAAGTTCAAAATATAAATAAAATCAGAACAGTGTATGAATTGAGACTCTTGATTCAAGAGTAGCCCATTTCCACTCACTGATGAATTTATCTCATCCAAAAAGAATACTTTTTTTGAAAGAAAAAAGAGCACACACCTGTTGCGTCTGGAGTAAAATCCTCCCATTTCAGAACTCACAGAAGTGAAGGTCAAAACCTGAAGATCCCAATCCTTCTCCACAGAAGGATAACACGCCAAAAACTTCATATATGTCTCATGATCCATCACTGTTCCAATCAACCACAACCTCCCTCTATGAACATCCAACAACCTAGTCAATTCACCCACCATAAACCTCCCCTTATCCACAAAAAACCCCTTCAAATCCCCAACACTAACAATAACACCCCATTGTTCTGCCAATCTACCCAATTCAGAAAACCCAGAATCGCCCCGGCGGGGCCCACCAATCTCCATCACCTCCTGTTCTATACAAATAAACTTAACCCTAGAAATTTCTTGAGGAAGAACAGAACCCACAAACCCTTCTTTTCTCTGTAAACAATCCGCAAAATTCCGAACCGCGTCTCTCGCTGAAACCCCAATAAGCAAAGGATTCCTCCCCATCTTTCCACACAAAACCTCCCCAATTCTCCTACAATCCCCAATTCTCTTCCAATACTCATCAGATTCTTCAACAAAGGGGAAATTGAAGTTACATAGAAATAGAGGGGGGCGTAATTTAACGAAGGGGGGCCTCATTATATTGAGCTTAACATCATAATTTCTAAATCCTGCCTCCCCAAATACTCGACTCACAACCGGGTCATCTAAAATCGAAATAATAAGCTGTTTAAGTTCAACTCTAACACTTAATAACGAAGATTGTTGTGGGTTTTGATGTTGTTGAATAAAATGGTAAGAATCAGGGTTTCTTCTTTGTATAGCTTGAGAACGTTTGATTGCAGCCATGAGAGAGTTTGAAATTGGGGGTTCTTCTAAGGTTTGGGATGAAGGGAGCCGATCAAGAGCCGAGCAGATGCAGAGCTCGAGGGCTCGGAGCTGAAGCCGATGAGAGTAAGCCGAGCTACGAGCTCTGGTGCAAGCTTCTCGTAGAGCCGATGAAGGGAGGGTTAGAAGAGCTGATACGGCGTGGAAAGATGTTGTTTGAGCGTGTCCTCGTCGGCGCGCCACGCCTACGGCTTCCTCTATGGCTCGGGCCGCCTCGTTCGTGAGACACTGGCGCGCGCTACTTACCGGAGTCGGCATTACCGGCGAACATAAATTAAAAAATATATAAATATTAAATTTTTTCTGTTTTTTTTTTTTTTTACCCCCTTCTAAGAAGGGTTTAATATAAAGTTGGAGTATAATAATAATAATAAAGGTTGTAAATACGGGTTTAATAATAATATAAATTTATAGAGGAGGGATGGGAAGACAGAAGAGAGAAGGAATGAAGGATGTTCTATGGTGCATGAGTAATGGGTGGTGTGTGGGCCCCATCATATATTCCTCATATTTTTGAAATAGATGCTGTGTCCACTTATTTTGTTAGTGGGGCCCATAATGACACTCATGTCCCCATCTACTTTTGTAGCACACGGTCCTTTTGGAAAAATAAAAATAAAGGCTGCTAGGAACACACGCTCGAGGTCCCCCAATACCAATAGTCCTTCAAATCTTTTTTCATAGGACGATTTCCTAGAGTGGGGCCCATTTCATAGGACGATTCAAACCGTTCATTTCTTGGGACATAACATAAATAGGCTTTACCCAGTCTATCATCTTCAAAGAATGATCCTACTCCTATGGATCACAGGGTTTTGATCATCTTATGGAGATGATTTATGAGCTGCTTCCTATTGTTGTGGCCCAACAAATGAGTGGTTTGGATCAACCTATAGTAGGCCCCATTGTACTTTTTGAGTATAAAATCTCCTTTAAACAAATATTGGTGTTAGAATGTGTTAGACCTAAAATCGGTAACAGGTACAGCAGTGACGTGAGAGCTGAGCTGGATGACTAGGGGAGCTGAGTCCTGAGGGACCGGAGTGAACGAGGAGTGAGGTGGTCGAGAACGAGTCCTGCTATGAGGGCTGAGTCCTGCACAAGGCAAGCGAGGTCAGAAGACCAGACCGGGTTTTACTCCGGACAGGCCCTTCGACACTCAAGTCAGTATGAGCAGGAGTGAAGGGGAGATGTTTAAGAGTTTTTAGGGAGAGAAGGGATTTTTCATTACCCATTGGTCTGAGCTTTGATCCCCTATTTATAGGGAAAATCTGGTGAGGTGTCCTGGACAGGTGTCCATGACAGGTGGCGGCCTGTGAGAGGCTGCAGCTCACCTACTCTGGGACAGGTGGCGCGGCCTGTGAGAGGCTGCAGCTAACCTACTCTGGGACAGGTGGCGGCCTGTGAGAGGCTGGTGTTTTCACACCCCATTAGAATGCGACTGTATCAACTTGTATCTTCGGAAAATGCTTGTTTAAGGGAAGTGATATTTACGCCCCTTTTGATCACCGGGGATACCCAACGCTGGTGTACGTGGCAATCAAACCCACCACAGGTTTCTTCTGACGTTAAGTACATCAGCCTTCTTTTAGTCATTGATACAATAGCGCTGGGTGTCCCTTGTGATCAAAAGGGGCGTAAATATCACTTCACTTGTTTTAATCGTGACTAATGATCTTATAGACTACCCTGAAGCAACCCAAGAGGCCTTCTCCCATGCTAAAGTGATATCCCATGATGAAGGGAAAAAGGGGCTAAATAAAACCCTCTTTTTTTTTGCTTTGAATGAATTTTGATGGATCTGAAGGGTAGGATCATCCCATTAAGATCTAATCAATGGCAGCGAGTCGGATTTGCAGTCTGAAATTAAATTAACGGATTCGATCGCGGCATTGTGGCAACTTGGATCCCAAAAAGTGATTGTTAGAAAAGAACCTTATGCCAGCTATTTTCTTAGCATTTTCCTGAGACAATCGCAAGAAAGATCGTGTGTCGCCTGTGATGAGAAAGAAATTATGTAGGAAAGCAACAAGGAGACCACCACCGCACACGTTATCCTTCATCTTCTCTTTGGAATATATGATGCTAAAAGAGCTTAGATTTTCATGGCCTTTCCACGTCTAAGTCTTTACTATTTTGAGGTAAAAAGAGGAGTTTTTGTCTCTTCTTCTTCTTCTTCTTCTTCTTCTTATTTTCTTTACATTTGAGGACATGGCTTTTATATCTCTGAGACCTCCAAAGAAACCACTTCTCCAACTCTCCAACCCCTTTCTTTTCCTTTTTTCTTTCTTTTTCTATGTTTGTTATGCAGGTCGTGGTTTATTAAGAAGGTATGCTTGTCTTCTAAAGTAGAAGAAAAAGTAGCTACAAAATGTTAAGCTACTCAATAGTCTCCCCTTGTGCATTGGATGGTGCTAAGTCCCTTTCTATCTCTTTCTATATCCTTTGTTAGACTTCAATGGACAAGGAGGCTGACCCCAAAAGGCAAGGCCACACGCCTCTATAGAGGCTGACCCCAAAAGGCACATAATTGTGACATACACATGGGCACCCTTTAAGAACTCTCTTTAGTCAATTATTGATTCACCCGACTCTACTTCCTTTAATTTACCCTAGTAGAGTTCTCGTCTAGGTCTGGGTCCACCCTGCCAAAGCAATAAAAAACTCCTTTGACTCGCCCGAGTCAATTCCCTTTTACCCAGACAAAGTTCTTTGTCTGGTTCCTAGTTTTAAACTACTTAAGTGGCCAAAGAGGCTGACCCAAAAAGGCAAGCCATAAGCGTCCAAGAGCCATAGAGGCTGACCTCAAAAGGCACATACTTGTGACACATGCACATGAGCATTGTTTGAAAACTCTTAGTCACTTGTTGATTCACTTGAGCCGACTTCCTTTTACCTTGGTCGAGTTCTCATCCAGGTTTGAGTTCACCCCACCAAAGCCATCTAAACTCCTTCTCACCCGAGTCGATTCCCTTTTACATTGGCCATGTTCTTGTCTAGGTCCAAATTTTGAGACTTGACATGAAAGCACGTGCATGTCCCGCGGGCCTAGACATGTGTGGAGTATCTTGATAACCTCACCTCAGAATCTAACCTCCTTTCAAGACTCGTTTTTTATTCTTTTATTAGAACGTGTCTTTGGATTCTCATCTTTTCCTCTGTGGTCCCATGCTCTTATTTGAGCGAGACCAGACTGGACACTCTGGGACCATTGTATACTAGAACAACAAGGAAGTGGGGAGATATTTTGGCAAGTGGGATGCACCCCACCCCACATGGGATGGTGATGGTGATGGCGATGGCGATGTTGATGGTGATGGAATCATTCATTGATGAATTCTCCTATTAGTGGCCTAAACTGTTCATTTTCATTCATCCTCTATCCTTGAATCGAATAAAGTAAAACCAGTCGACTCGGGTGAGTCAGTAATTGTTGTAGTCAAATTTTCAATTGCCACAAATAGGGTTGCAATTTCGGTCGGGTCTGATTGAACTTTTGTTACAAAAATGAAATGGAATCAACCCACACCCAACCTGATTTTATGGTAGAGGCTCAACTTGAATTCCCAATCATCATCGATCCTAGTTGTAGCCATGGTTTCAAATTTCAGTTTCGGAATGCGTTTCTGCCCAAACCGAAACCGAAATTTCTAAATTTCAGTCCAATTCTGACGAAATCTATTAAACTAATATTTTATCTTATATGAAATTTCGGGAAAATATTAAAAAATAAAGAAAATCGAGATTTTTGAGTTAAAATCCCCTTAAGTCCGAAATTTCAGGAAAAACGAGCCGAAATTTTGTAACATTTCGGATATACCCAATTTCATGAAAGTTTTCTAAAGGATTCATTAGCCGACCCCAACTAGTTTGGGACAAAGGCTTAGTTGAGTTGAGGTTGCAGCCCTAGATTTTTCAATTGAATAAGTATAGAAAAATATCAGAAAAATTCAAGGCAAAACCTAGTCAACTCTGGCGAGTTGGTGATTTAAACTCTCTCTCTCTCTCTAGCTACATGAGAGGGAATTGAAAAGATGGAGAGCTAAAAGAGGTGAAGTTGATGGAGGGCACTATAACAATGTGTTGGGCATTCCACTAGCAAAGATTCAATATGGTGGTGGTGAACATATTCAACGTTACATTCCTTGTTGCATTTGAAACCAAGAGAAAAGAAAACAGGCCTTTTGCCCCCACTACTGCTTGGAAGTTGGAACCTTTTGGCCATAAAGCTGTCTCGCATTATTGTACCAGCACTGCATTCCCTTGCACCTTAAGGATGACATAGAGATCTCCTCAGAACTAAATCATCACTCATCAGGGCGGAGACAGTCAAATGGGTAGCTCTTTTTCACTCTTCCTGTTGGAAAATTCCCCAAGTCTAGTCAATTACACCAAAGGCATCAAAGCATAATAGAGTCTGGAGCCTTTGATTCCAATGGAAGCATCTTCATTTTCACTCTAATGTGTGGTCTCTTTCAGTGTCACGAGAAGGAATGTCCCAACGATTTTCATTAGGATTCAATCATGATCGTCAATCTATCACACTAGTGTGTGAATCGGACCTTCGATCTAGGGATCATAAGAGCCGAACCATGTTGGTCTGGTCCCATGCCGAACAAACATCCCATTCATAAGATTGACGTCTTCAAGAATCAACGTTAAGATTCTCTTGGCATACAGCTTAGCGATGCCCTATAGATAGGTAAAGGGGCTACGACTATCAAATCAATGTAGAGTCAATGTAAATCTGCTCGGACCAATCAGACCAATGGTGTGGCACTTGTATCCAATAGGGTAATTTTTAGGTAAAAATAGTGTTGAAAGTATTCGTGAACGGCCTACCGAGAACTAAGCCACACTGATAAAATAGTAAATAAACCATAAGTCACACTGAATGTATGAGTTTATGTAGTTATGCAAGATTGTCTTTATTCACAGGAGAGAAACCATCTTCTACTATGAGGAACGTGCACAAGACATTGTAGAGTGATAATTGGTAATACCTTAACCCAATACTTACGAGCTCAATTCTCACACCCTGTCATTCAAAAGCACCCAACGTTCAAGTGAAGCCCCTATCACTTCCTACACCTACAAGCTCTCTCTCTCTCTCTCTCTCTCTCTCTCTCTCTCTCTCTTCCCCAGTACTGTAGCTAGGAAACATTCGACAAACTCAACGAGTTTAGAATTGTCCAAAACTACTCCCTCTTTCCTTAACCTATTAGGAAATTACAAAGAGAGTCATCACTTGCATGGAAACAAGAACCAACCCTAATAATCAGGATTACCGTCTCTGTATGTGTGGTGGGTGGGTGTGTCGGGGGGGGGGGGGGGGGGGGGGGGAAGATTTGGTGGGGCTGTAATAATTAATGCTCCATAAGTTTATAATATCTTTTATCTTATTGGTCAGGCCACAAACCAGCATTGGATTACCAGCGTTGGAATCCAATGCTGATAATTTATACTCTTTTTTTTTATGGTAAAAAAATATAACTCTTATTTTTAGTACTTAATAAACAATATTCAATGATATTAGACATAAAAGAGCTAGTACATTCTTTGGAAGCGTTGTTCAAAGTAAATACATATGAACAATAATGCTATTTAAAGTACATTGTGTAGGTAATTACATACAATCTATAAGTATATATATAGAGGCGGAGCCAGGAATTTACACTTTGGGGTGGGCATGGCCATTAAACTATCCAAGCATGCATGTTCGCCATGAACTATAAAAGAGATTTTGCTAGTCCTATAGCCCCCCTCATGCTATATGTGCCTCCCCTCCTGAGTAAATAGGAAATGCTCTTCGTTAACAGCTATGGACTCTAAGGTGATAGTGGCAACGACACCAACTGCAAATGCAAGTAGGTTGCAGCAGCCAACTCTTTGTTTTGCCAGGTTTTTTCCCTGGCCGGGGGGGGGGGGGGGGGGTGGCCCCCCCTCACTCCCTCATGCTATATGTGCCTCCGCTCGCCCCTGAGTATATAGGAAATGCTCTTCGTTGTGGTGGTTACAACAGCTATGTGCTCTGAGGTGATAGTGGCAACGACACCAACTGCAAATGCAAGTAGGTTAGCAGCAGCCAACTCTCTGTTCTGCCAGGTTTTTTTCCTTGCCAGACTGACATGCGTAGAACCCGGAGCTCCAGAAATGTGGATAAGACGAGGACAGAGTTGAACGAAGAAAGTGTCACGTGGCTATGGGTAGGAGGGAAGGAGAACTCCTATTTAGTATTTAATACTCTTTATTACTCTATTAGCTTATGAAAAATGTGGTTACCAACAATATTAATTACTACAACCCCAAATGTATATGATTTAATTCCGCACTCCCATGTAAGGGTAATGGCATTTCTCACTCTATTAGATACTTCTATTATTGCATGTTGCTATTTTTTTTTGGGCGCTGATATTCCCCACCCCCCCTAACGGCCGGCTAACGTTAAACGTTAGGATTTAACGTATATGTCACTTTCCCACCATTTGACCAGTCGGTCTCTCTCTCTCTCTCTCTCTCTCTCTCTCTCACACACACACACACACACACACAACAGGAACAGTTGGTGGGCCCAACAGAAACCATTGGTGGAATGGTGGGCCCATCTTTGAACAACGTAGGCCCCGCCCATACCACACCATAGGATAATCCAAACCGTCCATTTGATGGGCCATAAACATAAATAGGTTGCGTCCCAAAATATCATTTCCATAGGCTGATCCTAGCCCTCCGATCTAAATAGAAACTACATCTTATGCAACTTCTATAGATTGTAGGGTTGTGATCATCCTATGGAAATGATTTTTGGGGCACAACCTATTTACATTATGGCCCATCAAATGAATGGTTTGGATCATTCTATGGTGTTGGTCGTAAAGTAACATTAAGGCCCGTCCACAACATAGGACGATCCAAGCCGTCCATGGTTTGGATAATCCTATGGAGTTGGTCGTACCATAACATTAAGGCCCAATCGTAGGACCCACCGATATTTTTTCAAATTGAAGCGTACCGTCCACAACATAGGATGATCCAAGCCGTCCATGGTTTGGATCATCCTATGGTGTGGTTCATACAGTAACATTAAGGCCCAATTTAGGCCCCACCCATATTTTTGAAAATGAAGTGTACGGGCCAGACCATAGGATGATCCGAGTCGTCCATTTGATGGGCCGTAACGTAAATGGGTTGTGCCCCCAGAAGGGTTGGCCCATCAAATGAATGGTTTGGATCATCATGTTAATATTAAGGCCCGTCCATAACATAGGATGATCCAAGCCGTCCATGGTTTGGATCATCCTATGGTGTGGTTCATACAGTAACATTAAGGCCCAATTTAGGCCCCACCCATATTTTTGAAAATGAAGTGTACGGGCCAGACCATAGGATGATCCGAGTCGTCCATTTGATGGGCCGTAACGTAAATGGGTTGTGCCCCCAGAAGGGTTGGCCCATCAAATGAATGGTTTGGATCATCATGTTAATATTAAGGCCCGTCCATAACATAGGATGATCCAAGCCGTCCATGGTTTGGATAATCCTACGGAGTTGGTCGTACACTAACATTAAGGCCCAATCGTAGGCCCCACCGATATTTTTCAAATTGAAGCGTACCGTCCACAACATAGGATGATCCAAGTCGTCCATGGTTTGGATCATCTTATGTTGTGGTTCGTACCAATTTAGGCCTCACCCATACTTTTGAAAATGAAGTGTACCGTCCAGACCATAGGATGATCCGAGCCGTCCATTTGATGGGCCACAATATAAATAGGTTGTGCCCCAAAAATCATTTCCGTAGGATGATCACAACCCTACAATCTATATAGGTTGCATAAGATGTAGTTTCTATTTAGATCGGAGGGCTAAGATCAGCCTATGGAAATGATATTTTGGGACGCAACCTATTTACGTTTATGGCCCATCAAATGGACGGTTTGGATTATCCTATGGTGTGGTATGGGCAGGGCCTACGTTGTTCAAAGATGGGACCACCATTCCACCAACGGTTTCTGCTTCTGTTGTGTGTGTGTGTTGAGAGAGAGAGAGAGAGAGAGAGAGAGAGAGAGAGAGAGAGAGAGAGAGACCGGTGAAATGGTAGGAAAACGTTAGCCATCCGTCAAGGCGGGGGGGGGGGGGGGGGGGGGGGGGGGGGGGGTATCAACGCCCTTTTTTCAACAGTCTTCTACAGTAAATCAGAGAAATATAAATCAAAGGGAGGGGTGTCATCACCAAAGCCCCCTTTTTCAATAAAGGAATGAAAAATATACGATCGTGAGAAATTAAGACGTCATTTTTCTTAAAGTGTTGGCATTGTATTCTCAATTTTAGCACCATTATGTTTTAAAAAAATAAAAAAAACGCACGGGCAATCAATTTTCAAAATATGTACCACACATTAATTGTAATCTGATTGATCCTTTAAGGATCCAAATAGGGACACAGGATCCTAACATAACATATATGTAAGGGTGTCAATTTTGGCTCGAGCTCGGCTCGTTAAGCTTAAAGAGCCGAGCCCAATTTAGGCCAGGCTCGGCTCGGCTCGGCTCGTTAAGAATTTAATATATTTAAATATATATATTATATATTAATTTATACATTCAAAGGGTTGTCCAGGGAGTGAAAGGGGGGGGGGGGGCAAAATATGTCACTTCATATTTGGAACCCCATTTGTTACTAGGACCATCCCCCATAGTGTAAAAAAAGTAGTCAAATTACACTAGTAGGGCTGTCCAGGGAAGATGAGGGGTGTGAACATAATATAACCCGAGCTCGGTAAGGCTCGCGAGCCTGGCCGAGCCGAGCCTGGCCAAGCTCGGCTCGGCTCGGCTCGTTTACACCCCTACATATATGGATTCAATTAGGGTCAGAAGAATTACAAAAATTGAACTTAGGTGTTTTGGATGTTTTAATAGAGATTATAAAGTTATTTTAGTAATTTTATACAGAGGAATGATAGATACAAGGGAGCCCTTGCATAAAGAGCAAAAAAAAAGGCTCTTGATTGGATTCACGTCATCAAATGTAACTGATTTTACTTTTTCAAGCAATTTTAAATTGTAACTGAAAATGACGTGGATCCAATGAAGAGCCTAGGATAACTTATAAGGGAATTTACTTATATAACATAGTCTAGGATAACTTATAAGGGAATTTAGCATTTTATATGACAAATATCGTACTATTTAGTAAAATGCATGCATTCTCTAACCCTTGTAATGGTAGAAAGATGTTTTTTATTTTGTTGTTGGAACCTACGTGATCTGAATCCGAATCAAATCATATTCAAATAGAGAGTGAGTTGGAACTAAGGACAACTTTTCATATTAGGATCTAATCAAATTATGATCCGAGAAGGAACTGATTCGGATCCGGCCGTTGACATTGATAAGGCTTTCATCCTCACGCGACTGTAAACAACTTTTAAAGTATGTGCATTCATGCATTTCTAATACCAAGCAAGGCCCCGTAGAAGGAAGAAAAGTTGTAAAACACACTAGTACACACGCACATCATTTTGTTCTTGGTTAAAAATTATTTTCAATTTTGCGCACTAAGTATTCGTTTTGGATTACGAGAATCGATTTTGAGTCCTAAACTAATTATTGGACTCAACCCTGTTCGTTTTGGATTTTGAGAATTGATTTTGAATTTAATTTTGAGTCCAATAGTTAGTTTTGGACTCAATCAATTCACAAATTCCAAAAGAAAAATGGCTTAAGGGCCCGTTTGGATACCTCAGATTTTGTATTTGGATTTGGAATTGAGTTTTCAGTACAAAATGAATAGATCTGCTAGCTCAACGCCCTTTTTTCAACAGTCTTCTACAGTAAATCAGAGAAATATAAATCAAAGGGAGGGGTGTCATCACCAAAGCCCCCTTTTTCAATAAAGGAATGAAAAATATACGATCGTGAGAAATTAAGACGTCATTTTTCTTAAAGTGTTGGCATTGTATTCTCAATTTTAGCACCATTATGTTTTAAAAAAATAAAAAAAACGCACGGGCAATCAATTTTCAAAATATGTACCACACATTAATTGTAATCTGATTGATCCTTTAAGGATCCAAATAGGGACACAGGATCCTAACATAACATATATGTAAGGGTGTCAATTTTGGCTCGAGCTCGGCTCGTTAAGCTTAAAGAGCCGAGCCCAATTTAGGCCAGGCTCGGCTCGGCTCGGCTCGTTAAGAATTTAATATATTTAAATATATATATTATATATTAATTTATACATTCAAAGGGTTGTCCAGGGAGTGAAAGGGGGGGGGGGGGGCAAAATATGTCACTTCATATTTGGAACCCCATTTGTTACTAGGACCATCCCCCATAGTGTAAAAAAAGTAGTCAAATTACACTAGTAGGGCTGTCCAGGGAAGATGAGGGGTGTGAACATAATATAACCCGAGCTCGGTAAGGCTCGCGAGCCTGGCCGAGCCGAGCCTGGCCAAGCTCGGCTCGGCTCGGCTCGTTTACACCCCTACATATATGGATTCAATTAGGGTCAGAAGAATTACAAAAATTGAACTTAGGTGTTTTGGATGTTTTAATAGAGATTATAAAGTTATTTTAGTAATTTTATACAGAGGAATGATAGATACAAGGGAGCCCTTGCATAAAGAGCAAAAAAAAAGGCTCTTGATTGGATTCACGTCATCAAATGTAACTGATTTTACTTTTTCAAGCAATTTTAAATTGTAACTGAAAATGACGTGGATCCAATGAAGAGCCTAGGATAACTTATAAGGGAATTTACTTATATAACATAGTCTAGGATAACTTATAAGGGAATTTAGCATTTTATATGACAAATATCGTACTATTTAGTAAAATGCATGCATTCTCTAACCCTTGTAATGGTAGAAAGATGTTTTTTATTTTGTTGTTGGAACCTACGTGATCTGAATCCGAATCAAATCATATTCAAATAGAGAGTGAGTTGGAACTAAGGACAACTTTTCATATTAGGATCTAATCAAATTATGATCCGAGAAGGAACTGATTCGGATCCGGCCGTTGACATTGATAAGGCTTTCATCCTCACGCGACTGTAAACAACTTTTAAAGTATGTGCATTCATGCATTTCTAATACCAAGCAAGGCCCCGTAGAAGGAAGAAAAGTTGTAAAACACACTAGTACACACGCACATCATTTTGTTCTTGGTTAAAAATTATTTTCAATTTTGCGCACTAAGTATTCGTTTTGGATTACGAGAATCGATTTTGAGTCCTAAACTAATTATTGGACTCAACCCTGTTCGTTTTGGATTTTGAGAATTGATTTTGAATTTAATTTTGAGTCCAATAGTTAGTTTTGGACTCAATCAATTCACAAATTCCAAAAGAAAAATGGCTTAAGGGCCCGTTTGGATACCTCAGATTTTGTATTTGGATTTGGAATTGAGTTTTCAGTACAAAATGAATAGATCTGCTAGCTCATGTTGAGGGAGACAGAGATGGAAGGGGTAATTCCGGCTGCAGGGGAGAGGTTGAGGTGCCAAGAGGGTGAAGGAAAATGCCAGATAATTGGATTTCCAATTTCTTATTTCCACAGCTTATTTGGAAATCTGATTTTTTTCACTGTCAGTCGCTGAATTAGAAATTCAAGGATTTGATCGGGATCCAAATGTCAACGCAAAAAGGGCTGCAAATGTGAGAATTCCAAATCAAAATCTTCTCAACATCCAAACGGGCCCTAATTGAATTTTAGGTCCAATAATCAGTTTTGCACTTAAAATCAACTCTTAATCCAAATGGGCCTTAGGTGTTTATATTTTTTCATCTTTTTAAGACAAACTTATTCAATAATGTTGACTTTTTCATATCTATCCAATGAGTGAGGCAACTGGTTATATGCTAATCAGAAGGTTAGAATCGAATGTTCCTCTATTATCTTGTCTCTTAACCATCTTTCCTTCTGAAGATAAGGTGAATGGAGACGTATACAAACACAAACAAGATACCTCATTTTCTAGGATGGAAGTTTGCTACCTTCCGTAAACGGATCAATGTGATTTTTCCCTACGTTTGTCTTCTTTTTTTTTTGATAGGTATACGTTTGTCTTTCTTAAGCAAAAAGAAACAGAAAAGCTTCTTTTTTTCCCCATAGTTGAATAAAATGGAAATCATTACTTGTTTGCTTAGTTTTCTTACTCTCTGGGCTGGTGTTGAGTATAGTTAAGAAACTTGACAAAATCGACTCAAAACTTGATTCAGTCCACTCGACTCAAAAGAAAAAAACAAGGCAGGTATAGTAGTAAATTGACACTTGGACGTCCTATTCTGGATGGGAATAACGTAGACTATATGTAAAAGGATAAGAAAAATTATATGGGAATCACACAAGGGAGCAGATGCTAGATCACTCACTTCTTATTGAAAAGAAAAAGCAAGCCCTCACCCTGCAATTGGTTTAGTTTCTTTTAAGCCCAAACACCACCCAAACATCGAGTGGTCTGCGTTGACAACATACCTAATGTTTAAAGATGGAGCAAAAGAAAAAAAAATATAAATGAAAATGGAGAATAAAATCACATACTATCAGCAATCGAAAATGAGCCGAGCCGAGCCGAGCTCAATTTAGGCCAGGCTCGGCTCGGCTCGTTAAGAATTTAATATATTTAAATATATATATTATATATTAATTTATACATTAAAAGGGTTGTCCAGGGAGTGAAAGGGGGGGGGGGGGGGGGCAAAATATGTCACTTCATTTTTGGAACCCCATTTGTTACTAGGACCACCCCCCATAGTGTAAAAAGAGTAGTCAAATTACACTAGTAGGGCTGTCCACGGAAGATGAGGGGTGTGAACATAATATAACCCGAGCTCAGTAAGGCTCACGAGCCTGGCCGAGCCTGACCGAGCCGAGCCTGGTTCGAGCCCGAGCCGAGCTTTTGAGCTTAACGAGCCGAGCCGAGCCTGGCCAAGCTCGGCTCGGCTCGGCTCGGCTCGTTTACACCCCTATTCTCTACCAAGAAAGAAGAAAATTTCTTTATTACATAAAACAAACATTAACTGTGCAATAACCCTTGGTAAATCTCTACTTTCTAAATTATTTGAAGCCAATTCCTAAATTAGACTCAACTTCTATTCCTAATTGAACTAAATTTCTAAATTTACATGGACTCAAATTATAAGAAAAGGCAACAAGCCATATTCGTCTAAAACTACCTAATAGCTAGAAGGAAACAAATAAATTAAATAAAGAAACTCTATTTATACCCACTTCTCGTACATATTGGATTCTTGGGACACTTCCTAAATTCTATCATTTGCAGCCAAAAGCTGTGGCCACATCAATCGAGGAGCACCGGAAATCGTGCTCTCCTTAGAGTCGCCTCTATCTGCACCGGGTTCACAGGCTTTTGCCTCCCAAGATACAACTATCCTTCGAGTTTTTTCCATGCAGAGAACCGATCCCACAATAGCAACCTCTACTCTCACATAGGTGTGTCCTTCAAAGCGTTTCGTGGCCTACACTTTATAGAATCCTTCCGTAGACTTTTTAAGACTTTTTATGAGCACTATTGCCATAGGAATGGGATTATAGAATACCCCTCAAAATAGTTAGTGCTCTTCCTAGCCACCCTAAATCTTTGTTTTTAACAATTTAACCTTCTTGAAGGGATCTCCAATCAGAAAGGTTGGCTGGCTACTATATGGTGAATAACTTAGTCTCATTCCCCTTGTTGATTCAATAACTAGCCTTCACACTAGTTATTTTTCTAAGTAGATCTACATTATTATTTTCGGACCTTACACGGTCTAAAGCTATCGGTCCTTTAAAGAGTAATACTTTAATTGAATTGTGCCTGATTCTTATATGTTCTTTTTTCTCATTAAAATTAGCACTTTCTCTATATTAATTATTTGTGTTACGTTTTACTAGAAAATAGATAAACCAAAAGAAAAAAATGAAAATAGAATAAAAAGACAGTTTTGAAAACTCTGGAGGGGGGGGGGGGGACGACGAAAGCTATAGAAATTCTAAGAGAATGTGATTCACAATGGAATCTCGGGTTCTAACACAAATGGTATGTTTCATGTCTATTTATAGATCTTTATGGCGTCTTTTGCTTGAAAAGTAGGGTTGCAAATGAACCGAGCCGGCTCGCATACATGTTTGGGTTCGGCTCGTTAAAAGCTCGGCTCGGGCTCGTTCGTTTACTAAACGAGCCGAACCCGAGCCCAAAAATTAGGCTCGCCAAATAAATGAGCCGACTTGAGCTTTGTATAGTTCGGCTCGGAAAAGCTCGCGAGCTTCTTAGGCTCGGTTCCTAAACGAGCCAAGCCGAGCTGAGCTTTAAAGCTTGGATTATGTTTGTTTTTTATATATAAAATAAAAAAATGTGGGTTGTTTATCACAAATGAAAGTTTGGCCAAGTGGTTAAGGCGTTGGATTTAGAGGGGTCTTGGGTTCAAATCCCACAAATGTATGTTTTTAACATTCTTGAGACAAGCCGAGCTTAAGCTCGGTTCTTTCCACTTAACGAGCCGAGCCGAGCCTTTTCAAAAACTAAACGAGCCGAGCCGAACACGAGCCTTCATAAAAACTAAACGAGCCGAGCCCGAACACCCCAAGGCTCGGCTCGGCTCCGCTCATTTGCAGCCTTATTGAAAAGCACCCTTTCTAGGCACCTGATCAACATGGCTTGCTTATCTACCCATTAGATCGCACTAGATTACGATTCTACGGTTAAGATTGACTCTGGATGTTGGCTTTAATAAACCCTTCTCATGTAATGACTATTTGACCATTAGATCTCAACATACAGCCAATGATTGATGATTTATTTGATCAGTTGCATGGAGCTCAAGTATTTTTGAAAATTGACCCTCGATGGAGCTGTTACCAGTTAAAGATTATGGCAGAGGACGTGCCTAAGACCGCATTCAGAACTCGTTATAGCCACTACGAGTTTCTAGTGTTACCATTCGTTTTGATGAACGCTCGAGCAGCCTTTATGGATTTAATGAATAGGGTGCTGAAACCCTACCTCGATGAATTCGTAGCCGTGATAATTGACGACATCGGATGTACTCCAAGGGAAGGGAGGAACATGAACAACACTTGAGGATTGCTCTACAGACACTTAGAGAGCAGGAGCTTTACACAATGCTGAACAAGTTTTAATTTTGGCTCAAGGAAGTTGCCTTATTGGGGCATGTGATTTTTGAGAACGGTGTCTCTGTTGACCCTCAGAAGATTCAAACAGTTGTTGAGTGGAGCCGGCCGACCAATGTGTCAGAGGTACACAGTTTCTTGGGGTTGGCTGGTTACTACAGAAAATTTGTGGATGGTTCTCCAATATTGCAGTCCCGCTGACACAGTTGACTCCCAAAGGTGGCAAGTTTTTATGGACATAGAGGTGTGAATAGAGTTTTCGGGAGCTAAAGAATCAGTCAGTATCGGCACTAAAGAATCGGTTAGTATCGGCTCGCCTTTACTATTCTGTCCGGGAATAGTGGTTATGTGATATACAATGATGAATCCAAGAGTGGCCTAGGATGTGTTTTGATACAACATGGCCGGATTGTGGCCTGCACATCCAGACAGTTGAGACCATACCATACGAACATAAGTACCCCACTCATGACATAGAGTTGGCAGCAATTGTATTTGCACTAAAGATTTGGAGACATTATCTTTATGGGAAGCAGTGTGAGGTGAAAATTGATCACAAGAGCCTAAAATATATTTTCACTCGGAAGGAGTTAAACATGCACTAGAGAAGATGGCTAGAATTATTGAAAGACTATGATCTAACACGACTAGTTATCATCCAGGAAAGGAGAAAGTAGTCGCCGATGGTCTAAGCAGAAAATCATAAGGGAAGTTGTCAACTTTGATCACAGATAAGAGACACATCTTAGATGATCTGAGGAAGCTGGAGATTATGGTAATGCAATATAAGTCGAGAGATCAATCAGCGAACCTACGAGTTCAGCCTACCTTGCTGGAAAGGATTAAGACCAGCCAGACAGTTGACAACAACTCATGAAGATTAGAGCCGTTGTAGAGTCTGGATCTCTGTTAGATTTCAGAGTCCATGAGGATGGATCATTGAGACTAGGCAACGGGTTGTGTGTGTCTAATGATGTAAATTTAAAGAGAGAGAGAGAGAGAGGCTCATAACTCTACTCGATCCATCCTGGGGGAACGAAAATGTACAAAGATTTGAAAGGAAATTTCTGGTGGAATAATATGAAGCGTGAGGTAGCATAGTTTGTGGCATAGTGCCCTGTATGCCAGCAAGTGAAGAGTGAACACCAACGGCCGACAAGAAAATTAAAACATCTTCCCATTCTAGAGTTGAAGTGGGAGCGTATCATGATGGATTTTGTGACAGGGCTACCTCGAATGCAATAGAGGAATGATGCTATTTGGGTGATTGATGAAAGGTTGAAAAAGTCAGCCTACTTCCTAGCTTATAAAGCGCGTGCTATTCTTGAGCAGATGGAAGAGTGGTATATAGCTGAGATCGTGAGGTTACACAGAGTTCCAAAGTCTATCGTGTCAAGCAGGGATTCCAAATATATGTCACAGTTTTGGCAAAGCCTACATAGGGCATTAGTTACCAGGTTGGATTTCAACACAACTTATCATCCACGGAAGGATGGCCAGTCAGAGAGGACTATCTAGGCCCTCGAAGATAGGTTGAGGGCATGTGTATTTGATTTCAAGAGTAATTGGAATAAATAATTACCGTTGATTGAGTTCTCTTGCAACAACAGTTACCAGGCTAGTATTCATATTGCACCATACAAGGCATCGTATGGAATGAAATGCAGGTCTCCCATTTGATGGGATGATGTAGGTGAAAGGAGAATTTTGGGTCCGGAACTAGTTCAGCAAACAGAGAAAAAGATTCGTCTAGTCAAAGAACGGCTCAAGACAACTCCGAGCCGACAGAAAAGTTATATTGATACTAGGAGAAGGGATTTAGAGTTTCAGTTGGGTGACCATGTGTTCTTGAAGATCTATCCTACCAAGGGATAATGAGGTTTTGGATCTGAGGGAAGTTAAGTCCCAAGTATGTGGGACCATTTGAGATCCTGGAGAGGATCGGGACAGTGGCCTATTGGCTTGCTTTACCATCATCGTTGGCGGGCGTGCACAATGTATTCTACGTCTCCATGCTTCGGAAGTATATTCCTTACCCGAGTCATGTTATTGAACTAGCCCCACTTTACTTCAAGGAGGATCTGACTTATGACGAATGGCCTGAACAAATAGTTGACTAGAAGGATCAAGTTTTAAGACGCCGAACAATTCCTTACGTCAAGGTCCAATGGAGGAACCACACACAGCGAAAGAGAGTCGACATGGGAATTGGAGGAAGAAATGAGAGAAAAGTATCCACACCCTTTCTCAAGTATGCTTGTACTTACTAAATTTCTAGGATGCAATTTTTGTAAGGAGAACGTTTCCAAGTTTTTGGACGGTATTTTCGTCCTAAATAATTTAATTAATGGGATTCTCGTTTAAAATAAATAGAAGGATTATTAAGTTTCCTAGGTTAAGTAATTTAGGGCTACGCAATTACTTGCCAATCTAGGACTCTTACTGAGAGTCTATAAATACCCATCCAAAACCTATATTTTGCAGAAAATCACCTTAGAGAAAACGTTTTTGGCCTTGGAGGAGATCGTGAGCCAAGGGGGATTTTTGGTGAAGAAAATCCTGTGGAGCCCTAGTAAGGAAATCGTTTTCCTACGATATGTGATTATTTTGTTGTTCTAGTTCCTAAAATTCTCCATGGATGATTAGTTGCCATAAAATTAGGTTTTTTGCTAGAAAGATTTGACCTTGGTTTGTGGTTAGGTTTGATTGATCTCCATCCAATAAGGTTATTGATGATTGGAAGAGAGATCTATGAAGGAAACCACCAACCTAGGTCGAGAGTTTTTCAAAAAGATCAATCAACCTTGATTAGAGAAAACTAATTGATGATCATGAATTTAGAAAAGACTAGGGTTAAACTGGGAGAATTCCCTTATTCACTTTTCCGGAAGAGTTCCGGCGGGATTTCAATGAGTTTGTCGGCCTCTTGGGAAGCTCCTCGTTCCAAGCTTTCCAACGGTACCAACCGCGCCCAATTATGATGTAAAAAGAGTAAGTTAGAGCTGTTTTAGTGCCAAAGTAGGATTAAAATCGCATTTCCGGGGAAACCTAGTCCGGCGGGGGTGCAGTTTTCCCCAATGCCAGTTTAACTTCGAAAAATAACAACTTGTTCGTTTCGTGTCCATTTTTTATGCTCTTATACTCTACAGATATGCTGGAAACATTCACTTTCCATAAAAAATTATTTGAAGATTATTCAGTGATTTTAATTTCAAAATACTAAGAAGAACCCTAAAATGGCTTACCGTTTTCTTTCCGGTTAGGATTGAGAAGATTGTTTGAGTCTTCTAACCACGCAATAATGATTGTTAGAACCCAAATTTGGAGTTACGTGAATGTTTAGGTAACTGTTTTTGAAAGTTGGAATACTTAAGTTCTGGTTTTGCACGTGACGAAAATCTCGGATAACTTTACTGTGAGTAGACATGTTCTAATTCTTATTGTTTATACAAGATTGCATGTGATTTGATTATATTAAATTAAATCAGTAGTGTGTGGATTACACGAAGGTTCTTTATATTTGGACTACGTTGCATGACCTGTAGCATAGTCTACCAGTACTTAACAATTAATTCTAAGAGTATAATTAATTGAATTGCACAGTTATGCTAATAATGACTTGGGGTAGTCAAAGATATTTATAAGACATGGGTATGTCCAAATTCACTTGAGAACAAATATGGCCTCGTGCCAAAGTTTAGATCCGTAGGATCGTCACACCTGCACCTAGCTTACCCCTTGGTCTACGAGTAGTCTTAGAATAAGCTACAGATAGAGTCTCTTGTGGGTTTAATGAGGACTAATGTCTCGCAAGTATGGCGAGGACGAGCTGATTCGTGAGATCGCAGACAGTTGTCTCTCTCAAGTAAGTATTGTTGGTACAGAATTTATTGCGGGGATCTCTCACAAGTTTGGTGAGGATCTAGTTGCTCTCACAAGTATTGTGAGGACATGATGTCCCACAGGTATTGAAGGGGATTGAGTCTTCCTCAAGTTTGGTGGGAACTTGGCTTTCCACGGGTATAGCAGACCATGACTAATAGACCATTGGGCCACTAAGATGCTGTTTATATTTGTTGCCAGTTATTACACCACTTTTGTACTTGATTGATATTTCAGTTTTACAGATATTGCATTGATATGCCAGTTACAGTTTGGTTGATTATTAATGCTTATCATGGTTAATATTCATTTTTATTATTACAACTTGTATGTTCATTGAGTGTTAGCTCATTTGTTGTTTATTTAAGTTCTACAGTATCTGATCAATACGATATTTCATCTTGCGGGAGCGGGGAGAGAGCAATTCAAAGGATTTAGGACTTGGTTTACCTTTTAGATATTTCAATTACAGTAGTTGTTATTTGGGTTATTTAGCATCCATGTAGCCCTTGGGGCAAGATAGTTGATCACAGTTTATTCAGTACTCTGTTAATTAATGGTTGGTTAGTAGCATTGATTAGTTTACTTATGCCCTGTTTATTGCATAGTTATTGTGTTGCCTTACATATTCGTGGTTATAGCCATGAATGTGTGGCGTTGTTACGTATCTAGGCCGGATCTCGGTTTTGGGGCGTCACAACAGTTGTAATTGTAAACTTTGTGTATAAAGAAAAGGAGAAATCAATGGAACGTTAATACACTTTCTTCCTAAAGCCTTTTTCAATTTTTCATCATTTCCGTTTCTCATTTACTACTACAATTCCCATATAGAAACAACTGATTTTTCAGTCATATAGGGTTGGGTTATTTGGAGCTTTGGAGGCTTTGCTTCTTTTGTATCTTAGTTTGTAATTTTAATGGAATTTGATAATTTGTCATCATCATTTTCCGAAATTCTCTTTTAAGCCTATTTTACGTCCAACCAAACAAACGAAGCCAAAAGGGGATGGAAATACTAAGATAGTGGGTGAAAATATCATGTCCTTTTGAATAAGCTCAGACTTGTACTGTTGTACATGCCCACGAAGGTTTTCACATTGGGAAGTGATACATCCGCCCCTTTTGATTACTTGGGACATCCAGTAGCAGCATTGGGACACCTAGCAGCATTTGATGCCGCTGGGTGTCCCAAGTAATCAAAAGGGGCGGATATATCACCTCTCTTTCACATTATATATAAACAAGAGAGTCACATTATATATAGACATTTAATAATACTAATAGCCAACGTCCTATGTGGAAGATGCATTCCCAAACCTAATAAGACACAGCTAACCAAAGATTGGCAATTTTTCAAGTAACCCAATTCTTCCCCGGGGAAATGATACCGGCACACCTGTTTGTTCTTCTCTTTAGACTTTCTTCTTGGCTGCTACATTTCCCAAAAGGCTATCCTAGCTCCTCCAGAAAGTACGAAAATAGAGAAGTTATACGATATACAGTTAAAATTTTCTATTGAAAAATATGAGTAGGGAGAAGTAAAAGTGGGGGCCAAAGGCAAATTTATGGATGGGCCATGCACCAAAGTTACTCACCATTAGACGAGTTTAGAGTTCTGATTTATGAATTTTAAATGGATGGTTAAAATGTAAATAATCAATGGCCCAAATTCAAATCAAAGGTTTAAAATCGTCTAATTGGTATTGTGGGGGGGTTGGATTTGGTGCATAGCCCATTCATAGCAAGGCTTAGAAGATAAATGGTATGGATAACAGAACAAGTTGGTCCTCACTTGTATTTTTCTGCCAGCTTATATGTTTACAAGGAAAAACATGGCATGTTTTTCGACTAGTAAGATTGTAACTTCTTGATTAACAGAAAAAGTCTTTATGCCTCATATACGAGGATATAAAAACCAAGTTTACTTTATCCTCGGATAGGCTTGCTATTTGTTCACGTCGGGAACAACCCCAACGGGTACAATGTACTAAACAAGCAGGGTAGCCAAACCCGTGAATATATTTAAAATAAAATTATTCTTTTTTTTTGTTGGGTAAGCTGGGGACCTGGGGTTAGGCAAGACCCCTACCAGATATCATTAAAAAGAGAAAAAGTAAAATCAGGGGAGCTCAAAGGCCAACAGTTTGTGGGGCAGGCTCCAACCAAACCAGCAGCAAACAATGGAAGAAACCACTGAACAGATAAAGAGACAGACGATAGCCAATCTGTCTCTTTAAATAAAATTATTCTTAAGATAGCCAATCTGAACAACTTATTCAAGGATTTCTATTCCCGTGAGAACAACCCCAAATATTCCCATTTTCACAACCCTTTTAAGGGACAACTTATTCAAGGATACCCATGCTTGATCACCATAAGAGATTTGCCCAGGAGTCACTCACTTGAGCCATAAATGGATTTGCTCGGGACCATCGCAGAAGGCATTTTGTGGAAGGGCTATTGCATGAGAGAGCAGCCACATTGGCCAATCTTTCACATATTTTGTCTTATTCATTTAATTCATCTGAGGTGGTTGCTCTCTCGTGCAAAAGCCGGTCCACGAAATGCCTTCTCTAATGGTCCCTAGCAAATCCCTCACCATAAACAAGATTCACGACCACTACAACTTAAAAATGAAGGGAGGATTGCCAATATCAAAAGGGAAATTATTTTAGCACTCCACTAATTTGATATGCAGCAAAAGCTTCTTGTCTTTTAGTGTTTAATTTGCATTGTCATAGCTTTTTGGGAACTGTAAATAGCCTTTTGACACCCCTTTAAACACTAGAAGACAAGAAGCATTAGCCACATACCAAACTTGTGGAGTGCTAAAATCATTTCCCAGTCAGCTAGACCTAATAATTGATATTCGCAGCTAAATAGCTAATCTTCTTTCGTTCTACTTGGCTAATAAGATAAGGTGATAATAAAAGTCGCACCCTACAGAGGCTAATTCGCGCCACCTGTAACGTGATTTGACGTCAAAAAGCGTTAAAGTCTACCGCAATTCACGTTATCAGGGATGCGAATTATCCTTCAGTGGTTGCGAATTTATCAATATATCGCAGTACAATTATATATTGCTAAGCCACTTAATCGTATGCTAAACAAAGCATCAAACGACAAAGGATCCATCTGTTCAAGGCGGGCTTTTGCCGTCCTTCAAAAAAAAAAATTCAGAAAAAAAAACAGAAATGTTGTCGCCATTGCCACTCTCCTCCGCAAATAATAACCCCACCCAAATTTCTGAAACCCTAACATTTTTTCTCCGCTCAACTAACCTACACAAACCCTAATTTTCTCCCAAACAGCTCTTCAATGGCTTCCCTAGCATGCGGTTCGAATCTCTCCTCGTTTCGAAACGCAATTGTTGGAACTGAAACTCGTTTCGCATTTAGCAAGTCCTTTATCTCTATGCCTGATTTTTCTAGGTCGAATCTTAATTTCTCCTATAAGCAGTGTTTTGGAGTTGGAATTCCTCGAGCGAAAGCCGAGGTTTTTGAAGATCAGAGTACGGGAATAAAAGAGAAGGAGAGGGTTTTGAGAGTAGGTCTCATTTGCGGAGGGCCTTCTGCTGAGCGTGGGATTTCGTTGAATTCTGCGAGATCGGTTCTTGATCATATACAGGTGAGAGAGCTTCGATTTATGATGATATCTCTCTAAGTTAGCTATAATCATATAATTTTCCCTTTAAATTTAGAAGAGGGGAAAATTTTTCCATCTAAGAAGTTCCTGTAGGAAATGTTTTTCTTGCAATTCAAACAGGGTATGGACAAATTGTGAGAAAAATCAATAATCAAATGGTTTTGTTAAGTAGATTTGAACAGTTTATAGAGGGGTGATGCAATAATATGATGAGGGGGAATCTTGTCTCTTTATTACATAGATGAGATTGGCCCAGCTTTGCTCAATCTGGGATATGCACCTGATGGGTCACACCTTTTTTTGACCGCCATCAATCGGTGCTTAAAGATGAACGGTCATAACAAAATATACGCGTTGGTCCAAATCTAACACCCGAAAATTCATTGATCAGATGGTTTTGTGTGTGTGTGTGGGGGGGGATGGTGTTCCAAAAATCAGAGAATCATACCTTGTGCGCAATGGACTAATCGATTGCGGATTTGTTGGAGTCGAATTGCTGATCTGGAATATCTGAAGTGTCAATCATGTTGATCCACCCCCTTGTTCAACCGTGGGATCGGTGGTGCTCTCTTCCAATCTCCAAATTCTAGATATTGTTCTTTTTGCTTAGTTGCCAGGGAGTGGATTTTAATGCCTTTTATAGGCTTCCTACAACCCTAAAACCTAGGGTTAGGTCCCATGGGTAAATTCCCAATCTGTGAGGGGCAAATGTCATCCTATCAACATAACCATCATCAAATTGGTAATTCCCATAAAAGAAAAAATCAAATTGGTAATTACTATAAAAACAAACTACGTACAATTCCGTCAAATACTTTCCCAATTTATTTCATTAATTAAACCTCCATTTTGAATCGAGTTTAAATATGGGATTTTTTTCATTTTTCTAATTTTCCTTTTATTTTCCGAATTTCCTCAATTCAAAAGGTTCCTCGACTTGATCAGCCAAATTGTTATAAATCGTTTTTCCCAAAGTCCTTGTGACATAATTATTTGAGAAAATAACTATTTAATAATAATATATTAATTTTGCAAAAATTAAGTTGCCAATTTTCTTCAAAATATTATGATAATGAAAATTCTACTTTGGCATGATCGATCGTCAAGTATAATCAGGGTAGTTATTTTTAATTATCGTGCATCTATAAAGCATTTAAAGTTTAAACACACTCAAATTAAATATAATTAAATATAAATTAATTACCGTGCATACGTTGAAGCCTTTAAACACAGTCAAATTAAATATAATTAAATATAAATTTATTTGGAATTTCACAGTTAATTCCTTAACTTCGATCAACACATTGCAATGAGCCAAAGTATGTGCATTCGTCACTTTGTATTGTGCACTGCCCTATTTTCCATGTCAAAGAGTTCACCACAATGACTTCTCTGGTTAAATATACCGCATACGAACTATTGTATTATTCCGTATTGTAATCCAACATTTTCCGAAAAAATGTACATGAGTTCAACTCCCTTGAATTACTTTCCGATCTCTCACATGTGTGTATTCTACATGATGTGAATGAGTGCTTTCCAGTGTGAGAAACACCAACACACACTAACACACGATCTACCTGTTTCCTCAAACACATAGAGCCAACAGTCTTTACTCTTTAGGAATCGACCATTTTTAAAAAAAAAAACTTTAGGAGCCAACCCCTTCAAACAAACCCTAGCGGAACATTCCAAGTACCGCGTTCAGTGACTAAAATTCAATCGGTAGGTCCCGTGGTCCTATTACCACTGCCCGATGTATTTCATGATCGTTTCCTGACAATAGTTAGGCCAGCCCGCATTCCTAACACCCTGCTTACCGTGGAAATATAGGTCTTAACCCGCTAAGAGGATTTTCGATAATTCTATAAATCACATGATGTATATTAGAGTACGGTAAGAGAGAATTGGAAAACTGGCAATAAATGGTCTTGCAAGGCCAAATAAAATGTCATAAAATTGCAACAAATGAAAACCCATTTTTGAGGACCGCCAAGTCAACGGTTTCGATTGTTCAAAAGTGGAGTCCAGTGATTTCCCGTAGAGGCACAATTCATCATAATATGGTGATAATTTGTGACTCCTATTGCACTTTGCTTTTCTTGAGCCCCTCTGTTTTGCAGAACTAGTGTTATGATCTTTATTTGCTTTGTCGTGAGACTGTTGGGTTCTATGCGGTCTAGGGATCTTTTTTATTTGCTTTTTAGTGAGACTATTGGGTTCTATGCGGTCTAGGGATCTTTTTCTCTCTACATAGAGATTGAATCAAATGCTGATAAAGGGTTTTTGAGCAAGTGCTCTTCTGCTGGGAATCAAATATTCTTATTATAATTTTCATATTGCTACTACTTCCTTTTGTTGTTTATTTAAGTCCAGATGCCCTTCTACATGGTAGTTCTGGTGGCTTATTGTGACACAAACGCTGTATTTTGGTCCAGGGGGAAGATTTGGATGTTAGTTGCTACTACATTAACTGTGATCTCAAAGCTTATGCAATATCCTCTGCCCAGGTTAGTATATCTATTATTGCTCCATCATTCATAAGAATATAGTTCTTATAAGCTATTGGTTGGTAATGTAAGCTTTTTAAAGAATTTAGCATTTCAAGCACCTGGCTATGATGTTATCAAATTTTAGTTTCTTTGTGTTATGTAACAATTTATTTTTCTCTTTGCAGTGTAAGTAGTATTTGCTTAGGTAGTGTTTGGTAAAGATTTAGGAAACTCATTCTGATTTTGGGAATAGATTTCGCCATCATCAGTTCTCCAAAAAATTAATTTCGGTAAAACTGTCCTTTGGTAAACTCCATATCAAAATTCATTTTTGAGAGGCCTGAAGTAATTATTGTTCGTGGTATCCTAATCCCCATGAATGGAAGAAAAAGAAAGAGGAGAGAAGAGAGAAGAGATGGAGAAGAAGAGGAGAGAGTTAGAGAGCTCTCCCTCTCATAATATATGTATGTATAACTAGGGTTACCAGTACTCTCAGCTCAACTCAACTCTCAACTGAAATACCCTAGAAACGGGTATGTAATTACACCACTACTTCTAACACTCCCCCTCAAGCTGGAGTGTATATATCATACATCCCCATTTGGTACACATATCACTTAACCTCGTTTTGCTTAGAGGTTTAATAAACATATCAACTATCTGATCACTTGATCTAGGGAAAACAATGCAAATCTCCTCTTTTTGAATCCTGTGACGAATAAATGACAGTCCACGTCAACGTGCTTCGTCCTCTCATGAAAGACTAGATTTGAGGTAATGTGAACGGTTGCCTTGTTATCACAATACAACGAGGCTGGTGATGAGAAATGCAACCCAATCTCCGACAAAAAGGATCTTAGCTAAATCAACTCACCACATAGATGAGCCATGGCTTTGTGTTTCGCCTCTACACATGACTAGGCTACTACATCCTACTTTTTACTTTTCCAGGAAGCCAAGTTACCTCCAATAAAGGTATAGTACCCTGTAGTAGGCCTCTTGTCTGCGGGAGATCCTATGCATCAGTATGTCCCTCGATTCTCATGTGATTATGCTTTCTGAAGAACAGTCCTTTACCAGGAGCTTTATTCAGATATCTCACAATCTGTGTGACCGCTGATCAATGAGATGTACGTGGCGAGCTCATGGACCAACTAACAACATTAACTGCAAATGAAATGTCTAGATGGGTCACGATAAGGTAGATCAACTTCCCAACTAGACGTCTGTATTTTCCTGGGTCCTCTAGCAGCTCCCCCCGATCAGGACGAAGTTTGACATTGGGGTCCATAGATACCTCACCTGGCTTCACTCCCGAAAGTCCCGTTTCTTCCAATATATCCAATGCATACTTCCTTTGTGATAGAGATAGTCCACCACATGAATAAGCTACCTCTACCCCAATGAACTACCTAAGGCGACCAAGATCTTTGGCCAGAATTCCTTATGAAGGAAATCCTTTAGCCTTTGTATGCATGCGCTGTTGCTTCCAGTGATAATGATATCGTCCACATGAACAACTAGAAATATGTAGCCATCCTTAGACTGAGAGCTTAACACAGAATGATCAACAACACTCCGTGTCATGCCAAATCGTATCACTGCCTCACTGAACCTCTTAAACCAAGCTCGAGGAGATTGCTTATTGCTTAGGAAGGTGTCTGGGCAAATAGCTATACAATATTAAGATCACAAGTGGAAGAGGTAGCTGGAGGAGAGCCGGAATTGGAAGCCACTGCGTGTGACATGGAAACCTTCCCCAACTGGATGATTCAATCAACAGCAAGATCAATGGGAGTTTGCTGGGCATCTTGGGGGAGACCATGCTTGGGGCTGTTTAGGGGTTCTTGTGATGAACCTAAGAAATTGACTTACTTGGCTACCCTAGGTATCAAAGATCCAAATGAGCCCCAAGCCTGAGCACTGTTGAAAGGGTTAAAATTATTTTATAGATTTCGCCGGCTAATTAGCTATGGTAATTGAATCATCTAATGGCATTGCATAGGCATTTGAAAAAAGTTTTAGTTTGTGGAGTGGGATGATTTTTGTTTTACCATCATAAGTGGCCAGTGATTTTGTCAGTTCCTTAGCTAGAGGAGACTTTGCACTGACATCTTTTCTTGGAAAATTGTCATCCTTAATATAATTGGGGTGTTGGTTGCCTTGTATAACTTTAAATAATCAAATTAATTTTATAACTGATTAACTTCAGATCATCATATTCACAAAATTTACTCGTAATAAAAAATGACCATGAGGACTCCAATATCACATATCACACACATTATATATTTGTGAAAATGTTCCTATGCATCTATAAACATATTGAACTACAGAGTGGTTAGGTCATGTCCAGGAATGTGTAACTGTACACGAGCAATTATTGTAACAATCAGTCAATTTTCTATGCAATCTGTTCTACCACTGTCTGTGCTTGGGTGTTTTGAGTTATATTTTCCTTTGAGTTACGACAGAACAGTCGTTTCTGTTTTTGCTTGATAGTTTGTTCCCAATTGAAGGTATCCAATTTTCATTCTATGGAGTATTCTATGATAAAGGCTATAGTTGACGCACTGCACTTACTGATCTTTGGCCTTTCTATTTTTTTAAGAAATGTTGATGCATCTGTTGCAACCATGGATTTAAATTTCGGTTTTGGCCGAAATCCAGTAAAAAGGAGTATTAATTTATTCTTTTGGGTAATTTCGGCCGAAATTTCGGAAAATTTTTATATTTTTGAAAAAAAATTCAATTTATTGAAATTTTGGCCGATATTTTGGAAATCCGAAAATCCGAAATTTCGGATTTCGGGAAATTTCGGTTTCAGTCCCAACCGAAATCCAAAATTCTGGATTTCGGATTTATAATCTACAAGCTGGAAGTAAATAATCTGCTAAACCAATAAAGTTGACGTTGTGTTGTATTTTATCTTTCACTACTGATTGGAGTTCTCCACGGTGTTCTATTGTTCCTCGCTTTCATAGGTATACTCAAACACTCCTGCAGATTTTGATTTCAAACTGGAAAGGTCAGTTGTCAGACTTCAATATTCAGCCCCTTGATGTTAAGCTGATTTATTTTATATGACCAATTCCTCTTGAGTCCCCTTGCAGCCTTGCCCAAGGTTTCCAGTCTTTGTCTGAGTTTATACAACACCTTGCTGACTCTGTGGACATAGTATTCCCTGTGATACATGGTCGTTTTGGCGAAGATGGTGGTATCCAGGTTTGTCTTAAGATTGAACTTGGAATTTTTGTTTATATAACTGGATATGATTGATACTTTTGAGGTCATTGAAATATGTTGTATTTGCTGTACCTATTTCAATTTTCAGGATCTATTGGAGAAAGCAAACATTCCATTTGTCGGCACACAATCACATGAATGCCTACGAGCTTTTGACAAGGTAAAACCTGTTGTAGAGTGATAATTTGGAGAATAAATCACTCATTCCATGATAGAAAAGTCCCTCATTACATTTAATTCATCTCTGTCCACCTACATAGATTACCCTCAATTTTTGTAATTACACTTGGGTTGAATCATGTCTATCTTGTTTATAATGTGTTCTTGACTATCCTTTGCAAAAATCTTATGTGCATTACATATTATTCTCTTGGATTTTCTCGATGGCAATCTGGCAATCTACATTTACATACTTTTTTTGGTTGATAAAGAGAGAATTGATGACAACATAAGTTGCTACTTGATTGTAAAATAGCATATCAATAGGGCTGCTAGCATTTTTCACAACTTCAATTAATAGCTTCTATCATCTCAGTTCACAAGTAGTGTGAGCCATTTGTCTATACCGTGGTTTTGTACTAGATGTAGCCACCATTGATTGCTTGCTCTTCCGTATTGCTTCTCACAAATGTGAGATGACAATATTATCAAGTTACACTTCCAAATCTTCTGTTTTACATGTTTTGGATATGGTTTGATGCTAGCCACATTTCTTTCGGCATTCACAGTTTGTGATTATAAATTTCACAATGATCGAAATGAGATTTAGCTTTAACCTTTGTTATCTTTTAAATAATTGGCAGCACACAGCTTCAATGGAACTCAACAAAAAAGGATTCATGACAGTGCCAAGTTTTCTACTAGAGGTTGGGCCATAGAAGTGCTCCTGATTTTTTTAATGATTATTGGAGTTACGCTTTTTTTATTCTGATTTGTGGTATGAATTAATTTGGATTGGTGCACAATCATTTACGAGAATTATTCGTGGAGTAAATGTATCCACTACATGCTGATGATAACACAACTGTTATGCTCCATTTTACCAGGACCATTTTATTTTTTGTTGTGGTTTGATTCCAAGTTGGTTATAGTTCATTGTATTGCTTACATATTTTTATGCAGAGTAGTTTTTATCCCCGACATTTGATTAAGCTTATTATCTCAGAATTCTGCCCGAATGCCGCTTACAATGCCAGGATCCCTTATTTCGTTAATCTTTCCAGACTTAGCACAATTGCATTGTCATTCTCAAATATTTTTTTATTTAATTATGTTTAAGCATATTCTGAATGGTGCATTTTCTCTATATTTCTTCTGGTATATCCAGTTTCACATATTTCAACAGATTTAGATTGGTAATTATGTGGACTGATTAAATAATTTTCATTATACTCACGGCAGATCAGTCCTACCTTGTTATTAACATGAAACATGTATAAATATATATATGAGGAAAGTGTTTTTGAGCTCGAGCTCAGATAATAAGCTTATCTGAGCTCCAGCTCAAAAACTCATGTGGGCCCACATTTTTGGGGTGATCCAAAGCATTCATTTGAAAGGCCCTTTCATAGATAGGGTGTGTACAAAAAAACAGGTGGTTAGGATCATCCTAACCCTTCCATTTGTAGAGGGAAAAATTGGGCAAATCCGTGGAGAAACAATATCTGTCCATTTTTCCCTCCACTTTTGGATGGGTTAGGATGATCCTAATGACCTGATTTTCGGCACACATCCTATCCATGTAAGGGCCTTTCAAATGAATGCTTTGGATCATGCCAAAAATGTGGGCCCACATGAGTTTTGAGCTCAAGCTCAGATAAGCCTATATGAGCTGAGCTCAGAAACACTTTCCTCACACACACACACACACACATATATATATATATATACACACACACACACACACACACACATTGTGTGTCTATCTATGTATATGTATGTATCTATCTATGTTTTTTTAGTTTTAAAAATATGTATGGATGTATGTTTGAACATTATTCATTTTATTTTGATGATGCTGTGTCTGAGCCGAAGGAAAATGGTGAAAATGATTACTCTATTGGTAATTTGCTAGTCTCCTGATTTTGCTTGATTTGTCTATTATTGACTATATCTCATCCAATGGTGAGTCATATTTTTGGCAATCTTCTTACAAAACGTGTTTTATTTGCCAATCTTTTGCGGTTCTTGAATCATGAAGATTTTGAACCATAGTTCTTGAATCTTGAAGATTTTGAATCATGTGTAGAATAAAACCGAGAAATATCTTCTCATATATATATATATATATATATATATATATATATATAGAGAGAGAGAGAGAGAGAGAGAGAGAGAGAGAGAGAGAGAGAGAGAGAGAGAGAGAGAGGTGTAGCTACACGATTGAGTAGCTAACTTAGCTACTCCGTCGGCTTAAAATACAGTGGGGCCCACATTGTTTGGGTGATGCAAACCATTCATTTGATGGTCCCTCACATAGATAGGGTGTGCCCAAAAAATCTGCTCCATAGGATCATCCTAACCCTACAATTTGTGGAGGTAAAAATTGACGTGTATAAACCTTCACAAATTTGTCCATTTTTGCGTCCACAGTTTGAAGGGTTGGGATGATCCAATGGAGCTGATTTTTTGGCACACCCTATCTATGTGAGGGCCTATCAAATGAATGGTTTGGATCACCCAAACAATGTGGGCCCACTGTATTTTAAGTCGACGGAGTAGCTAAGTTAGCTACTCGATTGAGTAGCTAAACTTTCCTTATATATATATATATATATATATATATATATATATATATATATATATATATATATATATATATATATATATATATATATATATATATATAGAGTTAAGTGAAGCTACACATACGTGTAGCTAAGTTAGCTACACCGACGACTTAAAATACAGTGGGCCCACATTGTTTGGCTGATCCAAACCATTCATCTGATAGGCCCTCACATTGATAGGGTGTGCCCAAAAAATCAGCTCCATTGGATGATCCCAACCCTTCAAACTGTGGAGACAAAAATGGACAGATTTGTGAAGGTTTTTACACGTCCATTTTTGCCTCCACAAATCGTAGGGTTGGGATAATCCTATGGAGCTGATTTTCTGGGCACACCCTATCTATGTGAGGGCCCATCAAATGAATGGTTTGCATCACCCAAAAAATGTGGGGCCCACTGTATTTTAAGCCGTCGGTGTAGCTAAGTTAGCTACACGTATGTGTAGCTACATTTTTCTCATATATATATATGTAGAGAGAGAGAGAGAGAGAGAGAGAGAGAGAGAGAGAGAGAGAGAGAGAGAGAGAGAGAGAGAGAGAGAGAGAGAGAGAGAGAAGGGTTCTTGCTAATGTTAGCAGCTAGCTTAGATGCTAATGTTAGCAGCTAGCTTAGATGCTAACGTCAGCGTAAAACAAGGGTGGGCCACATTGTTGGGCTGATCCTAAGCATTCATTTGAAAGGCCCCATCATGGATGGGGTCTGTACCCAAAATCAGCTTCATTGGATCATCATGGGATGTCCATTTGTAGGGGTGAAAATGGACAGATAATGTTTGTCCACTAATCTGCCCATTTTTTCACCCCACAAATGGACACCCTAAGATGATCCAATGGAGCTGATTTTTTATGGACACCCTATCTATGAAAGGGCCTTCCAAATGAATGCTTTGGATCCCCCCAACAATGTGGGCCCACCTTGTTTCACGCTAATGTTAGCAGGTAAATATATATATATATATATATATATATCAATGCCACTACATCGAGAAAATTAACGAAATACCCTCGACTTGCTTGTGCGTCTCACACATTAGTCCACCAGGGTCCTGTATAATGCCACGATACAAGACATCTACACAACGTCACGCTTAACATTATTTTTTCTATGGTGTAGTGGGTTCTTGAATTTATGAGCAATTACCTTCCACACTTCCGTCTAGTTTCAATTACGAGGAATTTACTTCTGCTGTCTCAAGTTTTTCCTTTATAAATATTTTTATATTAAAATTGTGGATGATCTTTGACATGGTTTGTATCTTAATCTTGCATGGTGGAGGAATCATGGGCACACAATTGAACTATGGTGTGGTTCTTGTCCATGATTTCACAATTGGAGTCTGGGTTCCCTACCTCAGCTTTGTGTCCAATACGTTCAACATCATGACCTTTTAGCTTTTTTTTTTTGCTTATTGACTGCAATGTAGTTCACTATATCCCATTTTTAGTTTTTTTTCATGATTCACGTCATTGGCCAATATGCTTAGATGGATGTGCGGCCACATAAGGTTAGATCGAATTAAAAATGAAGACATCTTTAAAAAGGTGGGGGTGGCAGCAATTGAGGAGAAGATGAGAGAGCAACGCTTAAGATGGTTTGGGCATATCCAACGTAGGCCCTTTGAATTCTCCAATTACAAGAAGTGAAGCGTGCCAAGTTGATGGAGTAAAAAGAGGTAGGGGCAGACCGAAAACAACTTGGGTAGAAACAATGAGGAAAGACTTGAGGGCTAGGAACATAACAGAGACCATGACCTTGGATAGGATAGATGGAAGAAAATGATCCACGTAAACGAACCCAACTAGTGTCGGGATTAGACTTAGTCAATTTGAGCCGGGTAAATCCTTTCACCTTGTTCATGAAAATTTTCTAAAGGATTCATTGGCCGACCCCAACTAGTTTGGGACAAAGGCTTAGTTGAGTTGTATTCACATCATTGGCCAATTTATACCATTAATTTAGAAAACTATGGCTAGCTAAGGCATTTATTCAGTTCTTCTCTATGAGCTTGATTGGCCTTGTATGGCTAGTTTATGACATCTATCTCTTGTTTAAGGTGGTACGGTTGGAGTTTTGGTTTGTTTCTCTGTGTGCTTTGTTCATAGGGGTCATTTGAAACTTTAGCTGTGTAATGACTTATGAAGCACGGATATGGGTACGCGGTGCGGATACGTGGATATGTGATTTAAAAAAAAAATACGTTGGGGGTACGCTGAATATAATATATTTTTACATTTTATTATATATTTATAAAAAATTAAAAATTAAAGGCCCTGTTCGTTTGGGACTGTCCCAACTCCCAACCGAATGTGAGCCCCAAACAGATTATTGGACTCAAAATTAAACATAATTTCGATTCCAATAATCAGTTAATCAGTTTTGGGCTCTCAATCAGTTGTCAGTGTCACAATCTCAAATGAACAGGGCCTAAATGTAAGTTTAAGCCCAAATGTGAGCCCCAAATAGATCATTGGACTCGAAATTAAACATAATTTTGACTCCAATAATCAGTTTTGGGCTCTCAATCACTTGTCACATTCTAAAATGAACAGGGCCTAAATGTAATTTTGAGCCCAAATGTGAGCCCCAAACAATTTTGAATTGTTTGCAGTTTGGGTGCGTATCCGATACGAATCCAGGGAGTACCCGGGTGCACCCGCACCCAACACGCACCATACGGGTGCGTGGGGGAGAGTACCCATGCTTCCTTGGTAATGACCAAACATTGAATACTTTACAGTTGTCTGAACCAATCTATGAAAACCCAGATTTACAAAGGGTTACCCAAGCGAGACTATGAAATACAACAAAAGTAAAAAAAATATGATAAAATATTTTTAATTTCAATAGAGAAAGGAACCATTTTAATTGTTCTATACCTCTTCATGTTTATTTTTATCCTCTGGACCTTGGGTTATTGACTCAGGGGCCTCATACCATATGACTAGTAACCCCAATTTACTGTCTTCTTTAGAGTATTGTGTTTCTTCACCTCATAGTGCAACATTAACATATGAGTCCACATCTCAGGTATCTAAGATTGGACAAGCCCAACCCACTTCTGATCTCACGTTATCATTTGTTTTATGTGTTCCAAAATTTCCGTTTAATTTACTTTCTGTTAGCCATCTAACTGAATCTCTTGACTGCTCTGTATCTTTCTTTCCTTCTTATTGTGTCATGCATTACCTTAACATACAGAGGACGATTGATGGCGGGCATGAATCTGGGAGTCTCTTCTACCTAAGCGTGGGTAGTGCAACTCTTTAGAGTACTTCATCCTATTTGTGGCATTGTCAGCTTGGTTATCTCTCTGCAGAGAAGTTGAAGCCCTCCATTACTAGTTCCGTTCCTCCTACAGAGTGTCAGCCGTGTCAATTTGGGAAACACCGTAGGGTGTCCTTCCCTTCTAGGGTTATGAGCCGAGAGTCTGGTCTTTTTCACGTAGTTCATTCCAATATTTAGTAGTCCATTGAGTTACATTAGCGTAGTCTAGTTTTTTCTCATTATTGTAACCCTATTCATGTTTATATATAGAGAGAGATTCTGTCCGAATGTTAAGTCTTACAGTTCTCCTTCCTCCTTATTCTTTCTCTTGCTCTCTCTCACTTTTTCACAATCCAAGCATGTGCACACTTATGCAAACTTTAGATAGCCATTATCTACTTTAAATCCGTATTTGACTCCTTTTGAGCAACATAACCGGGAGGTTAATTTATTTAAACTTCTTGTAAGTCACCATGATGAAATCTATTTTTAACAACTAATTGCCACAATAGCCAATCTTTATTGGAGGTTGGAGGCAATAGAGATAATGATAAATTGAGTCAAGCTTTGCAACGAGAGGTAACGTTCTGAGTAATCAATACTCAAATGTCAACTCAACTTTAGAAACTATATATGTTCAAAGTTCTAGTGATCTTCACCTGGTTTCTATATGTTCAAAATTCTATTGATCGTCACCTGCAATTCTTCCGGCGACATTAATGATTATTTTGTTGTCTCTTTTCGTAAATAAAATTGGCTACATGCGTATGTAAAGAAAGTTGCAAGGAATTTTGAATGTCACGATCTTGTTTTTAAACTTATTAAACCCTTTTCTTTTCCTGCTGCCTAATTTCAATTTTATATTTTAGCCCCCACATAATTTTATTCGCTAGAGTTGATTTTGTTTGGTTGATATTGATAAGTTTATTTAGATTGCCTAATTGATTGAGGTAATAATAGGCAAGAGTTCTGCCAATGTTGGTTATTTCATATGTTAGAAGAAGAAACTGGTTATCTTTTATGAACCCTTATTTATGTTTGTAAATGTTTTTGACCTTGCTACAGTTTTGTCAGTCGCCTTAACTTATTGCTAAGAAGTTTGAATAATGAAATTCAGGAAAGTAAATTGAATAAAGACGGCTTTTTAAAGTGGTTCTCAAGTAATCAATTGGACATTGACTCAGGGAAAGTTGTGGTAAGGCATGTTTTTTATATACTTGTTTAAATTTTGAATATATGCCATAAGGAAATGGTTCATAAAACTTGTTTGACTTCTCCGTTCTGTTCTTCACATTGCAGGTAAAGCCAACGAGAGCAGGATCAAGTATTGGTGTTACTGTTGCTTATGGTGTTGATGATTCCATTAAAAAAGCTAATGATATTATTTCTGAGGTATTTTCGTTTCATGGATAATTTTTTGGATTAATATTGGAAAACCAAGAGATGCTGAACACTCACTTTATATTAATATTTTTTCTCTACGGTTGAAATTTGACAGGGAATCGATGATAAAGTCCTGGTCGAGCTTTTTCTTGATGGAGGCAGTGAATTTACAGCCATTGTCCTTGATGTGGGATCTGGTTCTGATTGCCAACCTGTGGTTCTCCTCCCAACTGAGGTGGTTGCTTTATCAATTTGTGTGCCTATAATTTATTCTATTGTAATGCTTTTAGCTCTATATCTGTTTTCTTTTTTTTGGTAGGTAAGCTAGCTTGAAATCTCTTATATTTAGTGTGAGTCTATCGTCATGCGGTCAAAATGTAGTTACATATACATTATTATTATGAAGGTAATGCACTTTTAGCATTGAACTTGATTTAAATTCTATTGTGCCGAATTTGAATAAACGTGCAATACTTAACATATTTTTTAATTGATATAGATCTTAAATTCCATTCGATCATACGAACATGAAACATTTTATTGAGAAGAATAAGAAAGACCGTGAACAAAACAAATAATAAAATACTCATGGGTTATGCTATCGGTTTTGCAGTACTTATCAAACAGCTCAAAATCTGATACATGTCAGACTGTCACCTGAGATAAACATGTACTGATACATATCAAATCCTAATACGCACATCATGTTCTATCTTGCTGAACTGAAAAACCGAGAAATCTTGATATTGATTTGTTACATTAAACTTTGAATCCAGTAAGTGTAAAATTGCTAAAAGGAATTTTGGTCGAAAATAATGACATGGAAGGAATTCCTCGGGATTTCCTTTCGGTGGGGATGGAAACAGAAACATTTCGGTCGTTTCAGGGAAATTTAAAACCAGGCCTACACATTCCATGAGTATGATTTGTAAATCTTTTGAAGCTGGAGTCAACAACTCGTGGTTATAATAGTTCCATTATAATATTTCAGGGAGACCAAAGTTATTATGATTACTTTGGATTGTCTTATACTTGATTACCATTGCAACGCATACTATGACAAAGGTTGCGCCGGAGGGCTTCTCCAATGCCTGAATAAATTATAAATGAATAAAATAAATTAAAAAGAGTGGCTTACAATGGGTAGCTATCTATACTAAAAACTATGCTTCATTTCTTTGTTTTTTAGGGCATAGGAAAAGTATAGATTTGAAGGACAGATCACAACAAGCGAAGACATATGTGCAACGAGAAGAAAATTGAAGTGGGCTGGATCTAGCGATGAAAGACGGTGAGAATGAAGGCATAATAATTTTGCTATTTGTTGGACACATAAGAAGGGTAAATATGCCTCAAGAGTTTGGAATTCAAAGCATAATCTTGATTCCCCTATCTTTGAGAGCATAGTTGATTGTTTTGAGCAATTGGTACTGGTACCATGGATACATGTTACATCATGTTGCTAGTGCATGGTACATACTTTCAGATGGGTGGTGTTTAGATTTGGTTTTGTTACTTTCATTAGGAACTGATATTTATATTGATAGTAGGGTCCCTTGCGCCCTCTCCCCCATAGTATGACTATGAGATGCAGCAGACTTTGTCTCCTATATCTATCTTTGTTCTTTATGTGATGACATTATCATGCTGATTGTTTTGCTAAAGAACAAGATGACTTTAGCTCTTTTAGTAGTTAGTGTGGTTGTCATGATGCTATTTGAAACAATACAATACTTCGGAGAGCTTGAAAGCATTCTAATATGTTCAATGTGATTTATATAACATGTGTGATGCTTTAGGCACAAAAGGATGATATATTTCCTCTTGTTTAATTAATACCATCTGAGTGGGGTCTAAATAGAAACAACCGCTTATTTTGAACTAAATGAAAATAAATAAATAAATGATCTGTCAAGAGAATAAAAGAATAAAAAGGTAATTTTTCCCAAGATGCGAAATTTATTTCTGGCATCCCCCAAGTGTAGACAAGTATGGGGGATGTTATGCAGTGGTTTAACAATGGTTATGCTACAGATTTTAGGTTTGCTAAATTATTTACCATTTCCATTAATCCATTTACATTGCAATTTCCTTTTCATTTAAAACAATTGAATTGGATCTATTGGGAATGGTTTAATATAGTTCCTTGAATGCTTATGACTTATTCTATAACATCCGTTACCAGGTAGAACTTCAATTCCATGGGAATAATGAAGTTAGAGAGGAGGATGCTATATTCAATTACCGAAGGAAGTATCTTCCAACACAACAGGTCTGAAAAATGGTCCATTGCTAGATTTAATCTTTTTCTTCTTCTTCAAAAATAATGTTCCATTACTATTGACATTTTGAGATTAATGTGGTCAAGTACATTCTATTTCTTAGGCATTTCTAACTGTTGAACTTTTAGTATTTATTTATCTATGAAATTTGATGACCTTATTTTACTTGGAGTAGTTGAAAACTGTTTCTTGGACCAAGAATGATACAATTTTAGGACCATCACCAATTTGTACTCAGTGCAATAATTTAATATTTAATTTAATAGTTTTGAATGAAAAATAGATAACTACTCATTTTATTCTTATTTTTGATTTTTATATTTTTAATACTTTCCTCATATATATATATATATATATATATATATATATATATATATGAGAAAACGGTTCCTACACATATGTGTAGAGAGTTCTCTACACACTAGCTTAAAATACAGTGGGGGCCCACATTGTTTGGGTGATCCAAGCCATCCATTTTAAAGGCCCTCACATAGATAGGGTGTCTACAAAAAATCAGATCCATAGGATCATCCCAACCCTACGATTTGTGGAGGTAAAATGGATGTCTTTAAACCTTCACAAATTAGTCCATTTTTTGCCTCCACAGTTCAAATGGTTAGGATGATCCTATGCTATCTATGTGAGGGCCTTAAAAATGAATGGTTTGGATCACCAAAATAATGTGGCCCCCACTGTATTTTAAGCTAGTGTGTAGATAACTTATCTACACATATGGTGTCCACAAAAAATCAGATCCATAGGATCATCCTAACCATTCGAACTGTGGAGGCAAAAAATGGACTAATTTGTAAAGGTTTAAAGACATCCATTTTACCTCCACAAATCGTAGGGTTGGGATGATCCTATGGATCTGATTTTTTGTAGACACCCTATCTATGTGAGGGCCTTTAAAATGGATGGCTTGGATCACCCAAACAATGTGGGCCCCCACTGTATTTTAAGCTAGTGTGTAGAGAACTCTCTACACATATGTGTAGGAACTGTTTTCTCTCTCTCTCTCTCTCTCTCTCTCTCTCTCTCTCTATATATATATATATATATATATATATATATATATATATATATATATATATAAATCTTTTTTTTTAACGATTTACGATTCAATACGATTCGAACCCTATTGCGATTTACAATCGATTCCGATTTTCAGAACCTTGCGTGTGGTGACTACTTTTGACCATAGATAGATCGCAGTAGTCGACACACCTTCCCATTCAGCCATGAAGCATAGATCTAGGAGTAGGAGTCATATACACTTTTTCTAAAAAGGTTTCATGAAGGAAGGCACTATTCATATCTAACCGGTGAAGATGCCAACCCTGGTTGGTGGCAATAAAAAGGATCCGAATAGATTCCAACTTTTCCACAGGAGCAAATGTTGGACTATAATCAAAGCTAAAACTTTGGGTGAATCCTCAAGCCACAAGGCATGCCTTATATCTCCTTATATCTCTCAAGTGTCAACACTACTATCCGATCTGTATTCCAAAACAATGATCCATCGAGAACCCACAAGTTTCTCTCTAGGAGGGAGAGAAACTAGATCCGAAGCATGATTTCCCTAAACAACCTCCATCTCCTGCATAATAGCATCCTTCTATACATGGTGACTTCGTGCCACATGAATGGTCCGAGTAATGGATATAGAGTTGACCGCAATAAGAAATGCCCTGTAAGGAGAAACAAACTAATATGGCACATACTTGATAAGCGGATGTGCAGTAACACAACTGCATGCGACTTATGAAGAGCAACAGGAAGATCAAGGTCAGCAATAGCGGAGGGATCAATAACACCAATGTGCAAACCCTTACTTAGAGCTTTGGGAATATCAAGATCACCGACAACAGAGGGAACTGGAACACCAGTAGGGATGAAGATATTCCAGGACGAGCATCATCCAAGGAAGACTGTGGTGGAGTCATGAGGAAGGATCATGCTGTCTGTGGTGAACACAAGTGACATAGCATAGTTTTAAATTTCCATCGAAACCAACATGAAACGACCAAAATGTTTTCTTTTCCATTCCCACCAAAACAAATATTGAAACTAAAACGTATAGCGAAACCAAATTAGGTGAGAACATTTGATGAAACTTTGTAATAATATAAGGTACTTTGTCTCTTGTCTTCTTAATGTATTGTCAACCAAGTAATACGAGTATAATCATCAGTAAATTTAATGAAATAGCGATATTCATCGACAGAGACAATAGGAGAGAGAGTCCATGCATCAGAATTTAAAACATCAAATGAACGTAAACTTCTATTCGTACATGCAGAATATGATGATCTACCATGTTTAGCCAATTGAAAAACTTCACATTGATTGTACTGACCTAGAAGAAACAAATTTCAATAACTTTGGAAACAAAACACTTAAAGATCGAAAAGAAACATTCCTCGACCTATCATGCCATAACCTAATTTGTGCAACAACCTGATTTCTACGACTACTAGTCTGAAAGCAGCTGGAGATCCAATGTCCAAAATGTAGAGCCCTACAACCTAACGACCACCAACAATCGTTTGCATCATCAGCAGGTTCTCAAAAACACAGTGGACAGGGAAAATAATTATGTTGCAATTGAGACTCTTGGTAAGATTACTTACAGACAATTGTGACTGCTTCACATAGTAAGTAGAAGCTGTACCTGATTGGGCAAATGGCGAAGAGGCCTGGCTATCTATCTGAATTATCAGGCCGTGGAAGCGCTCCATTTCTACAAATGTCAAACTTTATGATGGAGTGGAGCCTGGAAGAGTCGTTGGTGTGACTTGGGAAGAGGACCCATATTGTGAAGTCATAGCAACATTGCCTAAAGAAGGCCTCTCTCTACTTGGGCTTGAAATGAGGTGGATGGTCATGTAAATCCCAACAAGTCTCTCTTGTGTGATCAAGGTTTTAAATTTCAGTTTCGGCATCGGTTTTGGTCGCGACAGGACAAAAATAGAATCGTTTTGATTCTAGTGGAAATCCTATAAAATCATAGAAACATATGCAAATGATAGAATTTAAAGATGAAACTTCAGGAAATTCTAGAATAAGCACTTAGAGAGCATCACCTAAGCAAGACAACCATTCACTTTAAAAACGGTTAGAAACGGAGAATCAGGTAAAGAGAGGAAGAAGAGGAATGGAGAGATGGAGAGTCTCCACTTAGGAGCTCCCACATAATATGATGTATATATAGGCCCAACAAGGCAACATGTGTACAAAGACTACAATACCCCTCTACATACAAGTAATACCTAAACTACCCTTTACACTCATCAACACTCCCCCCAAGCTAGAGTGTATATTCTATGGAACTCCAGCTTGCTACAAAGAAAACTACAACAAACAACCAAAAAATACCCATACTACAAAAAGCATAATAGCTAGCTTGGTACAACACTCCCCCTCAAGTTGGTGTCGTGAATACATAATGAAAAACATAATAAAAATAGCAATGGCCAAAGTGAGTGCAACAGCGAGATCAACAACCATCAGAAAAGAACAGCCCCCCCCTGATCAGCACTACGGCGAGAGTGATCACAACACGGCCTCCCCTGAATCAAAGCACGGCTAACAAATCCGCATACCATCGAGCAATAGAGGCGCCTTAGCAGGAAACAACAACGATCCATCGATCAAAATAGGCACTCCAAAGGCGCGCACACGAGCAACGTCGAAATATCACGAGTAGTGACATCAATCGAGCAGCACAACACCAATAGAAGAAGAATAACCACCAAAAAAGTAATTGAAACCAACCAAAGGCGGAGAACACGTCGCCTGAAGAGACAACCAACCAACGACGGGGGACACCGTCGTCTGGAGAGACAAGGCCAACGGCGGACAGCACGTCGCTTGCAGAGATAACCAACCAATGACGGGGGACACCGTTGTCTGGAGAGACAAGGCCGATGGCGGACAACACGTCGCCTGAAGAGATAATCAACCAACAACGAGGGGCACCATCGTCTGGAGAGACAAAGCCAACGGCAGACAGCACGTCGCCTGAAGAGAGAACCAACCAACGATGGGGGACACCATCGTCTGGAGAGACAAGGCCGACGGTGGAGCAACACGTCGCCTGAAGAGATAAGTACCATTTTTTTTTTCAAATCATAATATGCATCAATGCCATGTAAGTTTCAAGTCTACTCCATGTTCGTATGGCCTGATGATGTCACTAATGCGTTGGACAATCAAGGGCATTGATTCTTTTGGAGAATGTGTCCCTTGCTTTGATACCAAGCTGGAGTTGTTGGAGTTTATAGCAGAGGGAGATAGGAGAGAAGAGGAGAGAGAAGAGAGGAGAGAGAGAAGAGATGTATTGAATGGAATAGTTCTCTCTCCGCGCTATTCTTGTTTAGTAATGACAAAACCCTATATGACATGGAAAAGACATAAATACACCCTTAATAAAATCTTATTCCCATACAAGAAATAACTCTTATTTCCTACACTTATCATTTGCCTAGGTTCCCTTTTGGTAATGATAGTCGCAATGTTAATTGATGTGACTTTTTGTACCTTCCATACTCTATTTAGTAGCTCAATTATATATGAAGTCATCTAAAGCTAATAATAATTCTTTAAATTATTTCGCTGTCTTCTCCATATTTGCAACAGTGGCTATTGGCATTCATAATAGCGTACTATTAAAAATCCACGTCATGTTGGCTGTTTTTATTAATTTTTTTCACTGGAACTTTTTTTACAGGTTTCATTGTCTTCTCCATATTTGCAACCGTGGCTATTGGCATTCATAATAGTGTACTATTAAAAACCCACTCATCTCATGTTGGCTGTTTTTTTTATTAATTTTGTCAGTGGAACCTTTTTCACAGGTCACTTATCACACACCTCCGCGTTTCCCTACTGACATAATTGAGTGCATAAGAAGAGGAGCATCATTGTTATTTCAAAGATTTGGTCTACGTGACTTTGCTCGGATTGATGGTTGGTTTTTCCCTTCTCCAACTCATACATTGTCATCCATGGAAAATTATAATAAGTTTGGATCTACTGAATCCGGTGCGATTGTTTTTACTGACATCAACCTGGTAAGCTCCAAGATTTGTATTATTCACAACTGAGTGGTACTCTAGTTATATTAGTGTTTTTGTTTCTTTCCGTGAATTAGTATGCTGGTTGTAACTTTTCATATGCAGACCTTGTTTGATTTTGCCTTTCTTGGAGTTAGATAAGTGGGATGGAGCAGACCAGCTTTTTATTTCAACAAGCTTCGAAGGTATTTTATGTTCTATTATTTGCTGTATAAAGTTTTAGATCTTGGTTGAGGTTCCTACTGATGTAATTATGGTGGTCAATGGTCTACTTTCGTAAATAATGCTCCTAGAAAGCAGCTGATCTTGTCATAATCTATTATCTTTACTGAGATGATACTTGAACTCCGAAGCAGTTATGCAATTCTAGAAATACAACATCCCAAAACTTCTTTGTAGTAATTTCTATGCATTGTTTTGTTATTGTATGAGGCTCACTAAAAATTTCTAATCACAAAATTTTGATACATGGGAATAAATATCCGTGCACTGAATGCCAAAGTTCTATTGGGAATTGGGGCTGACTTTCATTGGAGGAAGCTTTGGGTAGATTGCTTTTGGGTATGTTTCGATTTCTGTTTGTTTGTAGAGATGTAATTACAGGCACTTTCAAAAACTGTAAGGCTATTTGATTGCGGGATAATTTTTCATGGATAATATCTTATCTTGGATCACAATCTATTTCAAGATAGGTGTTCTGGATAACCTTTATCAGATGTTCAATACTTGTATCCCTAAAATTGTAATGTCCCCAAATTTTGTCACAGACCGCGGGGCTTGCACTTGATGCTGTGTGTGAATGCCGGGGTGTGATGTATGGAAGCGCCCCCAGCCACCACGACCTCTTATACATTTAAATACACCAGATATGAGGACGGGAAGCACCTTTTTTTGACCTTTTCTCATATCAAAATTGGATTACAGCTACAGTCACTGTATTTTCTCCTAGGGCAGAGTGTTACGTAGAGAGTCTTGAAATCAATGCATCGAGTATTGAGCTTCATCTCCGGCAGTGAGTTGGTGACAAACAAGATTTGCTACATTTTTCCAATTTTTGTCCAGATCGGCTATTGGGATATTATCTAGATCCGCCACTTTCTCCATTCGTGCCTATTATCCAGATCTTCTGTATTCACCATGCCGAAGGAAGTTTGTTTGCGAAGGACTTGATTTTATGTGGTGCATTTTGGTGTTGGCTACTAATAATAAAACTGGATATTTTCCTCCATTTAACTGTTGTTGAAGTTTCTGATTTGTTATTGCTTAGTCCTTGGTAAGAGGAAAACATTTGATCTTCAAACAATGAGAATAAGTGCAATTCCATCATTTCACATCCACCATGAACCTATCATCTCCATTAATCATCCACAAAATTACACACTTTCAAAATTTAGCAAAAGAGTTTTACTTACAACTACTTAGTTTAGTAAGAACAAAAAAGAAAACCAAATTGTTTTGCTGACGTAGATTAACCCTAACAAATTTAAAGCAAATCTTAAGGGACTGTATGGATACGTGGATTTTAGAATCCCGGTTTTAGTTTGAAAGCAGTGTAAAAGAGGGGTGAGAAATCAAACAACGACGGACGGTCTCCTTCACTAAAATCTTAGATATCAATTGTTTTCTTGGATTTTAAGTAAGAAATCCACGATTTAGAAATCTCTCCACCATCCCGAGATTTCTAAAACCTGGACACATGGGACCATCTTCTACTCTCTCGCTCGACTAAAAGAGGGGCGAGAAATAAGAAAACGACAGACGGTCTCTTTCTCTCATCTCCCATCCAGGATTATGAGGAAATCCAAGATTTTAAAATCCTTGTATCCAAACAGGCCCTCAGGGTTAATAATTTATATCTCACCTTATTGTTGGTCCAGTTTAGTAGAACAGAAAGGAAAACCTAAAAATTTTAGAGACATAAATTAACCTGTTGGTCCAGTTTTACGAGCAGAAAGGAAAACCTAAAAATTTTAGAGACGTAAATTAACACTACCAAATTTAAATCAAATCACTAAGGCTAGTAATTTATAACTCACCTTATTGTTGGTCCCCTTACTGAAACTACTCAATTTCTTCGTCTCTACTTCTTTCTCCTAGCAAAATTTTCTCTTGTTTATACTCTCTCTGGCAAACCTCCTTTTGTTCTATTTCTTTTTTCTCTTTTTTTTGGACCCCTCTCTTCTCTTCCTTTTGTTTCTCTTCTTTTCTTTATCTTGTCTAATTCCATTTTAGCCAGCTATTTTATTTAATCACACCCTTTAAATTTGAATCTTAATTTAATTAAAATTTAGTCAAAACAGTCTTAACTAAACAATTGAATTATGTGAAGGTGTTTACCTCTCCCTTATATATATATATATATATATATATATATATATATATATATAAGAAAAGGGTTATCTGCTCTCGAGCACAGAAAAAGGGGGGGGGGAGGGGTGATCCAAACCATTCATTTGGAAGGCCCCATCATGGATGGGGGGGGGCCTACCAAAAATCAGCTCCATTGGATCACCATAGGGTGTCCATTTGTGGGGCCAAAAATGGACAAATACTGTTTGTCCACAAATCTGTCCATTTTTGGCCCCACAAATGGACACCCTAAGGTGATCCAATGGAGCTGAATTTTGGTGGACACCCTATCCATGAAAGGGCCCATCAAATGAATGCTTTGGATCCCATCAAAAATGTGGCCCCACCCTGTTTCTGTGCTCGAGCGCAGATACGCTTATCTGCGCTCGAGCGTAGAAACCATTTCTCTCTCTCTCTCTCTCTCTCTATATATATATATATATATATATATATATTCACGTACATACACATACATATACACATACATATACATATACATGCGCGCGCACACACACATATACATATACATAAGGAAAGTTTTTCTCAGAAGGCATTTCTTAAGTGTCAAGCACATCTAAATTCATATGTACACTATAATATTGAATGCAATATAAATACACAGCAGTCCCTACAAGTAAGGCCATTACAATGACTGTCAAAAGGAGTGTTTAGTTCTATGTGCAAGTTCACACTAGATATTTTTCTATGTTCAATTGTAAAATACCTACCAAGTTGAAGAGAAAGTTTTATAAGACAGCTGTGAGGCCAGCCATGTTGTATGGCTCAGACTGTTGGGCCACCAAGCAGCAGCATGTGCATATGATGAGTGTAGCGGAGATGCGAATGCTTAGATGGATGTGCGGCCACACATGGTTAGATTGAATTAAAAATGAAGACATCCGTAAAAAGGTGGGGGTGGCATCAATTGAGGAGAAGATGAAAGAGCTCCGCTTAAGATGGTTTGGGCATATCCAACGTAGGCCTTTGGATGCTCCAGTGAGAAGAAGTGACTCGTGCCAAGTTGATGGAGTAAAAAGAGGTAGGGGCAAACTGGGTAGAAACAGTGAGGAGAGACTTGAGGGCTAGGAACATAAAAGAGAACATGACCTTGGATAGGATAGAATGGAAGAAAATGATCCATGTAGACGAACCCAACTAGTGTCAGGATTAGACTTAGTCAATTTGAGCCGGGTAGATTCTTTCACCTTCTTCATGAAAATTTTCTAAAGGATTCATTAGCCGACCCCAACTAGTTTGGGACAAAGGCTTAGTTGAGTTGAGTTGAGTTGAGTAAATAGTTATATATGGTGATGATATTTGGTATCTAATTTCGTCCAATTTTATAAGGACTTTCTACTATGTAGACAAATTCGATCTAGAAATAAGGGGAACTAACAATATAGAATTTTAATGGTGAACTTTTCCTCCTACAGTTTCTTAACATATCCTTGCGCTTTTTCAACAATTATGAGGAATCATTGCATCTTTTACAAAAACAATGTTGGAACTTTTTATGACCTAATTTATGATGGGCATACAGCACAATGCTCTACTTAGTTGTTAACGTTTTATATCTATTCTGTTTTATTGAATTATTTTGCTTGGAAATAGTACGTGAGTGCTAATGTCTTCTTTGTTGACCTTGTTCTTCTGATACTCGGGGTTGGATAGTTTTAATTAGTGTACATAAATCTATCTTTATAAAATGTTCATTTCATAATTAAGTGTAATCCATCTATTTTAGAAACTAGTCTTGTGCTTTAATTTGGAATCTTTATATGTATGTTTCCATATCATATGCGTATTGTCATGAAAATCTATTTGTGGTTTCTTATTTCATTCTCGGTTTTGTATTTCAATTAGCCATTTTAATGACACTGTGATTTTATCAAGTGATTTTTTGTGGTGATGTCCAGGTTGGATTCTCTCATTCTAACATCCTCAGAACCATTATCCAGCGTGCTTGCTCACGTTTTCCAGCTCTCATATCATACGATAATGCATGGAATGGTTCATCTAGAAGATTGAAATCTACACAGCAAACTAAAGCTGTCTCCAAATGCAGAGATGTTCAAAAAGTTTTTGTCATTTTTGGAGGAGAAACTTCGGAGCGCCAAGTATCTCTGATGAGTGGAACAAATGTTTGGCTTAACTTGCAAGCTTTTGATGATGTAAGCGTAAAATACCGATATATAATAGAGATCATATCTTTCCAATTGCATTTGCTTGGTACTAATGAACTTGTTGACTAATACACTTTTAGAGCTAAGAAAAAGAAACAATTCTCTTCCATCGACTATTCTATTTTACGAAGTTGTGAATTTTTTATTTAATAGATAGGGTGGGGTTTGTTCGTAGAACTTGATAACGCTTTTGATGATACTAATCGGAGGTTTGTTCGTAGAATCCGAACATCAGAGGTAAGAGTAGCTATGAAAAATATGAAATTAGGTAAGGCTAGGGGGCCTGCCGATATTCCTATTGAGACTTGGAGATGCTTGGGTGATGTGGGTTTGGTTTGGTTAACTAGATTCTTTAACAATATTTTGAAGACTAAGAAGATGCCTATGAGTGGAGGAAGAGTACATTAGTACCTATCTCCGAAGCACGGGTACTCTCCCGGGGGTCCGTACCCGTACCCCACACGTATGGGGTGCGGGTACGTTCGGGTACGCCCCGGGTACGTCCCGGGTGCGCACCCCTCTTTTTTAAAAAAAAAACCAAAATTTTCTGTTGTGGGTGCGTGTCGGGTGCGTCGTGGGTGCGCACCCACGCGTGCCCGACACGTTTGGGTGGGTTTTTAAATAAAAAGGGGGGTGTTTGAATTAAAAAGGTGGGTTTTGAATTAAACAGGGGAGTGGCTTTATAACATATTGGGGGGGGGGGTTGTTTTGAAAACAAATAAAAGGAAAAAAAACGATCGATTTTCTGAAATACCCAAATCCTCTCTTCCTCTCTCAAAACGCTACCTAACCCATCTTCTCCGGTGATCCGACGAGGTCTCTCCACTCCGGCGAATCCCTCCCCTCCGACGGCCATTAAAGGTAACCCTCTCTCTCTCTCTGTGATTCTCTCTCTCTCTCTCCCCGTGCTCTCTCTCTCTCTCCTCTCTCTCAGCCTCTATCTCTCTCTCTCTGTTACTCTCTCTCTCTCTCTCCTCTCTCTCTCTCTGTTACTCTCTCTCTCTCTCTGTGATTCTCTCTCTCTCTCTCCTCGTGCTCTCTCTCTCTCTCAGCCTCTATCTCTCTCTCTCTGTTACTCTCTCTCTCTCTGTTTCCCTCTCTCTCTGTGCCTTTATCTCTCTGTGCCTCTATCTCTCTCTCTCTCTCAGCCTCTCTCCTCTCTGTGTTTCTCTCTCTCCCTCTGTATCTCTTTCTCTCTCTGTTTTTTTTTTGGATTTTGTCAATCGATTTTGAGTCCAAAACAGATTATTGAGTCCAAAAATCTGCTTTGGATTCACAATCTGTTCTCAAAATCCAAAAGTCAAAACAAACAGGGCCCAATAATCATTAATCTGTTTTGGATTTTGAGAACATTTTTTGGATTTTGTCAATCGATTTTGAGCCCAAAACAGATTATTGGGCCCTGTTTGTTTTGGATTTTAAGAATATTTTTTGGATTTTGTCAATCGATTTTGAGTCCAAAACAGATTAATGATTATTGGGCCCTGTTTGTTTCGACTTTTGGATTTTGAGAACAGATTGTGAATCCAAAGCAGATTTTTGGACTCACAATCTGTTGAATCTAATTTTGAGTCCAAGAATCAGCTTCGGACTCACAATCTGTTCTCAAAATCCAAATCTGATTTTTGGGTGCAATACATGTTGGCTGTTGAGAGTCCTAAACTAAGTTTTGGGTGCAATACCTGTTGGCTGTTGAGAGTTCAAAACTTATTTTTGGGTGCAAATACCTGTTGTCTGTTACTCTGTTGAGACTTGAGAGTCCAAAACTGATTTTTGGATGCAATACGCCAATACCTGAGTGTTGAGACTTGAGACTTGAGAGTCTAAAATTGCTTCATTATAAATTTATAATTGCATTGCATTGAATTGCCATTTGCCATTTGCCATTTGCCACTTGCCTTTTGAATTTATATGGGTATGTTTGGTTGTGTATACAATTGTTTAATTTACATGGGTATGTTTGGTTGTGTATACAAATTTACAATTGGTGTTGCCTTGTAAGTTGTAACCTTGTTTGTTTCAATTTGTGTAATTGAGAATTAGAGTTCCTTGTTTTTTTGGGTTGCAACGTTGCGTACTAAAATTGTTTTTGTTGTTTAATAGATTTTAGAATGTCTGCATCCGGTGCTAGTAGCGCCGCCCAAGCCGCACATACGTCTTCTACTGATGAAGATTTGTCGAAGCCTTTATGGAAGCATGTCTCTAGATTTGATAAAGATCCTAAGGGTGGAGGGAATGTGAGGTGGCAATGCAATTTTTGCAGTAAGAGTTTTAGTAGCTCCTACACAAGGGTTAGGGCGCACTTGTTGAAGATAGCGGGACAAGGAATCGGACCATGTCCCAAAGTGAAAGCAAGTGATCTACTTGCAATGCAAAGGTTTGAGGAAGAATGCAAAGAGATTATGAAGCAAAATGCTCCCAAGAAAGTGCCATTGCCGCCATCGTCGAGTACTGGATCATTAAGTTGAACAAGTATGTTTGTGGCTCCAAGTTATGATTTGAAGAAGAGAAAGACAAGTGGAAACGTGAGTGCACTTGAAAAAGCTTTCAACATGGCGGCCCGTGATCAACTACATGCCGAGATTGCTAGGATGTTTTACTCCGGTGGCTTGCCCTTTCACCTAGCAAGAAACCCATACTATGCTAGTTCCTACACTTTTGCCGCCAACAATGCACTTTCGGGGTATTTGCCTCCGGGGTACAACTTGCTTAGGACAACTCTACTTCAAAGAGAGAGGCTAATATTGATAGGTTGTTGCAACCTATTAGAGACACGTGGAGGGAGAAAGGCGTGAGCATTGTTAGTGATGGATGGAGCGACTCACAGAGGAGGCCTCTCATTAACTTCATGGCGGTATCGGAAGGTAGAGCTATGTTTCTTAAGGCGATAGATTGTTCGGGGGAGACAAAAGACAAGCATTTCATTGCTAACTTATTGAAGGAAGTCATTAATGAGGTTGGACATGATAAGGTTGTCCAGGTAGTTACCGATAATGCTCCAAATTGCAAGGCGGCCGGACAACTTGTTGAAGCTCAATTTCCTTCCATATTTTGGACCCCATGTGTGGTGCACACACTCATTCTTGCTTTGAAGAACATTTGTGCGGCAAAGAATGTGGAAGTAAATCAAATTGCCTATGGAGAATGTAGTTGGATCTCGGATATTGCGGGAGATGTCATGCTAGTGAAGAATTTCATCATGAATCATTCGATGAGATTGGCCATATTCAACGACTTCAATAGTTTGAAGTTGCTTTCCGTTGCCGAGACTCGCTTTGCGAGTGTTATTGTGATGCTTAAGAGATTTAAACTCTTAAAGCAAGGTCTACAATCGATGGTGATTAGTGACAAATGGAATTGCTATCGAGATGATGATGTAGGAAAAGCAAAGTTTGTGAAAGAGAAGGTGTTGGATGACATTTGGTGGGATTCTATCGATTACATACTCTCTTTTACATCTCCTATGTATGACATGCTAAGAGAGTGACACGGATAAGCCTTGTCTTCATTTGGTTTATGATATGTGGGACACGATGATTGAGAAAGTGAAGACGGCAATCTATAGGAAGGAAGCAAAGAGAAAAGAAGAAGAGTCTAGCTTTTATGAAGTGGTGCAAGAAATTCTTTTTGATCGTTGGAACAAGAGCAACACTTCGCTTCATTGCTTGGCTCATTCATTGAATCCAAGGTTAGGTGACTTCAAATTTTATTTAGATTAATAGTTATGTTCATTGTGAACTTTATTTCTTACTTTTAACATGAAACTAAATTATTTTTTCTATTCTTGAAGGTATTACAGCGAAGAATGGCTTAGTGCCGGTTCAAATCGTGTTCCTCCACATAAGGATACAGAGATTTATGCAGAGAGGGTAAAGTGCCTCAAAAGGTACTTTCCCAATTCAGCAGATCGCACGAAGGCTAATGTGGAGTTTGCTCACTTCTCTATGAAGTCTGGATTATTCAATGACGTTGATTCCATCAATGACCGAGCTACTTTAGAGCCTCATGATTGGTGGGCTGTCCACGGTACGTGTGCTCCTATGCTTCAAAGCTTAGCTTTGAAGCTTCTTATGCAGCCTTCGTCTTCATCTTGTGCCGAGAGGAATTGGAGCACTTACTCCTTTGTGCATTCTTTGAGAAGGAACAAGATAACTCCACAACGGGCTCAGGACTTGGTTTTTGTTCATAGTAATCTTCGTCTTCTATCAAGACGATCTCCACAGTATGCACAGGGAGAGACGAGAATGTGGGACATAGGTGGAGATTCATTTGACTCTTTTGAGGATGTTGGGGTGCTTGAAGTTGCTAGCCTTTCACTCGATGAGCCGGATTTGGAAGCCGTTGTTTTTACCGATGATGTAGATGATGTTATTGGAGATGAGGCGACGGACATTGTATCTAATGAATGATTCGATCGTAACATCTTGTACTTAAAGTTGGAACTTATGAAATATGAAGTAATATTAGATTTTGCTATTTTGGTGATGTTAATTGTAATTTGATTGTTCTTTAATTGTTTTTAATTTTTATAAATATATAATAAAATAATAAAAAATATTATTATATTTAACGTACCTGAACGTACCCGCACCCGGGTTTTTTGGAAAATCACGTACCCGCGTACCTGTGTCGTGTCGTACCCGTACCCGTGCTTCTTAGGTACCTATGTATGATGGAGCAGTAACTAGTGTCAGAACCACGGATGGCACGCCTAGTGAGTTTCCAATTACAATAGGACTGCACCAAGGATCAGTTTTAAGCCCTTATCTTTTTACGCTAGTTATGGATGAGCTTACGGAGGGTATCCAGGATGAGGTGTCGTAGTGCATGTTATTTGCAGATGACATAGTATTAATCGACGAAACCAAAGCAGGAGTAAATGCTAAATTAGAGTTATGAAGAACTACTTTGGAATCTAAAGGTTTTAGACTGAGTAGGACTAAGACAGAATATATGGAATGCAACTTTAGTAATGTAAGGAGGCGGGACGAGGATGTAGTAAATATGTTTAGACAGGAGGTACTAAGAGGGATATCTTTCGCTATCTTGGTTCAATGCTACATAAGGAAGGAGAGATTAAAGAGGATGTTAACCATAGAAAAAGAGCAGGTTGGTTGAAGTGGAAGCTTGCCTCAGGAGTTCTGTGCGACCGTAAAATCCCGACCAAGTTGAAGGGAAAGTTTTATAAGACAGCTGTGAGGCCAGCCATGCTGTACGCACCAAGAATCAGCATGTGCATAAGATGCGTGTAGCGGAAATGCGAATGCTTAGATGGATGTGTGGCCACACAAGGCTAGATAGAATTAAAAATGAAGACATTCGTAAAAAGGTGGGAGTGGCTCCAATTGAGGAGAAGATGAGAGAGCATCGCTTAAGATGGTTTGGTCATATCCATCGTAGACCTTTGGATGCTCCGGTGAGAAGAGGCGACTCGTGCCAAATTGATGGAGTAAAAAGAGGCAAGGTTTTAAATTTCGGTTTCGGCTAAAATTTCGGGATTCGCCGAAACTGAAATTAAATTTGGTAGACCTTATCGAAATTCTGATTTTTTCTCCCGAAATTTCGACCGAAATTACCGAAATTTCGACCGAAATTACCGAAATTTCGACCGAAATTACCGAAATTTCGGCAAGGGCCCGTTTGGATGCCGAGAAGATTTTGATTTGGATTTCTCACATTTGCAGCCCTTTTTGCGTTGTGGTTTGGATCCGGATCAAATTCTTTGATTTCCAAATTAGCGACTGACAGTGAAAAATAATCAGATTTCCAAATATGCTGTGGAAATAAGTAATTCAAAATCCACAAATCTGGCAGTTTCCTTCACCCTCTTTGCTCCTCAACCTCTCCCCTCCAGCAGGAATTACCCCTTTCCCTCTCTGTCTCCCTCAACATGAGCTAGAGGATCTAATCATTCTGTATTCAAAAGTCAATTCCAAATCCAAATACAAAATATGAGGTGTCCAAACGGGCACTAATTTTGGTTGAAATTCCGTAAAGGAATAAAATATTAATATTCTATTCAAGTTTCGACTGAAATTTTTGAAATTTCCGAAATTTCGACCGAAATCTGGTACGTTTCAGGAATTTCGGTTTCGGTGTTGACCGAAATCTCGGATTTCAGTCGAAATTTAAAACCTTGAAAAGATGTAGGGGCAGACCGAAAACAACTTGGGTAGAAACATTGAGGAAAGACTTGATAGCTAGGAACATAACTTAGAACATGACCTTGGATAGAATAGAATGGAAGAAAATGATCCACGTAGAAGAATCCAACTAGAACCAGGATTAGAGCCGGGTAGATTCCTTTTACCTTCTTCATGAATTTTTTCTAGGATTCATTTAGCCGACCCCAACTAGTTTGGGACAAAGGCTTTGTTGAGTTGAGTTGAGAATAGATAGCGTGGGGTCTTCCGAGACCTCTTCACATGTATTTCGAATGAATGAATCTTTAAATTTTCGATCATCATTTCCTAATCAATCCTCCTTAAGATCTCTACAAGTGTATTTAGAATGAATGAATCTTTAAATTTTCGATCATCATTTTCCTAGTCAATTCTCTTTAGAGTTGGAGTTCCACAGGAAAGATACATTCTTGTAAGATAAAGGTGTCGTGTTTAGTCGTGAGTGCACCGAGCCGAACAATTTGGATCACCCACTCATGTTGGAGGCGTTGTACTGTCTCTGGTCCAAACTACTGTTGTGCGCTTGTGGGTTAATGGACTCTTTGGGACTTTTTTTTTTTCTGAATGGTACTCCATGCAAGTTATTCATTCAATAGAATCTTCTTTCTAGGCGATCTCTCCTTGAAAATATCATTAAATTTCTCCTCATGTATCGCATGCATCCTCCATCCTTCATGAATCATTCGAAAACATGGTTTCTTCATGGGCTTTGAATTCTCCAATTTCAAACTCCTCATCATTCCGCTAATTAGACTTAGTCACTCTGAAGTCAATGGTTTCTTGATCCTCAACTGAATGTGCTTCATCATTGATATGTTGATTTTTGTCCTGCAATTAACTTTAGGAGATACCAAGTATGCTTCATCATGGATATTCATGGATATTGACTGTTTGTCATCAGATTAACTTTCGAAAGGCCACGAGTTTATTTTTTTGAAAAGGATCAGTTTATATAGATATATTTTGCATCCATTTAGGGATCTTTAACTGTTCATGATATGATATCTTCTTAGGGCTTCTTATTTACCCATATTTTCTTATCTTTTTGTTTCAGAATGTTGGAATATGTAACTTGCCTAAGGGCATTCAGGACTCTGTACATCCCTTTATGTTTTAGTATAAAGATATGAGTCAGGGGGAGATAACCCTAACTCATTCTATTTTCTGTGTCTAAACTTTCGTCTAACATGGTATCAGAGCCTTAGGGTTTTCTGATCCCTAGGGTTCTCTATCAGCCTCCATCTTCTCCGCCACCCCCACCCCCACCCCCGTTGCTGCGAAACCCAACTCCGAGCCAAGTTTCATCCGAGGCATACCGGCACGCTGTCTTTTTCCTCCTGAGAAGGAGTCGTTCCCTTCGAGCCGAAGGCACCAGGCCCTCCCCGCGCAGCAACCCCTAAAACATTTTCCACAGGGTGGAAATTATTTTCCAAGGAAAATATTTTCTGACCCCCCCACACAAAATCACTTTCCTGGAAATACGTCTCCAGGGCTGTGTTTCGCCTCGCACAAGAATTTTTTTTTTCCAGCCCCCTATTCGTAGGTCTGCTGGTAAGCCTCACACCCCAAGTTTTTCAACCCCCATCATTTTTCCTCCTCTCCCTTTCATCCCTTGGTAAACCCTACCACTCTTTTCTCCTTGTTATTATGTGTTAGATCTTCATCTCTTACTCTTACCCTACTTTGATTCTCGTTTGTCTTTGCGGCTCCCCTCTGTGCCTCATGGCTTCCCTCTTGTCAAGCTTCGTCGATGCCCGTCATTCTTGGAGCCGCATCTAGCTTTCTTGGCGTATCCTAGTTTGCCCACCTATTTTGTTATCTCCTGTTATTCGTCTTGGTTTGGATTGTCTGTTTCTTTCTTGCTTGTTGTTATGGAGGAGGTACTTGACAATCCTTCCACAGGAGTGGCTTCTGGTGTTCGTCCGACACCATCTTTGGCTTCTTCTTCGTCATCATCTCTCTTTGTGGATGGATCATTCCCACATATCACTACTGTTAAGTTGGATGGGGCAAACTACGTTACTTGGAAAGCAGCCGTCGAGAAGTATCTTATTGCCCGTGGGAAAGCCCACGTCATTCGTCGTGATCCTCCTCCTACGACGGATCCCACCTTTGATCGATGGGAACTGAAGCTTGCTCTTGTTTGTACCCTTCTGTGGCAGAGTACGGCCCCTCACGTCTCTGGGCCCTTGATGCTTTTGCCTACTGCGAAACGGATCTGGGATCAGGTTACTCTTCTATACTCTAGCGTGGCAAACATTAGTCGGATTTGCTCTACCTATTCCGAGTGGATGCGTTCCCGCCGTGGTGATCTTCCTCTTGCCACCCATTACAGCCAATTCGTTGGCCTCTGTCAGCAGCTTGATGTTTACATGCCGCTTACCACGGATCTCACAGAGGCTGCCTGTCAGAGGGATCAGATCCGTGTTGTGCAGTACCTTGAGAGTTTGGGTCCAGAGTACATGCATCTTCGTCAGCAGATTATCGGTTCTGGCCTTATTCCTTCCCTTACTGAGGTTTACTCCCGCGTCCAGCAGTGCTCTCCTGGTGATCCAATGATATCTGTTCCTATTGATGGTTCTGCTCTCGCGACCTATGATGGCAGTACTCGCCCGCCTCGTGGTGGAGCCTCCTCTGGTCGTGGCCGTGGCCGTGCCGGCCGTGGTGGTGGTCGTTATGGTGGTGGACGTGGCCGTTCTTTTTGCACTCACTGTCAGCGCGAGGGACATTATATTGACCATTGCTATACCCTGCATCCCGAGCTTCGTCAGTCACGCTCGGCTCACATGGGTGCTACTACTGCTTCGGCTTCAGATTGCGCTCCCTCTGCTTCTGTTCCTGCACCAGCTGATTCCACCTATACATTATCCCGTGCCGATTATGAGGAGTTCCAGCGTCTGCGTCAGTTCTCGTCCTCCCTCTGCAGGTTTCGCCCAGCCAGGTAGTTCACCCACTACCCTTCTATCTAGCTCAGGGTCATGGATCATTGACTCTGGCGCATCCAATCACCTGACTGGTAACTCTTCTCAGCTTCATTCTTTTCGCTCTTTCTCGTCTCCCTCTCAGTGTATCACCCTTGCTGATGGGTCCACTATACCTATCACCGGTGTTGGTCATATCTCCCCTCATCCTGCTCTTACCTTATCTTCTGTTTTATGTGTACCAAAATCACCATTTAGTTTACTTTCAGTTAGCCAAATTACTAAATCTCTTCACTGTTCTGTCTCATTTTTCCCATCTTACTTTTTATTTCAGGATCTCCCGACTGGGAAGACGATTGGAACGGGTCGTGAGGTAGATGGACTCTATCGTCTTGACTGCCGGCCGCCTACTGTCTTACATAGCTCTGTGGATACATTTCAGTGGCATTGTCGCCTGGGGCATCCTTCACTTCAGCGGCTGCAGCAGACTTCTCTGGTTCCCGGACCTTTTTCTAGTTTTCAGTGCGAGTCCTGTGAACTCGGGAAGCACCGTCGTGTGTCGTTTCCGTCCCGGATTATTAGTCGAGTGTCTAGTCCTTTTGAATTAGTCCATTCTGATGTATGGGGACCCTCTAGGGTCGCGTCTACTACTGGCTTTCGGTATTTTATTGTGTTTATTGATGACTTCTCACGCATGACCTGATTATATTTACTGAAGAGTCGATCCGACGTGTTCTTTGCATTTCGCACATTTCATTCTGAAATTAAGAATCAATATAATTGCAATATTAAATGTCTTCGTACTGAAAATGCTAGAGAATATTTTTTTGATACTAATGGCTTTCAATCTTATCTCTCCCAACATGGGATTTTACATCAGTTTTCATGTGGGTACACCTCTCAACAGAATGGTGTTGCTGAGAGGAAACTTCGTTATTTGCTTGAAGTAGGTCGCACTCTTCTTTTTCAGATGAGTGTTTCTAAGGCATACTGGAGTGATGCCCTTCTCACGGCGTGTTTCTTAGCAAATCGCTTTCCTTCCTCTGTCTTAGAGGGTGCCTCTTCTTTCGAGATTTTATCTCCTAGTAAGGAACAGTTTCCTCTGACACCTCGTGTATTTGGATGCGTTTGTTTTGTTCATCACCTTGGACCTGGCCGTGACAAACTCGATCCCCGGTCTGAGCGTTGTGTCTTTCTGGGGAATTTCCGTACGTAGAAAGGCTATCGTTGCTATAGCCCTCGTCTGCGTCGCTGGTTTGTCTCAGCCGATGTTACGTTCTTTGAGTCTGAGGCATTCTTCCAACACGACGCGACATCTTTCACCCCTTCTCTCGAGTCCGAGGTCTCGCTTCGCTTACCAGATCTACCTGCTTCTCTTCCGTCATCTCCTATTTCCGTGCGGCCAGCTTCTGCAGCTTCTACTTCTTCTGCCACGTTGGAGAAGCCAGCTCCACCTAAAATTACACAGCAGTATCAGCGGCGCCAAGTTACAGATAGGTCTCTTCTACCTCCTCTCGCATAATCATCTTCTGAGCCGATGATTCCTCTCTCCCGCTCTCAGGTATCTTCTCTTCCGCCTTCCTCTGTTGTTTCTGATTCTCCTATTGCATCTCGTACGAGATCCCGTTCCACTGCACATCCTATTTCGAGTTTTGTTTCTTATGATAAGCTCATCAGTGCCTTCCAGAGCTTTGTTTCCTCCTTGTCTTCTATGTCTTTACCACAGTCAGTGGCTGAGGCTCTTGACCATCCTGGCTGGCGTGATGCTATGAACCTAGAAATGGGTGCTCTTCATAGTAATGATACATGAGATCTGGTTTCTCTACCCCCTGGTGCCCGTCCTGTTGGTTGTCGGTGGGTTTTCTCCATCAAATACCTCCCTGATGGTACTGTTGAGCGCTTAAAAGCACGGTTAGTCGCGAAAGGATACACTCAGACTTTTGGTGTTGACTACACTGAGACCTTCAGTCCCGTTGCGAAAATTCCCTATGTCCGTGTGCTCCTTTCTCTTGCTGTTAATCATAGCTGGCCCCTTCATCAGCTGGATGTGAAGAATGCCTTCCTCCATGGCGACCTGACTGAGGAGGTGTATATGGAGCAACCACCAGGGTTTGTTGCTCAGGGGGTGACTTCCTCCTACGTGTGTCGCCTACGCAAGTCACTCTATGGCCTCAAACAATCTCCGCGTGCGTGGTTTGGGAGATTCAGTGAGGCAGTCATGCGCTTTGGCATGAAACAATGCGCAGTGGATCACTCAGTCTTTAGTTATCACTCTTCAGCTGGGTGTATTTTGTTGATAGTTTATGTGGATGACATAATCATCACAGGGAGCAATTCACAAGGTATACAACGTTTGAAAACCTTCTTGCAAAAGGAATTCTCTACTAAGGATTTGGGTCAGCTCAGGTATTTCTTGGGGATATAGGTTGCTCGTTCTTCTAGAGGCTTGTTCCTATCACAGAGAAAGTATGTCTTGGACTTGCTAAAAGAAACAGGCTATCTTGGAGTTAAACCAGCTTTTGCACCCGTAGATCCTAATGTGAAACTCGTTCCAGAAGAAGGAGAGTTGTTGGAGGATCCTGGCAGGTATCGCAGGCTTGTCGGTAAACTAATATATCTCACGGTTACTCGGCCAGATATTTCATATGCTGTTGGAGTTGTCAGTCAGTATATGAGCTCTCCACGTACTTCTCACTGGGCTGCGGTGACACAGATTCTCAAGTATTTGAAAGGGGCTCCAGGGAAGGGATTGATGTTCAAAAGACATGGCCATATGAAAGTTGAAGGCTTCTCTGATGCAGATTGGGCTGGATCCCCAGCAGATAGACGGTCCACCACTGGGTATTGTACATTTGTAGGTGGCAATCTTGTTTCATGGAAGAGTAAGAAGCAGGATGTTATAGCTAAGTCCAGTGCAGAGGCTGAATACAGGGCAATGGCACAGACAAGCATGGAACTTATTTGGCTACGTTCACTTTTTTCTGAAATTGGGTTCATTTCATCTTCTCCTTCGCAGCTTTATTGCGACAACAAAGCTGCAATATACATTGCCAACAATCCAGTCTTCCATGAGCACACCAAGCATATTGAAGTGGATTGTCATTTTATCCGTCAAAGAATCCAGAAAAGAGAGATTTGCACTGTGTTTACTCGGTCAGGGGACCAATTAGTTGATATGTTTACAAAGTCCTTAAATAAGTCAAAATTGAGTGATATATGTAACAAGCTAGGAATGTATGATATCTACATTCCAGCTTGAGGGGGAGTGTTGGAATATGTAACTTGCCTAAGGGCATTTAGGACTTTGTACATCCCTTTATGTTTTAGTATAAAGATATGAGTCAGGGGGAGATAACCCTAACTCATTCTATTTTCTCTGTCTAAACTTTCGTCTAACACAGAATAACCTCTTGACATTAGAAACATGAAGAACCTAATATTTGCAGTGTTGACAGGATACTTGCTTCCGTGAGTGTCGGACTTCAACACGATACTTGCTTCCGTGAGTGTCGGATTTCTTGTTTTAGTACATATCCTTTCCCTATTTAATTGGAATTACTTATTTGAATTTTGTTCTAGTTACCACCTTGACAAAATATGCTAGTGTCTTTCCATCTTTTTCCTTCTGAAGTCTGTCTACGAAGATATAAGTGTTCCCAAAAAGGCAAGCAATTATGCAGATAGATCCAAACATCGATTTCCTTTATCGTCAATGCCATTGACCTGAATGAATGGCCTAACTCCAATTTCCACGATCTTATTCTTATGCCATTCCAAATTTAAACACGTAGTCTTCTATATAATAAAATGACATTTAGAAAGCCTAGGGGTTTATGATTTCTCTCTATTGTTGGTTTCCATTGGATAGAAAATATGTGAGAATATTTGACAAAGAAGCCTTTGCAAGTGTAATGTGGCCCGGAAATAAGAGGTATCTACCCTTCCAATTATCTGCTCTGCTCTAGCTTCCAACTTTTCGACCATCTGGTCTCATTCATGGATGCTCAGAGCTCCTCCTTTAAAGGGATGTTTGATTACTTAATGGGGTACATGAAAGGCGAAACCTCAAAACCTAGAATAGAGGCTTCACTATGGCTAACACTGCAAATTATGTGCTTTTGTTAATTTTTGACACATGATTTCTTTAGTAAAAGCTAGCAAGATATTTTAAATTCTGGCTTGCACAATGATGCCCTAAATACAACGATCGTATTGTCAACATATTGAAGATGAGATACCATAGAGCCACCGAGTGGTACTTGAATTCCCTCAGAAAGCTAACCATAATGGCTTTCTAAAAATGCAACAAATAGACTCACAGATAAAATGAAGAGGAAGGGTGATGAAGGATCCACTTGCCAATGGTCCCTAATGGAGCCAAATGTCCGCATTTGCCTCCATTTGAGGATGAAGAAGAGGATCGAAGAGAGACACCAATGAATCCATTTCCTTTCCTTTAGTCCAAAGCACTTTTTTTCGACCATTCCAACCATTCATAGGCTTCCTCTGGACCACCGACCACGTAAGAAATATTCTGTGACAGCTACGTCTTCTAATCGAATCATTAACTTTATTAATGATGACAATACCATCAATGATTTTCCTACTAGCCCAGTCGGGGCCACACTAGGTTCAAATTATTTGTATCATTTAGCGTACTGCTAAGAGGCCGAAACAATACATGTATAGTCATATAGACAACATGCTCGTGAATTGGGTGATACATATTTCCATGGTACAGAAAGAGAGCGTTAAGCAATGTTTAAACCACATATTTCCATGGTACAGACAGAGAGCGTTGATCAATGTTTAAGCCATGTCATGGCTTCGAAAAAATATGCATCCTTGCAAATTTTTATTCAGTGTAGGAGACATATATATTTTGTATATCCAAAAATTAAAGTGCTTTGTGTTTGTCTTCTAAATATTGAGGTATATGATCATCTGCAAATTGCTTCTATTTGTTTTTTTTCTCTCAAAACCTATCATCCAATTCTAGAAGGACTAGACCATGATGATTACTGAATATCTTGAGGGCCTTAGATTTTATAATATGGAAATTTAAATGATGCTTTGGGTCGATACTTCAGATACCATATTTAGAGAAATTTGCTATTTGATTACTTGAATTTCAAATTCAAGTTCTCTTCCCTCTATCATTGTGAATGTTGAACTTTAAATGATGCTTTGGGTCGATACTTCAGATACCATATTTAGAGAAATTTCTTATTTGATTACTTGAATTTCTTACCTGAATTTCCAATTCAAGATTTCTTCTCTCTATCATGGTGCTTGTTGACATTTTCTCAAGTTGAATATTGTGTTGCATAACTCAATTCATATATGTGGACATTAATCAAGTCATCTACCTTATCATATTATTTCTTGCATTGATACTTGTCGTTCCTTTCCTCAAGCAGCCTTGGACATTTTCATTGTGACTATCTTTCAAAAAAAAAAAGATATTTGTCGTTCCTTTGTGCATGTTAGGCTTTTAGCTGTCTTGAAGGTCAAATTTCCTATTTCAGATTGTGTTTTGATTCAATCACATTTTGGGATTGATTATGTCTTGGTTTCTGTGTTTCTTGTGGCCACAGCTTGACGTAACTCCATGTTTGGTTGCTCCTCAAAACGGGTATTCATCGATCATGCGTCATGCTAAGGGGGACCTTGAGACCCAGTCCAGAACAGTTTGGTCTTTACCGTAAGTGTTGATTTCATGGCCAGATACCAAATTTCTCTTCCCCCCATTTTAAATGCAAGAGTAAGAAATACATAGATCTGGTTCATGACATGTTAATTTATCTGTACAGAACTAGATTATTGTTCATGTTGGAGTAACACAAGTTAGATAGGGCTCAGTATGCATACGACACACTTCTATGTTCAGTAGAGTTGATTCTTTATGTCTAATAATTGATATATCCCATCATTGGAAGGCCCTAATGGAATTCTTGTATGTATTTTAAGTTGTATATTATTGATATAATAGAATCACGGGGATGGAGCTCTAATCCACATTAATTCTTTCTATTCTTCTTCCTTGGTTACATCTATTTCTCCAACATCAAATATCTGATTGGGATGGAGCTATACTTTGGCATGGTATCAGATCATGTCAATCGTGGATTCCAAGATGACGGCTAAGATCTAATCTTTCTATTTCTTTCTCTTTTGCTTCTTCTGCTATCAAGTTCTTTTGCCACCTCCTCTATCAGAGGATTGCTTTCTTCTCTTTCCTTTGGCCCTCCATTATTGGAGGATCGCACCATCTTCCCAAATCAAAACCCTATTTTCTCACCCCTTCGAAAACTTACCCCACCACATACTACCTTTGAAACCCTAGACCTAGTCCCAACTCAACCTCTCCTCGAAACCCTACCTCACCACATACTCCCTTCGTAAATCCTAACCCTAACGCTCATCCCACTCCTTTGAACATTTCACTAAATCTAGTCATCAATTCAAAAACTAAATCTCTCCTACCATTTCACCGAACCCCAACTTCCATACCCTACCTTCATTCTCAATACCTACCTAAGTCGGTGCCCTCCACTCCTCTCACGTAGCCCAATCATGGACGACTTTGTGCTCCATCCATTGCAGATCCTTTGTCTTCCATCCTCAGTGTGAATGAAGAGGTGGATGCCTTTAATGACCATAATTAATTAAAAAGGACTGTTTTAAGGGACTGGTACTTATCAAGTAATACGAATTGTGACATGGATCTGATCTCTAAACATCTTTGGGATGTTACGCCCTTCTTGTGGGCTGGTTTACCTCATTTGTGACTGTTGTTTCGTGCTATGCTTTGCAGTCCCTTCATGTTGATTGTGGACTGTCATGCCTTGAAAAAGCCAAAAAGGCCTCTAATGATTATTTTGTGGGCTGGTGGTTCATGTTATTTAGTGCTTAGTTCTTTAAATATGAACTATTATAATCTGCTTGGACAACAGTATATTGTGTCCTGTCTTTAAACTTTTGCGGACTGTTGTGCATGTGTGCCTATATGTAGCTTCACTATATGCCCGTCCTTCCTCCTTGGACTGAAGTACCACTCTGTAGGAAATAAGAGTTATTTCCTGTCTGGGAATTACATTGTATCTGGGGGTATTTATGTCTTTTCAATGTCATATAGGGTTTTATTATTAACATTGGAATAGCCCAGCGTGGGAACTATACCGTTAACTCCCCCTCTCCCCCTCTCTCTGTCTCTCTGTCTCTCTCTGTCTCTCTGTTTCTCTCTCTCTTTCTGTCTCTCTCCCCTCTAGTACTTTAACATCCAACAACTCCAACTCTATTACTTGTTGTATATTTGTCCTTGTTCTAGTGGTCAGCGTGTGCATTTGTTGTGATCTGCTGCTATTCGTGTCTGTTGCTTTATTTGGTTGCTAATCTATTGTGTTGTGAAATGTGAAATGCAAAAGAAATTTCTTGTGACTCTCCAATAGGGCTCAAAGCACGCCAACAATTCTCAGAGTTCCTGCCATCCGGCTTACCTTTATTAAACTAAATGGTCCTAAGGGCCGTTTGGATGCCAAGAAGATTTTGATTTTGATTTCTCACATTTGCAGCCCATTTTGCATTGTGATTTGGATCCGGATAAAATCCTTGGATTTCCAAATCAGCGACTGACAGTGAAAAAAATCAGATTTCCAAATATGCTGTGGAAATAAGTAATTGGAAATCCAAAGATCTGGTAGTTTCCTTCACCCTCTTTGCTCCTCAACCTCTCCCTCCAGTTGGAAGTACCCCCTTCCCTCTTTGTCTCCCTCAACTTGAGCTGGCGGATCTATTCATTTTTTATTCAAAACTCAAATCCAAATCCAAATACAAAATATGAGGTATCCAAACGGGCCCTAACTTCCGTCTTTGGGCACAATCTGTCAAAGTTTCCTTAGTTTCTCAAGGAACACTTAATTTAACTACAAGGACCTCATATCACTGACCCAAGTAAGAGGAATGGCTCCACGGACTCTCGTCCCCTTCATCTTCCCAAACTGAAGTCTACCTTTCCTACTTTAGGACGAGGTAATGTTGGTCGAGGCCATGGTGATTTTGCCATAGGTTGAGGTTGTCAGTCAGGTGGAGGAGTTCAAGGCCATGGTAATCGCTAATGTGTTCATTGTCGGCGATCTAATCATAACTCAGACAAATGCTATGACAAATATGGAAAATCATCTTGGTTGAATCAAGTAATGTATAGTGATGACAGTGATGATACTTCTCAGACTGCCTCTATTGGCACTCCGCAACATGCTACTTGTACTAGTGACTCAGTTGTGCTCTCATGAGAGGAATGTGCCAAACTTGTTAAATCCGCCCAAAATTTGCCAGTCTATCCATTTTCCTCCTTTGCTACTTTTATACATACAAGTAATGTTTCATTCACAAATTTCACTCCTTGTGGCAGGATGGAGGGTGGTCCACCAATCCTACGTGCTGAGATGAAGTTATTTTCAAATTTGAGTAGAGGTACCCATAGGAATGAAAGTTTCAAGTGATAAACCTTGTGGTATTTTTCTATTACAGTAACTATAAGTGATAAAATAAAAGAAGCAGCCTCTTAACCAAAGGGAGAAAACATATGACAATGAAGAGGTTTTCTTTCATAGACGTGGGAATAATAAAATGAGAGGTAGTTTTTTGAGATGAATATTAGGATTTTCAACCCTTGGCAAAGGAATATGCTGGTTGGGCCAACTAGAAGGCCTTGGGTAGAATAAATGAGGGGAGAAGTTGGAGGAGCAGGGAAGATCTGGAAAATAGACACCATTCTCTTCTTCCTAAGTTCATTTCTCTCACTCTCCTTGGGTCTCTCTTACTCTTCCTATTTTACCCTAATCTATTACTTCTCTTACCTAATCTCTGTGCATGTTTCATTTCTTCACTCTTGAAAATGGATTTTGATTACATATGGCGTGGAATGTTATGGTGATATTTTCTTCTTTTACGCAATTTTTTGCAGTTATTTTTGTCATTGTTTGAATGGGTTGTTGAGCACCTTTGACATAAGCAGCATTTCTTGATTTTCCAGTGACTGAACAGGCTTGAGAGATTCAAACTCCTAATCTATAGCACAAGCCCATCCATGGGGCTTGGTTGGTTCACATATGTGCCGTGTGTCTTGAATAGAAATCTAATCTTGTATGAATACAGACCATTTCATGTGAATTCAGACACTAGCGCGCACATGTAACATTTAGTTTTAGTTTCCATATCTTTTTCATTTTCTGTTTTTTTATTTTTTTCATTTAAAAGTTAAGAATTATGGAAATAATTAGATAAGTAGCTGTTCGTAGAATTAGTTTAGTTCACACACACTGCCAAAATTTTAAACCTTACATCTCACACCCAGGAATATTCTTAAGTTAATTTAAAACCTCAACTAGGGGTTATTTGTATAACATTTGTAAGTTAAATCAAACATCATTATATTCACACTTTTATGAGTATGAACTGTTATCAAATTATAATTTCTTTAAAATGTAAGTATCACATGCCTTTCAAGCATATGAGTAGCATTTATATGGTGTTTCCTGACTGTACACTACACCTTTGAACATGTTGAGCCCACATTGTTATTTATATACTTGTAGCATGTAATGAATCTTGTATTTCTTTAGACCTTTTACTTGTTCTTCTCAGGATTTTTAACTCTCTTATTTGATATTATTTTTTGTATTAAATAAGATCCATTTCTGGCTGCAGTTATTCACTTGTGTTAAGGCATACTGCAGAAGAAGTTCTTGCTGCATGCATAGAGGCAATTGAACCCGATAGGGCCGCTTTGACCTCTCAATTACGGAACCAAGTGATGATTGACCTTATGGAAGGATTAAATAAACAAAAATGGTTTGCGGGGTTTGACATATCCGATGACCCCCCAATCAAATATTCACTGGGAGAGTGGATCATGCATGCTAAGGAGGTTCAAGCTACAGTGTTCATTGCAGGTTTCATTTCTGAACCATAGTGTATCCTAATGTAACTTCCCCTCTTTTTAGTGTCTTTATTCTTCCATCATTATTCATTCATAGGCCATAGATATTTACTGAAATGTCATGAATTCTCCAGTGTGAAGATCAATAGTTGGCTTGAAAACTATTATCCATTTCTAATTTAGACAAATGTTTTTGTAGATATTGGTTGTGGCATGATCCACAACTTGTCTACAAGGCATGGCTGGCTAAATATTGGTTTTTGCACGATCCACAACTTGTCTTTTCTTGTCATAACTAGCTTTTAATGGTTGTACCTATGAAGTAATCTAATATGGAATTTCTAATTATTTGTTTTTATTTTCTTTTTTTATCAGCTCTTTCCTTTTTTTTGGATTTCTCATCTAATATGGAATTTCTAATTATTTCGTTCCGTTTAGGCCGAAATTGTCTGAAAAGACAGAAAAAATTTTAAAAAATTATGGGAATGCCATTATAGCTGTTGGGACTGTTTTTGGACCATTCTTCCCTCATTTTATGACTGTTTATGACCGTTTTATAGCAGACGGAGGGGTGTTTTCCGTCTTTTCGCATCCACAAGCATTCCCCATTAACCATTGTATTTCCACACTCTTCTCTTTCACCCTTCTCTTACAAGCTTCATTTACACACTTTCCCACCAACTAAGATCTACTCTAAACTTCTTTTACGTTCTTCAAGTTTCTCTAATTTTCTAACAATTTCTGTTTTATTTTTTTTTGCATTTTTTTTCATATTTTTAACTATTAAAAAAAATTCCCTCTGGAAAGCAGAACCAAAAGTTTCGACCGAAACGTGGAACGAAACGGCCAAAACACATAAGTGTTCCGTTCCGGTCGCCAAAACGAAAAGGCGAACGAAACAGATTTTACAACTTAGGTGAAGTGACATTATTGAAACAAGGGAATATGAATATTAATTCCATAATTCTCAATTCCAATATCAGTGTCTACTAAAGGATTTTTTTTAAAAAATTTATGACCTAAAAAAATAAACTTTTTCAAAAAAATTAAGCAGGCCCAAGTTTTGGAAATTATTCGATTTCCGTAATGAAAAATAAATCGTAACTTTCTTGGATTTTCTCCCCACTTTAACCGTACGACTTGTCCTTATACATAATGAAAGAAAATAATAATCTCCTTTAATTCTCAATTCCAATATCAGTGTGTGCTGAGGGATTTTTTTTAAAAATTTTACTGACCTAAAAATATAAATTTTTTCAAAAAAATTTAAGCAGGCCCAAGTTTTGGAAACGAGTCGATTTCCATGATGAAAAATAAATCGTAACTTTCTTGGATTTTCTCCCCACTTTAACCGTACGACTTGTCCTTGTACATAATGAAAGAAAATAATACCCTTTATGCCCAACTACTATAAATATAAAAGAAACTAATACCCTTTTTTGTCGAACTACTGTATCTTCAAAAAAAGTGAAACTAACAAATAAATAAATAAGGTTCCATAAGGATTACATGGACCCTTTGGTGGACCATGGCCCCCACGCATACGACGCCTTGTTGGGCCATCCTCACTGATGCATCAGAAGCACACTTGGATCAGTGGAGCCTACTAGGTATAATTCATTTACGGTCTGCTTGATCAAGTTATGGGTGGCAATCATGAGAAAGGTGATCCAAATGGAGCTCTATGTGAATGAGTGACACTGAGAATATCAGAATATCTAGTTGAAAGTAAATACAGTGCATTCATCTTGATGATTGAGATTATACTGTGTCCGTATACATTCTTTAAAATAATAAATTAACGTAATTAAGAGAAACTGAAGGACAAACAGATTGCCTCAAGATACTCCAGGAAAAAAAATAATGAATAGCATTGTAAAACTAAGTTCAGTTGAGGCTGTGGGCTATATAGTTCCTGCCAGATAGTATATTTACTAATTACTGAATGTTAAATGCGAAACTTACTTTGTTTTAACTTTTATGTCTAAATAGTAAATAAAACTGACCCAAATAACTCTACTCCTTGAATACAATAACATGAATTTTATTGGATAATTCCCTTTAAAGGAAATAAATGTAAATGATATAAGACCACATGTATCATGTAAAAATGACCTCACTGTAGCTGTTGATGTATATTTCATAATATTCATTTGTCTTGTCCTTAATGAGCAACATCAACAAATGCCTTTGACAGTACATGGTGGTATTGGTGAAGATGGTACCCTTCAATCTCTTCTAGAGGCTGCAGGAGTTCCTTATACAGGTTGAAGCTTTCAAAAAATGGTTTTGAAAAGTTTCTTTTTAACCATAATCCTTTGTATATAGTTGGACCTTATCTTTTATTTCTTACATGATGCAGGTCCTGGTGTCATGGCTTCCAAAATATGTATGGATAAAGTGGCTACGTCTCTTGCTCTTGGTCATGTACGGTAAACTAACTTATATGTATTCCATGTAGTCTTCAAAGATTTACAAGGTTGTTCTCTGAATTTTTGAACGATGTGTCTGTTGAAGTTTTAATATATTTGCTGTTATATGTTTCTTCTACTTGGTGCCATTTATTTAAATAGAGTCTGACTACATGGTCTATCACCATTAGGTCCAACTCTTAAAAATCAATATTACGTCACATGTGTCTAATTTGAACTTTTGATCTTATGGGCCATCTTAAGGCAACCCAAATGGTCCAAGTCATATCCCAAACTGACATCCCAACCGTAAGATTGAGGCCTAGGAAAGTAAATACCTTATCATGGCAGAACCCTAAATGAGGCCTAATTGATCAAGGGGCTAAGATCATCCAATCAATGTGTGGCCAAGGGAAATGGGAAAGACTTCTGTTTTCCAGTCTGGTCATACTCGATCACATTCAAGTGGCACCCGTTGGGCCCAAATCAGGAGGAAGAAATCAAAACAGTGATTGTCTTTTTTGCGTTTTTCATCTAGATATTTAACATTTGGATGACCACAGGACGCGATGAACACAGAAATAAAACCTATTCAAAGAGGATGTATGAAAAATAATACAATGGTAGTATATTTTAGAGACTGCTCTGAAAGTCAGTTAAATATAGCTAGAGCATATATCAATAACCATGCCAGACCTGGATATGTTATGGTATGGCACAATTTCTTTCTAAAACTACTGGGAGTTGTAATCCTTCAACAGTGAGTTAAGTCCTAACTGCACCGACAAATTGTGAATGAGACTGCCAATTTGTCCCAGCATATGAGTTTCTTACAAGGCATGTGGGATTCTCTGCGGATCTCAGTCAAGTATTTGGGAAAATATCTAATATACAGGAGCGCTTGGAAATTAATGACTGAGGTTCAATTCCCTGGCACAAAAGTAATTCCCCAAGAGACCTAAAAATTTGGTTAATGAAGCAGAGTTATTATGGTTAATGAAGCAGAGTTATAGATGTGGTATATCTATCTTCCCTCAATTTAGATTACTCTTTGAGGTTCCACATGACCCCTCGAGTATTAAGGATAGCTGAACTTTATATGGAACCTCCAGTATTAAGTATTAAGTATTAGATTACTCTTTGAGGTTCCATATAAGTTCAGCTATCCTTAATACTCGAGGGGTCATATGGATTCGTGTACTCTTCTTATTCTCAAGTGGTCATATGGTTTTGTGTACTCTTCTTCTCCAGGGAACTGTCATGCTGCTCTTTTCTGAGTTCTTAATTCATACGCTAAATTATGATTAAACTCTTTCTTATGAATGAACTTTCTTAGCACTAATTGTTTTCCAAATTTTAAATGTTCGCAGATGTCCTCTACTGACCCGTCGAGTTGTCAATTAGCATCTGGCATATCATTTCAGTGTTACCTTCAACTCTTCAAGTGTCAAGTCGTTTTCTCTTGACTATTCTGACTCATCATTTCTTCTGCATTTAAATGTTACCCTCATGCCTCAAGTCATTTCTCTTTGCTCTTCTGACTTAATGGAGTCTCAACAACTTTAAACTTCCGCAAGGAAACTAGTTCTTATATTAATATCTTACTGTCTGTTCTCTGAGCTTGAAAATTGAAATTCACACGGTACTGTCTCAATTATTATCTTTTGGAGTGATTAGTGAAGATGTTTCTCGCCTATGGCTATGAGTATCAATTTTTTCTTGCAGTTCATTTTAAAATATTTTCATTAAAATTTTCAATTTCCATCATTTTTTTTCCTGAACTTGAATATTCTTCTTGAATTAAGCATAAACTGCTGTTTGTATGGACAGTTAAGAAATTTTGGAATTCTGACCATACATAAGGATGTCCGGAGAAAAGATGAGCTACTGAATGCATCTATTACTGATATTTGGCATGATTTGACCACAAACCTTCAATCTAACACATTATGTGTGAAACCAGCCCGAGATGGATGCTCAACTGGAGTTGCTAGACTATGGTAAATAAGTAGTCAATCATTGCTCTCTGTTCTCTGTTCTAATTAGTGGCCATGAATTGTGAAAAATAAATATGATTTGCATGAGCTCATCTCATAGAATATTTCCTCATATATAATTTATGTTGGTACGGAACTACCTAGAGTCTTTTGTGCTAACTATACTATTCTTACAGCTCTGCCAAGGACCTTGCAGTGTACGCAACTGCATTACAGAAATGCCTTCTACAACTTCCTTCCAATAGTTTGTCGAAGGTAATCATCTCTCACACAAATTGTGACCAGCTATCAAACTTTCTTTATGGTACTTCACTAAGGAGTTACTATTGGTGAATATGATTTTACCCATTTGCTTATATAGTTTAGGGTTCATGATGCTGTGTTTTATCTTCTGCCTCCAAATACTTTGGTGCGGCCATTTACAGTATTCCCTCATATGTAATTGTTTTAGGAATGAAAGGCATCAGAACATTTTTTTTTTTTGCTCAAAACCCATTTTTTATTGATTTAACATGGGGTGTCATGGGACAGAAATGTCTTCTTCCAGAAAAATTTGCTGTTGAGTAGCACGACCATACAACCATTGCAACAAGATAGGAAATCAGAAATCCTTGGATGACGAGGACAAACTGAAATGCGTTCATTGTAGCAAAACCCAACATACTAGAGAGACTTGTTGGAAACTAAGCGATTGTCCACCTCGCTTTCAGAACCGTCGTTTTAGTGTGGTCCTCCTTTCACAAGCTCATCTTCTCAATGCACGTCCTCTACTCATCCCAATTCCATCTCTTTAGACAGATTTACACCTACCGAGGTGGAACGTTTCTGTCACTTATTAAGGACTCAGATGGACACAAACTCTTTATCATTTGCATAGTCGGTGTAGCTTCCGCCCACCACGTGGTCTTTCCCTACCAGTCCGCCCCGGATTATCGAGTCTGGAGCCTTTGATCACATAATGGCTATATCCTCCCTATTTATTTCAGTCTATTGTCTTATAGGGAATATACAATACATACACCACATTTCACATGTGATTCATATAAATATAATCATGTAACACATACTGATAGAGTGTACCAGTAATACACTTAAGGTTTAGGTTTTGGTAAGCGTTTCGGTGTTGGTATGTATAATGTATTTCGGTGGGGATGAAAACAGAAACATTTCGGTCATTTTATGTTAGTTTCAGTGGAAGTTTATATCCATGGTTTGGATTGAAGGTGACTCAATCAATACTATCAAATGGCTCAAGGGGGAATCGCGTTGCCCTTGGGGATATTGGCGGTTATTCAAAGAGATGAAGGACCTAGTTGTTCCCTATCGGTGTTTCCTCTCTCATATTCTTTGTGAGGGGAATGGTTCCTGTTGTATTTTTTCATCGGTTTATATTTATCACTTGTTTAAAAAAATCTACAAGCCAATGAAGATGTTCTGGGATAATCAGGATGATAATTACATTTCTAGTAATTAGAAGTTTCATGAAATGATAAAGCATATTAAAGTAGATTGTCATTTTCCCTTGAAAATATCACTAGAAAACTGATGTCTACTTCATTGTAACATCAACAGATCAGTTGGTAGACATATTCATGAAGGCACTTGCACACATTCGGTTTTGTAATATTTGTTCCAGGAGGGGCATGGATTGCATCTGTGCTCTAGTTAAGAGTTAAATTTAGTTAGATTTTTATTTATGTCTTTTGTAATCTGCTTTTGTTTATTTTATGTTATTAGGGTAAGGCCCATTTAGGCTAAGGCCCATCATGGATGGCCCTAATGGCAGGTATAGTGATGAAGAAATATTATAGAAGCTTGAAGTCATAGGATTTGGGATTCGGCCACCACGAAAATTCTTTCCTCTATTCTTTCTTTTCTTCTCTTTCTTCCTCATTCTTTTTCTTCCTAATGAATTGAATGTTGCTAGTCTCTAAACTTTATGCTTACATTTAGATTTTATACTGTAGATGGTTACGTTTACATGTTCTAAATTTTTAATAAGCATTTTATCATGCAAAATTTTTATTCCTTTCGTATATCAGCAAATCAAAGGTTTGCAATCAGAGTGCATGCTTTTGAATTGCTTGTTTTTTCTAGGGTTTTTATTTTTATAAATCTACTTCTCAATCTACTCTGGCAAGTGGCAACAAACATTCGACTATGAAAACTTAAATGTTTATGTTTATACATAAATTTGTAATGATTGAAATCACCATTCAATTGAGATTTTAAAAAATGGTTTAATGGAGAATGTTCATATATAGAGATAAATAGTATTTTAATTTGTGATATTTGCTATTATTAATGGTAAAAACAATTAGCTGCTAATATTTGATGCTAAATAACTTGTTTATATAATTGCTTAGGCACATGGGATGATTGAGATGCCAAACCCTCCACCGGAGCTATTAATCTTTGAACCTTTTATTGAAACTGATCAAATAATTGTTTCATCCAAAACAACTAATGAAAGTGAACAACGCATCATATGGGAAGCACGTAATAGATGGGTTGAAGTGACAGTTGGTGTTATTGGGAAACGAGGAGCAATGTGTTCCTTGAGTCCTAGTATTACTATAAAGGAATCTGGTGATATTTTATCTCTTGAGGAGAAATTCCAAGGTATGCTTCTTCCATGTTTACTCATGATAGACAGTTTTTTCTAATGCATGATTTGATGGTTGCCTACACATCTGAATTTAATTAATGAAGAGGTAGAATCTAATTTTATAACCATGAGACATATATATATATATATATATATATATATATATATATATATATATATATATATATATATATATATATATACATTCTTTCCCATTCATATCTCCTTTGAGGGTTTTGAACCAAAGAAATCCAAAAAAAGGGGAAAAGAAAATGAGAAATTTAAGAACATAGAAAACAAAAAGCTTTTTGCTAGGTCCCTATTGTGTGTATGAATATTTTTAGAAACTAGAAATGGAAAACAATGGAATGCCACAATTGTTGAACAATAATGAGGGCATGCTATAACTGTTCTTATACGGTCAACGTTTTTCCTAAAGATAATCGATAACTATAAATTGATTTTCTCAAATCTCAAGTTGTGGTCTAGTTGAGTATGTAAAATGATAAAAACCTCAAATTCTTATTCTATAAAAGCATAAAGACAAAGAGTTGAATAAATATTAATTCTTCTGAGCAAATAAAAGAAAATTGTAATAAAGAATAGGAGAATTACAACAAAAAATTCAAGCCTCGAGAACGGCCCCCGAAAAGTGTAATTACAGAAAAGGCATGCACTACCATCTACCAAGTAACCACATCATTGCGGGAGAACCCAAAATCAGCTAAACAGTGGGCCAAAGAGTTTTCCCCCTATGTATATGGTAAAGTGACACTTAACAAAGATGCTAAACCACAACTCCATTTCATAAACATTCGGGAGAAACACCGAGGACACATCTTTTGAAGTCAATTTACGACTAGCAACAAATTGCTTCAAATTCAGACCATGTTGATTACAAGGCCATGCAAAAAGCCGAGTCCTTTCCAACCACCCCTTGTATCATTAGCTCGAGTGCCATTAGTAGAACCAGCATATGACAACACCATCTTTCCTTTGGAATAAGTGATAATGCCACCAGATCCAGCCCTCCTTCACTCTCCCATTTCTGTAGGGAAAACTTTACTTCTTATGCCAATCGAAGGTTGATGCCATTTAGCAACCTTAAAATCGTACTCAACAAAAACCTTGCAAGCACCAGGTTAGTCAGAAACAAGATCAGAGAGAAAAAACCCAAGGAAACAACTGAACATAATGGACTCTTTAGAAACTTCAATAGGAATAGCATTGATAGTTTCATTAATGCTATTATAAGATCCATTAAACACCCTAAAATTTATTTCCTTCCAAATTAGCCAAAAGACAGTAGGAAACAGAATATTCAAAAGGCATCTTTTGTCTTGTTGCCAAGCGAAAGTTGCCACCACCACCACCAGATATCTTCTATACTAGCAAAATCGGATAAATTAGTATATATATTGAATATACCAAAGAAAGAACAACCAAATCTGAGAAGACCAAGAACAGTGCAAGCATAAATTATATTGTACTCAAGACATACAAATATTTGGAGTCCTACCAGAAAATTTTCCTTTTATCAAGGTGATTACTAGTTGTAATTTATCATGGAGTACTAACCGTAGGAATGCAGGAGCCCTAGGAAATGGAGCATTATCCCAAATTGATGGGGAAATCAGACAAAATATGATTTGTAGGTCCCCTACTGATGTCACCATGATTATATATAATCAATGGGATTCCAAAATTCTTCTATTCGGCCCCTCTTTCTTTTTGGCTTTGTTTGTAAGCCCTCTAGGTGGCTGGTGGATCTCATCATAGGAATCCTTCCCTGGACTGGAGGGAACTCGCCCCCAAAATGATGACAGTGAACGGCTTGAACTTTTTTTTCTGTAACCTTGAAAATAGAAGGGCACCCGGGCCTGAATTTATTGGATTTCTCTTCATCAATCTTGCAGTTTTCTTCAAAAACCCAAGTGCTTGTCTAAGATATGCATCCAGCCCATTGAATAAAACATATTAGCAATACATATATCATGAGTCACCATTGTCTAGATGGTCCAACACATCCATGATTTGATCTCCATGCTCCTTTAGACTTTGATCTTCTAGTTCATTTGACTGTTACCATGACTCGGTTCAAAGCATTTCTGGGATTTCTTAATGAGTTCTACTCAGTGTGCCTTCTTGTAGAGGCATTCATGGTGAGAATTCTAGAGACTCACTTCAAGTGAAAGTACTCCTTAAAATTGAAGATTTTAGGTTCAAAATCTGGAGTTCTTTTTCTGTAATATTTCTTGCATTACCTATTGATTCAGAGAGATGTTACCCTTTACGACATTCAAAAACCAAAAGAGATGTTATCGTTTACTATTTTTTTTTTACTTTATGTCCTTTTCTCAGATCATGTAGAAAAATACATTGAACAAATCCACAACATAAAATGAGTAATGGTTCATGTTTATACAATGCTCATCAAGAGAATTTATATTGTGGAACATGCTTCCAACTTATTGATCGATTCATATACAAGAGAATTTACTAGGCCATTGACATGGGAGTAGGATTTCATTAATCTTGTTAGATGTTGTGAAAAATATGGGTTGGAACAAGAATTTGATTTCTTAAATCAATAAAATCTTCTGAAGCATTCATGTAGAGTGAGCACGAAAATTGACTTACAAATAATTTGAACAAAGGAGGTAAGCATGACCAACTATTCTTCAAATGATTTAATTGAAGAAATAGATTCTTATGTGCATTTACTGAATGCAATGGATTTTAAAGTCTTTATTTCATAGGAAATAAGTTCTTTAGAGACTATGTAATGTGCTTTGTAAATTGGTTTTCATGCAATATACATCTACCAGTTATATACTTTAAGGCACGTTCCTTCTTTAGACCTTTTAGTATGTATTGCCCATTACTATATTAATGACAAGGAACCCAATTTGCACCGGTGTTGTGTGATATTATTAATAATGGTTTGTTTTACAGGTGGAACTGGCATCAATCTAACTCCGCCTCCAACCTCTATTATGAGGTATGTCAAGTGAAACATTAAATTCTGGAGGCTAAACTACTTTTCCTATTAATTGCTTATGTAAATATATATTTTTTGCATCCCATTATACACTTGTTTTCTTTTCAAGGGCATTGAAAGCCACGTAAGTCTAAGAGCCTTGAAATTGAGTATCTCTATGATTAATGCACACATTTAGTATGTTACATGTGGCTTTCAGCATAATCAAGAGAGATGATGTTCTATGTTGTATTGTGACAATATTCTGCTATTTGTTTGTGGTGGTTATCTTTTTGCACCTTTGTGGTAGAAGTTAGAACATAAATATTTCTCAAATAAAGAGAATTTTAGCCTTTTCATCTGATATCATGTAAAATCTTTAAATAGGTCACTAGACCTCTTTTGCATAATTAGAAAATCCAACTCTTTGATGAAACGAAACAACCATTCATCATAATACAATATTCAAGCACAGAACATCTAGTGTCAAGATTACTAACGCAGCGCTATTCAAGTGTCATAATTATCTTTGCTGCCTACATATGTTCTCATGGATCATGGAGAAACTAACCTTGATTAACAATGTATATGTTCTCAGGTCAAGTAACTATAACGTACTTTTATGGCCCAACCATGTTCTGATTTAATAAAGAATTCTTAGCCTGTTGCCCTTATTTCCACATATCCTCTTACTAAACACAGCTGGTGCATTAATTTTATATGCAATTAGACACTCAATAACTTTTTTTATCATATCTAGAGCATACTTACATTGAGACAAAATCATCCAGTTAGAGGTTCTTTAAATTTCCACATCCAGAACATACTTCAGATTGTTAAGGTGCTTCATATTAAAATCTTGCTTCAATTTGTTCATGATTCGATATATCATCTCCTCTAGTGATGATTATATCAGTACTATAAATTAATTATGTGCTACGTATGTTCTTGTTTTCTAAATGAATAGTGAGTTATTGAAGACATGCCTCTTCCATCTTGTTAGAAATGAGATTAGGGTTAGAAGAGAGGAAGAAGAAGAGGAGTGAAGTATGGAGAGTCTCCACTTGGGAGCTCCTCATGAATATGATGTATATATAGGCCTAAACTAGGGCAACAACATACAATGACTACAATACCCCTAACTAATACAAGTAATGTCTAAACTAACCTAATACATTATTCAACACTCCCCCTCAAGCTGGAGTGTATATACTACGAAGCTCCAGCTTGCTACAAAGAACTACGTCAACAACTAAAAAAGTACAAGAAGCTCATGCACATCCAGCTTGGTATAACACTCATCCTCAAGCTGGTGTGGTACATACATAATGAAAAACATAAAAAAAAAAAAAAACAAAGGCCACCATGAACAACATCGAGATCAATGTCCATCAAAAGAGTAGCTCCCCTGAAGTAGCACAACAACGAGAGCGATCAAATAGGGCCTCTCCCTGAATGAGAGCACGACGAACATATCCGCATATCGAGGGCAATGGAGGCGCCATGGCAAGAACAGCTACAATTCAGCAAGCAAAAGAGGCACACCAAATGTGCGCACAACGAACATTGGCGAAGCAGCACAACGCCAAGTGAAGAGGATAGCAACTGATGGGGAAACCATCGAAGACAAGGTCGACGTAGAAACTGTTGCCTGGAGAGAAGGGATAGAGAGAAAGATGATAACCAACCAACGATGAGGAAACCATCATCTGGAGACTAGGTCAACGGCATGAACATCGTCACCTGAAAAGATAAGAAGATAGGAAGAGGATAACCAACTAGCGATGGGGAAACCATCGTCTGGTGACAACGTCGACGGCATGAACATCGTCGCCTGAAGATAAGAAGAGGAAGATAACCAACCAACGATGGGGACATCATCGCCTGGAGACAAGGTTGACGGCATGAATATCGTCGCCTGAAAAGAGCATACCAACGATGGGGAAACCATCGCCCGGAAAGGAGAGGTCGACGGGAAAAGACAGTCGCCTGTAAGAGAGCCGACCAACGATGGATATGGAAGCCATCGCTCGGAAAAGGAGGAAGAAGATAACATGAAGGGATAAGGCAAAAAACTGAACAACACGAAGAGACATGAAAAATAAGACATGAAAACAAGACAACACTCCCTCAAGAAGACAAAGACAACACTAACAACACTCCCCCTCAAGAAAAGACAACAAAGTGGACAACACTCCTAAGAAAAGACACAAAGAACTAAATGAAAACACTCCCCTAAAGTTGAAGGTCAAATACCTTCAACTTGCAACGAAAAGAAGACAAATAAGGCACTACACCGCTTTCGGACATTTAATCAAACACTTGGTGTGCACCGCAGAGAAGAAGACAAAGGAAAGATGACAAACAAGGCACCACACCTCTCTTAGACATTTTATCAAATACTTGGTGCGCGCCTTGAAGAACTACATAAAAGACATAGAAGGTAATAGAAAGAAAGAGATGATAAGAAGACGACAACAAGACAAGCACAAGAGAACAACAAGAAATAATACAAGACAACACTCCCCCTCAAGTTGAGGCCAAAGGCCTTCAACTTGAAACAAAAAGAACACTTTCAAGGCACAAAATCCCTTTGAGACATTTCATCAAACACTTGGGGTGCACCTTGAAGATGAGATGAGAAAGACAAAGGCCATAGGCCAAAAAAAGCTATAGAGAAGAGAAAATAAAGAGAGCTTTGGAGTGGAGGAGAACCCAAAATGGGTTTACACAAGTAATACAAACATGATTTTTGTTTTGTTTTGAGATATACGATAGAGGGAAAATGGGTTAAAAACGAAATGGGTTTGACGAAATAAAAGAGAAAGAGTGAGATTTCTAGGGTATAGAAATGATTTATTTTATTTTATTTGGGTATTGTAGCAGGTTACTGTAGCGGTACTATAGCGGGTTACTGTAGTGGCTTACTGTAGCAGGGAATGGAGGGGTTAGGGGAAAGGGAAGAGGGGCAGTGGGAGGAGGAGGAGGAGGAGGAGGGAAGGACACGAGCGAGGAGAAGAATTGAGGGAGAAACTATAGAGAGATAAAGAGAGGAAAACGAGATACGAGAGAAAGGGATGATGGCATGGAGGGAGATACTCTTCTTCTTTCCTTCTTGAAGGATCAGCCCATTGGCTCTGATACCATGTTAGAAATGAGATTAGGGTTAGAAGAGATGAAGAAGAAGAGGAGTGACGGATGGAGAGTCTCCACTTGGGAGCTCCTCATGAATATGATGTATATATAGGCCCAAACTAGGGCAACAACATACAATGACTAGAATACCCCTAACTAATATAAGTAATGTCTAAACTAACCTAATACATTTTTCAACACATCTTATGGCCCATTTCGATTGTGCTACTTTCCGCCCTATTTTCTGTGAGACTAGCGTTGAATGGTCATTCTTTTGCATAGAAAAGGGTTTTGAATTTTTTTTAATCCTATGTGGAACCACTGTCGGGTGAAATGGCCAGCGATTCTCCACACCTTTATTTTAAAACTCCCCCGCATCATCATGGACTCCCCCGAGTCGACTCCCGTTTCCCTTGTCCGCGTTCTGTGTTTTGCCCTACAAAGTCAATAAAAACATCTTTGACTCTCCCGAGTTATGACCGCGTCAACCAAGTACTCAGCCGCATCAACCGCGTTCTTAGTCGCGTCCGCGCCAAGTGGACAAGGATTTTTCTTCGCCCCATTTTGATCCACATTCGTGCTTTTAAACACTACTCCACTCTAGGGTTCTCTCTCCACAGATTTTGGGTACCCAAAATCCATCTTTATCGCTGCCATCCTTCTCCTTACAGCAAGTCATCTCTCGTCTCTCTCTTTTCCTCTCCCTCTCTGTATATCTCTTTCTAAACGGCTCCTCACCGTCATATTCTGCCGCCCACACCTATCCCACCTCCCCTTCACCTCTCCCTCTCTGTATATCTCCTCGTCACCATATTCTGCTGCCCCTTCTCATCTCCGTCTGTATCTCTCTCTAGCTGATCCTCACCACCATATTCCGCCGCCCGCCCCCTATCCCTCTACGTATCTCTCTCTAGCTGCTTCTCACCACCATATTCCGCCGCCCGCCCCTATCCCTCTACGTATCTCTCTCTCTAGCTGCTCCTCAATGCCATATTCAGCCGCCCGCCACTATCCCACCGCCCCCTCTTCTCTCCATCTCTATATCTCTCTCTAACTGCTCCTCACCGCTATATTCCGCCGTCCCCTCTCCCGGCACCCATTCTACTCTCCTTCAGTGTATACATTTTGTCTCTTCTCTAGTTTTTCTTGACGAAGAACATCCCTTTTTCTTTTCTTTTCTTTTGTTCTATTTTGCCGTGTCAGTTCCTCGGCCTTTCTGGATCAAGGAACGCAACCAAACTGAGCCTTAGGTGTGATTAAAGCTGTCAAATGAAACTCTCGTTACGTCATTTAACTTCTAGGTAGCCTTCTTCAACCGACACATGCAGTTATGCCTATGACCTGTTTCAGAACCTGTTGGTTGCTCCCTCTCTCTCTCCCTCTCTCTCTCTCTGTAATTTTACATTAAGGAAAGCATTATTGCCATCCATCGGATGTAATATTAATCCTATTTAAGTTTTCCAAAATTCAAATTAAACGGATGGTATTTATTTTCATACTGACAGCCTCTTTATTTTCTAAACCAGGCTTCTATTGGTTATACTCCACTATAAGTGCCACCTTATGTGTCATATAATTTTTGCGTCAGTTTGTAATCCACCACATGTAGCCAACAACACTATATTCAACAGGCCTACCTATGCTCTCTCATGTTCTGTTTTTGTAAAGAATATTCATTTCCACCAACATGCCATCTATCCACCATCACTCTTGATAGATTTTTTAAAATGAACAAGGTTCTGAAATTCTCTGCAATTAAGAAGTCAAAAGATACTGCTGCAAGACTTATTTTCTATGAATTGTTGATGCTTTCTTTGTGAAATGTAATCCTGGTTAATTAATTTACTTGGTCACACTTTGTAGGTTATAACAGCTGGTGACAATTTTCTACTTTGAATTGAGAAGAATATTGATTTTGTTTATCTCACCAGGCTGATTTTCAACATGTTATCTCATCTCCACTATTCTTTAGTTGATTTTCACTTTTTCCAACCTCCTAGTTTACTTATTCACTCTTCTAATCTTGCATACTAAAAATACTTCCCAGACTTTCCTTCTTCATAATACAATACCTCCCAGAGAAAGCACCATACTTCCCATCATTTATTCATTATGCAAGCCTTGTTAAGTTATTTAAAAGAGCTCATCACGACCCTTCTCAGATACTTTATTATTTGTTTCAGGAAAGAAGCACTGCAAAGATGTAAAGAGCGCATTGAAATAATAGCAAATGCTTTGGAGCTGGAAGGATTTTCACGCATTGATGCATTCCTCAACGTAGACAGTGGGGAGGTACATTTTCCTATGAATGTCGTCAAAAGCACTTTGTCCTTATGATTTGCTAAATTACTAGAATGACAGTAAATTGTCTACAACCAAATATAAGGTCTGAAAGAGAAAATTGATAACTGGGTTTTCAATAAACGGTGTGGCCGAGGTTCAAAAACCTAAAGTCTGACCCTTTCATGGCTCAGCCTTAATATAATGACTTAGGTTTTTGTCATGGTTGGGTTGGTAGCTCAGTCCTATCGATCATGTCAACTTTTTCTGTGTTATAGTAAAAACATATATGCAAATATTGTGCTATTCTGAAGTCAGTCACATTATTTATGAAATAAACTAATTAAGTACTATAAACTTATATTTATTTATTTTTTATAGGGGCCATAAAATTGTATTTACAAGCCCTTGTTTTGGTACCATCCAATCTAGTGCTTTATTCAGAATATTTCCACTGCCTATTACAATCCCCAATGAGCTTTTATGAGACTGCGGAGTCTTGAATATTGTATCAACATCAACTCCCTGAGTAAACAGTCATATAATTTTATAATTTTGAGGCCAAATTTGGATTTGATGGGGTCTTAGCTATGACTTGACTTTTGTCATCACCCCCACTGAGTTAAACTCAGCTTCTCAGACTCTACAAAGCATAGCATACTCTAATGTCTGTGCATTATAGAAGTTCCACTGTTCATTTGCAATAGAAAAAAACTGAAGTTTCCGTAAAATTCAGTTTTCAGTGAATTTTACATAAACATTAGGGCTTCATGGAATAAATTTGTTGAGATCTACATAAACAGTAGTTTTCTTTAATGAAGTAAGTATCTTATATTTTTGCTTGCCCGTGTATACATATTTGCTCCATGATCTGACTGGGTATTTATGGCTGTTATTCATTGTGCATGCCCACTTGCTGTTTTTTCGTATCCAGTAAAAGAAAATGCTAAATATCATATAGAAGTAGTGTGTGCCATATATGGAAGTAGCATGTTGTAATTTCGAGGGAATACATGGTATTTGGATTTATATAAGAACTTCAGTTGATTCATAACTATTCTAGGTGGGCATATCGGTTAATCTCAAAAGGAAAACGTGTTAAACGATTGGAGATATTAAATCATTTTATGATATTTGCTTTTTTTCTCTTTCTGTGGTCTTCTTGAAGAGAATCTAGTGTTTTTGTTGAATTTTCTTCCATTACTTTCTTCTTTTCAAATATCATGCATTAACATGATCATCAACAATTTCACTATGTGCAGGTTATGGTCATAGAGGTTAACACTGTGCCAGGCATGACTCCTTCAACTGTCTTGATTCATCAGGTAATGAGTGAAGCTTTTAATACAATATATTGAGATTTACTTTTAAGAATACTCCTACTCTTTTAGTAAGCTTTACTCAAATATCATTTCAGGCACTTGCAGAGGAACCTCCCATGTATCCTCAACAATTCTTCCGTAAGCTACTTGATTTATCTTCACAGAGATATGAGTATATTCTTGTCAAGGAAGACCATGCCATAATATGATTATTAGAGCTGGATCAGAAAACCTTGCTGATAAAATGTGGTAAAATGTTGCAGTGCAGTTGTTTGTAAACATATTGATTTCACAGAACAATTGTGAACAATTATTACAAGCCATAGTCAAAGACATTGGCTCTTGGCCCATCTAATTCCCTCTCTTTTTTCAAATACTCAATATAAAAATTCAGTGATATAAGATATAAGAGTACCTTCAAAGGAAACACTGTTTAAAATACATACAGGTGAATAAAATGTTCATCCTCCATACGATATGTAGGTGCATAAGAAATATTCGTTGATCTCTTCAATGGAATTCGTTGTGATGGTCACAGCAATTCTGGACTAACGTTGCAGTGACAACAACACCAATGAAAAATGTAGGCAGGAAAATAACAGCAGACTCTTACCTCTTACCTGGTAATGGCAGTAGGAGGTCACCAAATTTCTTCTTGCCAGATAAACAAGTATAAAACCTACTACATCAGAAACGTGGGCAAGGCAAGGGCAAAGAGTTTATGAAAGAAGTGCCATGTGGCTAGGGGTAATGGTGTTGAGATGGACAACACCTATATGCTAGTTACTACTCTTGGATATCTTATATAAATTGCGGCCATTGACAATATTAATTATTAGAGCATTATTTATATGGGGGCAAGGTTTCTGAGGTATCGCTCAGCCTGAGCAAGCCACTATAAATACACAATCTCCATGTAGTTTGACTCATCCAACCCATGCATTCTATAGGACCTCACCTAGATAGGGTGTACATAAGAAACCATCTCCATACCATAATCCTAACCATTTGATCTATAGGTGCCTAATTTCTAGTCATCTATTTCAAAACCTCTACAAATTATAACCCTAACCATAACCCATAATCCTAACCATAATCCTACCTATAACCTACAAAATGAATGGGTTGGATGAGTCAAACAACTATGGGAGATGGTGTATTTAGAGGGCTGCTCAGGTTGCGCGATACCTCAGAAACCTTTTCTTGTGTGTGTACACAAGCGCGCGCGCGCGCGCACACACACACACACACACACACACACACACACACATATATATATATATATATATATATATATATATATATATATATATATATATATATATATATATATATGAGGAAACGGTTGGTGCGCTTAAGCGCCCAATCACATGGGGGCCCACTTTGTTAGGATGATCCAAAGCATTTATTTGAAAGTCCCTTACATAGATGGAGGGGTGTACAAAAAATCAGCTCCATAGGATCATTCTAACCCCTCCATTTGTGAAGGACAAAAATGGACAGACACAAATCTGCCCATTTTTTGTCCTCCACAAATGGAGGGGTTAGGATGATCCTATGGAGTTGATTTTTGGTACACCCCCTATTTATCATAAGGCCTTGCAAATGAATGGTTTGGATCACCACAGAAAATGTGGGACCCATGTGATTGGGGAGCTTAAGCACACCATAAGTTTGGTGCGCTTAAGCTCACCAACAGTTTCCTCTATATATATATATATATATATATATATATATATATATAGAGAGAGAGAGAGAGAGAGAGAGAGAGAGAGAGAGAGAGAGAGAGAGAGAGAGAGAGTGTAGTGTCATTACTGAAACAAGGTTGGGACTATATGGGCTACCGTATTTTGATAATGGCACTACTCTTTTTTAATTAGCTTTTCAGTGCTTTTACAGTTTGTTTTGCAGTTTTTTAATTAGCTTTTCAGTGCTTTTACAGTACTAAAAAACGCTATCGACATCCAAATGGAAAAGCAAAACAAAGTGACTATATGTCTATATTCCATGATCAAAATATGGTACAATTGGACTCTTGCACTTATTGTTGATCAATTAAATCTGATGCATTCTCATATTGAGACTCAATCATGGAGGGTTTCCATGGTATCTCCTCCATGTCTGTGCTTGGTGTTCTAAGCCTTCCTTGATTTACATGATTTTGTTCCCTTTTGTAACTGTGTAGCATCATCCGTGATCAATGTTGGCTTTTATACCAGATGTCATCCTAAAGAA